>NC_069500.1:617801238-618157071 GCF_027579735.1 Bombina bombina | reverse complement strand
GTGTTACTTTAGGCAAAAGTTACACCAAACAAGCTTAACCTATGTATCAGATTATTCTTCTCTCCTATTTCTAATAACTACAATCACTCCTAATTCCTGAAGAGTTAGGCTATACTTTAACAGTATCCAATTTACTTATAATTTGTACTCAATTTTTATGTGTATTCACATTTAATTTGCCAGTATATGAAATCAAGGGAACTACTACATTAATTTACCCCCTTTTAATACCTGTAGGTGTCTCTTAACAGTCTGCTACTTATGCAGTAAATATTTTTATTTCAATAATTATCGCCAGTCCTGAAATTCACCTGAGGATGGCAATTTTTATATAATGTCTTTCTATTTCTCTGGGTTAGATGTACTGTATGATACAGAGAAAGTCACCAATTTACTCCACTTTTGTATTCAATATTATTTAAGTCTGGCCTGTACCCAACTTTGTATATTTGTCACAACAGAGATTATCAACTATTTACCATAGGACAGTGATTCATTACCCCCCTAGAGTAAAAAACACAAACGGAAATACGCTTTGACACTTAAGCTATAATTCAACACGATATCTTAACTTCAGCAACTATTTGGTGCCTTATTTAACTTTTCATCAATTACTCACTTGTTCACTTATGCTTTATATACTACTTCTCTTGAGACCTGTATTCTTAATAAATTTAACAAACACACTAGCTCTGTATTATCTAAATGACTCTATTAGATCCAGGGCATACAAACAGATTTATGCCAATTTAAACTAGTATCCTAGATGTATATAGAAATTTAGCAGAAACAAAACAAAAAAAAAAGAACAAAAAAAAAAAAAACCAAAAACAGTAGTTTTAACTCTAGTGCTTGAGGCCTCTATCTCTTTTCTCTTTCTTTTTCCCTCCTTCCCTTCCTTCCCTCTCTCTTTTTCCCTTTGAAGAATTCTCTGTGGGATTACGTAGCCCCACTTAAAGGTAGACTATATGGTACTTATTTACTAAGGCTTTAAGATCTTATCACCCATAGTAACATACATTATACCGTATAGAGATAGATATTGAACAACACTTTAGAGCAAGTAATATATGCTGTAGGTATTTTTTTTCTCTCTTTTTCCCTTTCCCTTTCTTCCTCCCTTTTAAAAACACCTTCTAGAAAAATAGTGCAGTGCCTTGCAGGGGAAGGAGAGAATTTTACTTAATGATAGAATTAACAACTATACATAAAGAGTACATATAGCCTTGAGCACTCTAGTCCAATTATAACTTATGTCCAGTTGTTTTTACCATGGAAAAGGAAAATGTTCAATACAAGCCCTTTTTTCAAATAACATAATTTCGGGCTATATAATGACAAAGAATGTTCAACAGAGTACGTTACCCTTCCTTCGGCAAATGCTAGGTGCAGGAGGGAGAATCTCCGTGAAGAGCGGCCCCCCTCGCGCAGCACCGGTGGGAGGGGGAGGCAGTGCAAACAGAGAAACCAGCGATAAGTGTCGATGCCTGTCTTGAAGTAGATTGTGCCCACAACGCTCCAAGAGAATCAGACATGTATGTATGGAGGGACCCCTATTGAGCTGCAGCCCTCACGCAGCACCGGTGGGAGGGCACAGAACAGTTACCGTTCCAGAGGGGTCTTACCGCTGCTCCCGAGATGCACCAGGTGAGGAAAACAATCATCGGCATCAATTCAGCAGAGCTCCAGGGCAGTCAACGGTCCACAGCGAAAACAGCACAGCAGCGTCAGCCAACGTCTTCTTCCAGGAGCGCAAGCTGCCCCCAAGCACCCAGACAAAGAAACAACTCGAACAGAGCAAAAGCCGGTGCAGCCCCCAGCTGATCCCACCTTCCTGATGAACAAAAAGGTGAGAGGGGCAAAGAGTAGTTCAGGTAATAACCAAACTCCTTCTCACAGCGTCTGTGATTTTAGGAGATGTGTGTTAGTGACTGAAGCAGTTCTTTTCCTTAGCTGCACTTAGAATCTTTTTACTTCTAGCGCTGTAATTTTGAAGTTAGGTGGAGAAGGTGTAGTCTAGGTAGTTCTGACAAATACGAATCTCCTTCAGTTGCTGCAGTTCACAGCCTCAGTGCGATATTATGGCACTTGTGGGGTTCCAGTACCGATGTTGTATAGTTGTACAAGCCGCCCAAAGTCTGTGGGATTAGGCGCCAATCCACGCCAATAGCTTGTAGGAGAGATGAAACAGAGCAGGTGCAACACCTGGCCTCACACCTGTGCTCCTCCTCCTCCGGAACCCAAGAGTATGTGATTTTAAACAACTTTCTAATTTACTTATATTATCTAAATTGCTTCATTCTCTTGATATCCTCTGCTGAAAAGCATATCTAGATAGGCTCAGTAGTTGCTGATTGGTGGTTGCACATAGCTGCCTCATTTGATTGGCTCACCCATGTGCACAACTATTTCTTCAGCAAAGAATATCTAAAGAATGCAGCAAATTAGATAATAGAAGTAAATTGGAAAGTTGTTTGAAATTGTATTCTCTAGCTGAATCATGAAAGAAATTTTTTGGGTTTAGTGTCCCTTTAAGAACACTACACAAAGAGACTATAGCAGTAGATAGTTTTCCTCCTGACTTAGTAGTGAGATATAAACTACTTTTACAGACTTTACAAGTTAGTCCTTCTCTCGAAAAGAAAAAACATTAGAGAGTAGCTAGAGATTAGTGTTAAATTACAGAACTAGTAGCATTCTAGATATAACAAGTAGTGAATATAACATACAAAATATCCTCAGTTTTATATAGATCAGATTCTTGTTCATTTTGGTGCCGTTTGTGTTTAATTATTCAATTGTACAATTATTTGATGTGAATTTCAATGCCTTTTATAGCTATATGTCACTAGATAAAAACATGCAGCAAAGCATTTAGACATTTGTTTTTATATTGATGTTCACTATTATGTACTACCATTTTATATTGATGTTCAAAACAATGGAGTAACAAACAAAGGGACACAAATAGATAGAAATGGACTACTGTTGTATTTAAGCATAAAGGGAAAAAATATGTTATTACAGACCCTGGTATAGGTCCAAATCCCATCTTAGATTTATCCCTCTCGGTTCTCTAGTCTCCAATTTGAAGATCCATTGGACTTCTCTATCCAGCAGTTTCATAGACCTGTCTCCTCCTCTCTTATTTAGAGGGACATAGTCTATTGCTTGAAACATAAGGGCATTTTTTCTTCCTTATGAAGATTAAAATGTTTCCCTACTGGTGTTTTTGGAGGATCTTTATCAATTGATGTAAGGTGTTCACGTATCCTATCCTTCAAATTCCTACTGGTAGAACCTGTATATTGTTTTCCACAAATTTTACATGTGATCACATAGATGACATACTTTAAGCAATAATCTAGTCTGTATTTAATGTTATGTGTAGTGTTGTTAGCAGTTGAAAGTAGTTCACTGCCTATCTTGCAGTGAATACATACATTACAGTGTCTGCCACGGCGAAAGAAACCTTATAGTAATTGTATCAGTTCATATATGAGATATATTGATGACCTGATAATAATTTGGTCTGGTACCTATGAACAAGCAAGAAGTTTATTATGGTATCTTAATTCCAACTCCATAAATTTGAAATTCACCTACAATATGAATAGTCATACTATAGAATACTTAGACATTATATAAACAGGTGAAAATGGGAGGATAACATCAGAATATGGAAAAGAAATTGCAGGTAATACCATCTTAAGAGCAGACTCTTGTCATCCGAAACATTTAAAAACTGGAATTCCAAAGGGCCAATTCATTCACATTAGAAGAATCTATACTGATATTGATAGATATGACAAACATTTGTTAGATCTAGTTTACAGATTAGAAGAGGCTATAACAAAGAGTCTCTACTAACACTAAGAGACAAGATAAGGAATACAAACAGAAAAATAAAATTGTGAAATAAACAGCGAAAAAATCGGATTAAAATAGCAAAAAACAGGGATGATATTGGATTTATAACACAATTTAGTAATCAATTTACAAAAATAAAAAATATTATACATAAGAACATCACATTTTAACTTTAGATCTCCAATGCAAAAAGATTTTGGATAAAGGTATTACATTTATTCCGAAGCGAGCAGCTACTATAGGTAGCCAAGTAATTAAATATGTATATGGTATAGACACCTCCACTAAAGAAACTTGGCTTACAAGAAAAGGTTTCTTTTGCTGTGGCAGACACTGTAATGTATGTATTCACTGCAAGATAGGCAGTGAACTACTTTCAACTACTAACAACACTACACATAACATTAAATACAGACTAGATTGCTGCTCAAAGTATGTCATCTATGTGATCACATGGAAAATTTGTGGAAAACAATATACAGGTTCTACTAGTAGGAATTGATAAAGATCCTCCAAAAACACCAGTAGGGAAACATTTTAATCTTCATAAGGAAGGAAAAAATGCCCTTATGTTTCAAGCGGAGGGGACAGGTCTATGAAACTGCTGGATAGAGAAGTCCAATGGATCTTCAAATTGGAGACTAGAGAACCGAGAGGGATATATCTAAGATGGGATTTGGACCTATACCAGGGTCTGTAATAACATAATTTATGTAAGAACTTACCTGATAAATTCATTTCTTTCATATTAGCAAGAGTCCATGAGCTAGTGACGTATGGGATATACATTCCTACCAGAAGGGGCAAAGTTTCCCAAACCTCAAAATGCCTATAAATACACCCCTCACCACACCCACAAACCAGTTTAATGACTAGCCAAGAAGTGGGGTGATAAGAAAAAAGTGCGAAGCATAAATATAAGGAATTGGAATAATTGTGCTTTATACAAAAAAATCATAACCACCACAAAAAAAGGGTGGGCCTCATGGACTCTTGCTAATATGAAAGAAATTAATTTATCAGGTAAGTTCTTACATAAATTATGTTTTCTTTCATGTAATTAGCAAGAGTCCATGAGCTAGTGACGTATGGGATAATGACTACCCAAGATGTGGATCTTCCACGCAAGAGTCACTAGAGAGGGAGGGATAAAATAAAGACAGCCAATTCCGCTGAAAAAAATCCACACCCAAAAATAAAGTTTAAATCTTATAAAGAAAAAAACTGAAAATATAAGCAGAAGATTCAAACTGAAACAGCTGCCTGAAGTACTTTTCTACCAAAAACAGCTTCAGAAGAAGAAAACACATCAAAATGGTAGAATTTAGTAAAAGTATGCAAAGAAGACCAAGTTGCTGCTTTGCAAATCTGATCAACCGAAGCTTCATTCCTAAATGCCCAGGAAGTAGAAACTGACCTAGTAGAATGAGCTGTAATCCTTTGAGGCGGAGTTTTACCCAACTCGACATAAGCATGATGAATTAAAGATTTCAACTAAGATGCCAAAGAAATGGCAGAGGCCTTCTGACCTTTCCTAGAACCGGAAAAGATAACAAATAGACTAGAAGTCTTTCGGAAATTCTTAGTAGCTTCAACATAATATTTCAAAGCTCTAACTACATCCAAAGAATGCAATGATTTCTTCTTAGAATTCTTAGGATTAGGACATAATGAAGGAACCACAATTTCTCTACTAATGTTGTTCGAATTCACAACCTTAGGTAACAATTTAAAAGAAGTTCGCAACACCGCCTTATCCTGGTGAAAAATCAGAAAAGGAGACTCACAAGAAAGAGCAGATAATGCAGAAACTCTTCTGGCAGAAGAGATGGCCAAAAGGAACAAAACTTTCCAAGAAAGTAATTTAATGTCCAATGAATGCATAGGTTCAAACGGAGGAGCTTGAAGAGCCCTCAGAACCAAATTCAAACTCCAAGGAGGAGAAATTGACTTAATGACAGGTTTTATACGAACCAAAGCTTGTACAAAACAATGAATATCAGGAAGATTAGCAATCTTTCTGTGAAAAAGAACAGAAAGAGCAGAGATTTGTCCTTTCAAGGAACTTGCAGACAAACCTTTATCCAAACCATCCTGAAGAAACTGTAAAATTCTCGGAATTCTAAAAGAATGCCAGGAAAAATGATGAGAAAGACACCAAGAAATATAAGTCTTCCAGACTCTATAATATATCTCTCTAGATACAGATTTACGAGCCTGTAACATAGTATTAATCACAGAGTCAGAGAAACCTCTTTGACTAAGAATCAAGTGTTCAATCTCCATACCTTTAAATTTAAGGATTTGAGATCCTGATGGAAAAAAGGACCTTGCGACAGAAGGTCTGGCCTTAACGGAAGAGTCCACGGTTGGCAAGAGGCCATCCGGACAAGATCCGCATACCAAAACCTGTGAGGCCATGCTGGAGCTACCAGCAGAACAAACGAGCATTCCTTCAGAATCTTGGAGATTACTCTTGGAAGAAGAACTAGAGGCGGAAAGATATAGGCAGGATGATACTTCCAAGGAAGTGACAATGCATCCACTGCTACCGCTTGAGGATCCCTGGATCTGGACAGATACCTGGGAAGTTTCTTGTTTAGATGAGAGGCCATCAAATCTATTTCTGGAAGTCCCCACATTTGAACAATCTGAAGAAATACCTCTGGGTGAAGAGACCATTCGCCCGGATGTAACGTTTGGCGACTGAGATAATCCGCTTCCCAATTGTCTATACCTGGGATATGAACCGCAGAAACTAGACAGGAGCTGGATTCCGCCCATACCAGAATTCGAGATACTTCTTTCATAGCCAGAGGACTGTGAGTCCCTCCTTGATGATTGATGTATGCCACAGTTGTGACATTGTCTGTCTGAAAACAAATGAACGATTCTCTCTTTAGAAGAGGCCAAGACTGAAGAGCTCTGAAAATTGCACGGAGTTCCAAAATATTGATCTGTAATCTCACCTCCTGAGATTCCCAAACCCCTTGTGCTGTCAGAGACCCCCACACAGCTCCCCAACCTGTAAGACTTGCATCTGTTGAAATTACAGTCCAGATCGGAAGAACAAAAGAAGCCCCCTGAACTAAACGATGGTGATCTGTCCACCACGTCAGAGAGTGTCGTACAATCGGTTTTAAAGATATTAATTGAGATATCTTTGTGTAATCCCTGCACCACTGGTTCAGCATACAGAGCTGAAGAGGCCGCATGTGAAAACGAGCAAAGGGGATCGCGTCCGATGCAGCAGTCATAAGACCTAGAATTTCTATGCATAAGGCTACCGAAGGGAATGATTGTGACTGAAGGTTTCGACAAGCTGATATCAATTTTAGACGTCTCTTGTCTGTCAAAGATAGAGTCATGGACACTGAATCTATCTGGAAACCTAAAAAGGTTACCTGTGTCTGAGGAATCAATGAACTTTTTGGTAAATTGATCCTCCAACCATGATGTTGAAGAAACAACACAAGTCGATTCGTATGAGATTCTGCTAAATGTGAAGACTGAGTAAGTACCAAGATATCGTCCAAATAAGGAAATACCACAATACCCTGTTCTCTGATTACAGACAGAAGGGCACCGAGAACCTTCGTAAAAATTCTTGGAGCTGTAGCTAGGCCAAACGGCAGAGCCACAAACTGGTAATGCTTGTCTAGGAAAGAGAATCTCAGAAACTGATAGTGATCTGGATGAATCGGAATATGCAGATATGCATCCTGTAAATCTATTGTAGACATATAATGCCCTTGCTGAACAAAAGGCAGGATAGTCCTTACAGTTACCATTTTGAATGTTGGTATCCTTACATAACGATTCAATATTTTTAGATCCAGAACTGGTCTGAAGGAATTTTCCTTCTTTGGTACAATGAAGAGATTTGAATAATGCTTGAGCCTTCGCTGGGTTTACTGGGACACGGGAAAGAAAAAATCTCTTTGCAGGAGGCCTTATCTTGAAGCCAATTCTGTACCCTTCTGAAACAATGTTCTGAATCCAAAGATTGTGAACGGAATTGATCCAAATTTCTTTGAAAAAACGTAATCTGCCCCCTACCAGCTGAGCTGGAATGAGGGCCGCACCTTCATGTGGACTTAGGAGCTGGCTTTGATTTTCTAAAAGGCTTGGATTTATTCCAGACTGGAGATGGTTTCCAAACTGATACCGCTCCTGAGGATGAAGGATCAGGTTTTTGTTCCTGGTTGTGACGAAAGGAACGAAAACGATTATTAGACCTAAATTTACCTTTAGATTTTTTATCCTGTGGTAAAAAAGTTCCTTTCCCTCCAGTAACAGTTGAGATAATAGAATCCAACTGAGAACCAAACAATTTATTACCCTGGAAAGAAAGGGAAAGCAGAGTAGACTTAGAAGACATATCAGCATTCCAAGTTTTAAGCCATAAAGCTCTTCTAGCTAAAATAGCTAGAGACATATACCTGACATCAACCCTAATGATATCAAAGATGGCATTACAAATAAAATTATTAGCAAGAGTAGAGACAGCCCCATCAACCTTAGGGATTTTGTCCCAAAACTCTAATCTGTCAGATGGCACAGGATATAATTGCTTAAAACGTTTAGAAGGAGTAAATGAATTACCCAAATTATTCCATTCCCTGGAGATTACTTCAGAAATAGCACCAGGGACAGGAAACACTTCTGGAATAACTACAGGAGATTTAAAAACCTTATCTAAACGTTTAGATTTAGTATCAAGAGGACCAGAATCCGCAATTTCTAATGCAATTAGGACTTCTTTAAGTAAAGAACGAATAAATTCCATTTTAAATAAATATGAAGATTTATCAGCTTCAACCTCTGAGACAGAATCCTCTGAACCAGAAGAACCATAATCAGAATCAGAATGATGATGTTCATTTAAAAATTCATCTGAAAAATGAGAAGTTTTAAAACTTTTTACGTTTACTAGAAGGAGGAATAACAGACATAGCCTTCTTAATGGATTTAGAAACAAAATCTCTTATGTTATCAGGAACACTCTGAGTATTAGATGTTGACGGAACAGCAACAGGTAATGTAACAGTACTAAAGGAAAAATTATCTGCATTAACAAGTTTGTCATGACAAACAGTACAAACAACAGCTGGAGGAACAGATACCATAAGTTTACAACAGATACACTTAGCTTTGGTAGCTCCAGCACCAGGCAGCGATTTTCCAGAAGTATCTTCTGACTCAGTTTCAACGTGGGACATCTTGCAATATGTAATAGAAAAAACAACATATAAAGCAAAATTGATCAAATTCCTTAAATGACAGTTTCAGGAATGGGAAAAAATGCCAGTGAACAAGCTTCTAGCAACCAGAAGCAATAAATAATGATACTTAAATAATGTGGAGACAATAGTGACGCCCATATTTTTTTTTTAGCGACAAAAATGACGCCCACATTATTTGGCGCCAAAAATGACGCCACATCCGGAACGCCGACACTTTTGGCGCAAAAGAACGTCAAAAATGACGCAACTTCCGGCGACACATATGACGCCGGAAACAGAAAAAAAATTTTGCGCCAAAAAAGTCTGCGCCAAGAATGACGCAATAAAATGAAGCATTTTCAGCCCCCGTGAGCCTAACAGCCCACAGGGAAAAAGTCAAATTTTAAGGTAAGAAAAAAATTGATTTATTCATATGCATTATCCCAAATATGAAACTGACTGTCTGAAATAAGGAATGTTGAACATCCTGAGTCAAGGCAAATAAATGTTTGAATACATATATTTAGAACTTTATAAAAAAGTGCCCAACCATAGCTTAGAGTGTCACAGAAAATAAGACTTACTTACCCCAGGACACTCATCTACAAGTAGTAGAAAGCCAAACCAGTACTGAAACGAGAATCAGCAGAGGTAATGGTATATAAATAAGAGTATATCGTCGATCTGAAAAGGGAGGTAAGAGATGAATCTCTACGACCGATAACAGAGAACCTATGAAATAGACCCCGTAGAAGGAGATCATTGAATTCAAATAGGCAATACTCTCCTCACATCCCTCTGACATTCACTGCACGCTGAGAGGAAAACCGGGCTCCAACCTGCTGCGGAGCGCATATCAACGTAGAATCTAGCACAAACTTACTTCACCACCTCCATAGGAGGCAAAGTTTGTAAAACTGATTTGTGGGTGTGGTGAGGGGTGTATTTATAGGCATTTTGAGGTTTGGGAAACTTTGCCCCTCCTGGTAGGAGTGTATATCCCATACGTCACTAGCTCATGGACTCTTGCTAATTACATGAAAGAAAACATATTTTTTCCCTTTATGCTTAAATACAACAGTAGTCCATTTCTATCTATTTGTGTCCCTTTGTTTGTTACTCCATTGTTTTGAACATCAATATAAAATGGTAGTACATAATAGTGAACATCAATATAAAAACAAATGTCTAAATGCTTTACTGCATGTTTTTATCTAGTGACATATAGCTATAAAAGGCATTAAAATTCACATCAAATAATTGTACAATTGAATAATTAAACACAAACGGCACCAAAATGAACAAGAATCTGATCTATATAAAACTGAGGATATTTTGTATGTTATATTCACTACTTGTTATATCTAGAATGCTACTAGTTCTGTAATTTAACACTAATCTCTAGCTACTCTCTAATGTTTTTTCTTTTCGAGAGAAGGACTAACTTGTAAAGTCTGTAAAAGTAGTTTATATCTCACTACTAAGTCAGGAGGAAAACTATCTACTGCTATAGTCTCTTTGTGTAGTGTTCTTAAAGGGACACTAAGCCCAAAAAAATTATTTCATGATTCAGCTAGAGAATACAATTTCAAACAACTTTCCAATTTACTTCTATTATCTAATTTGCTGCATTCTTTAGATATTCTTTGCTGAAGAAATAGTTGTGCACATGGGTGAGCCAATCAAATGAGGCAGCTATGTGCAACCACCAATCAGCAACTACTGAGCCTATCTAGATATGCTTTTCAGCAGAGGATATCAAGAGAATGAAGCAATTTAGATAATATAAGTAAATTAGAAAGTTGTTTAAAATCACATACTCTTTCTAAATCATGAAAGAAAAAATTTGGGTTTCATGACCCTTTAATAATATCGCCTAGATTTAGAGTTCTGCGGTAGCCGTCAAAAGCAGCGTTAAGGGGTCCTAACGCTGCTTTTGGCCGCCCGCTGGTATTTAGAGTCGTGTAGGTAAGGGTCTAACGCTCACTTTCCAGCCGCGACTTTTCCATACCGCAGATCCCCTTACGCCAATTGCATATCCTATCTTTTCAATGGGATCTTCCTAACGCTGGTATTTAGAGTCTTGGCTGAAGTGAGCTGTAGACCCTCTACCGACAAGACTCCAGCCGCAGAAAAAAGTCAGTAGTTAAGAGCTTTATGGGCTAACGCTGGTTTATAAAGCTCTTAACTACTGTGCTCTAAAGTACACTAACAACCATAAACTACCTATGTACCCCTAAACCGAGGTCCCCCCACATCGCCGCCACTATAATAAATATTTTTAACCCCTAATCTGCCGACCGCACACCGCCGCCACCTTCATTATCCCTATTAACCCCTAATCTGCTGCCCCTAACATCGCCGACACCTAGATAATATTTATTAACCCCTAATCTCCCCCCCCAACGTCGCCGCTACCTTACCTACACTTATTAACCCCTAATCTGCCGACCAGACCTCGCCGCTACTCTAATAAATGTATTAACCCCTAAAGCTAAGTCTAACCCTAACCCTAACACCACCCTAAGTTAAATATAATTTTAATCTAACTAAATAAATTAAATATTATTAACTAAAGTCTTCCTATTTAAAGCTAAATACTTACCTGTAAAATAAACCCTAATATAGCTAAAATATAACGAATAATTATATTGTAGCTATTTTAGGATTTATATTTATTTTACAGGCAACTTTGTATTTATTTAAACTAGGTACAATAGCTATTAAATAGTTATTTACTCAATACTTGGTTTTACTTACCTGTTTTACTTGTTTTAATGTATGCTCTTGATAAAGACGTGTAATACGTTGAAACGCTTGAGCAAATAAAACCTTTTATCCTTTGTTGAAAGATTGTCAAGATCTTGTTTTGCTGTGCTGAGCTGGAATCTCCTTGTTTATGGAGTAAGTTACTACATTTTTTTCAATTACACACTGGATACTTTTGTCATTTGGGTCTCTATTCATTTAAAGTCCACTTTTGGATAAACCTGAAAATTCAGTATTTGACTCCAGGAACCTGTGGACTCTTGCCATCTGACGCTACGTTCCCTTTCAGCTGTAAAGATTCATCTTATGGAGTGAGTATACTGCACCCATATTAATTGGCTTCAATATATGCATTAAGCCTTTTTTCTCTTCACTTACTAGAGAAAATCACTCAATAGACCAGCGCCATCTACTACTACTAACTATTTAATAGCTACCTAGTTAAAATAATTACAAAATTACCTGTAAAACAAATCCTAACCTAAGTTACAATTAAACCTAACACTACACTATCAATAAATAAATTAAATCCATTAACTACAAGTACCTACAATTACCTACAATTAAATAAACTAAACTAAATTACAAAAAACCCCCCACTAAATTACAAAAAATAAAAAAAAGAATTTTAAGCTAATTACACCTACTCTAAGCCCCCTAATAAAATAAACTACACATAACATTAAATACAGACTAGATTGCTGCTCAAAGTATGTCATCTATGTGATCACATGTAAAATTTGTGGAAAACAATATACAGGTTCTACTAGTAGGAATTTGAAGGATAGGATACGTGAACACCTTACATCAATTGATAAAGATCCTCCAAAAACACCAGTAGGGAAACATTTTAATCTTCATAAGGAAGGAAAAAATGCCCTTATGTTTCAAGCGGAGGGGACAGGTATAGGAAACTGCTGGATAGAGAAGTCCAATGGATCTTCAAATTGGAGACTAGAGAACCGAGAGGGATAAATCTAAGATCGGATTTGGACCTATATCAGGGTCTATAATAAAATATTTTTTCCCTTTATGTTTAAATACAACAACAGTAGTCCATTTCTATCTATTTTTTGTCCCTTTGTTTGTTACTCCATTGTTTTGAACATCAATATAAAATGGTAGTACATAATAGTGAACAACTCTAAATGGAAAAGCACAAATATAAAAACAAATGTCTAAATGCTTTGTTGCATGTCACAACTTTATTGTGACGTTTCGGGCAAAATAAGCCCTTCTTCTGACAAACAAACAATATGCAAACTTTTAAAGGCTTGATAGGCCCTTCTACTTCAGTCTACAAATCAGAAGACAGCGTGTGCAAAACAACATGTGTAAATCAGTTGAAAAATTAAACATAATAATGTGTAAAGTGTCAACAGTGAATTATGTTTGTGAATGAACTATGTCTCTAGAGTCCCCATTTCAAAAGAACAACACATAAATAATACAAGTAAACATAAAAATCAAATGTAACAATTCAATCTGCAAACGGACAGAAAATCTGTATAGCAAAAAAATGGCGAGAGAAACATACTACAAAAATACCTTTAGGTAAATGTATAGTGTGCAAATCTACAATTAGAAATGAGCAATCAATCTAAAATATCATAGAACCTTTTATGCTGTGTGATGTGATTAGTGACTTTCATCAAACAGTGCTCACTAAAAATTAATAGAGCTCTTTTGTTCAACATTGTATTTTCTGGAATGCATCCACAGCTCTAAGTGGGGTCTTCTGTATTTAAAAGCAGTAAATACAGTAGATTTGCATAATCAATAAATGTATGATAACAAGACAATGCAATAGTACTTAGTCTAAACTTCAGATAAATAGTAGATTTTCGTTCTGACAAATTTCAAAATTATGTCTATTTCCACTCCTCCTGTTTCATGTGAGAGACATCAGGCAATCACAAATTCATATTATTGTATTCTGTAAATTCTTGCACATGCTCAGTAGGAGCTGGTGACTCAAAAAAGTGAAAATATAAAAAGACTGCACATTTTGTTAATGGAAGTAAATTGGAGAGTTGTTTAAAATGACATGCTCTATCTGAATCGTGAAAGCTTAATTTTGACTTGAGTGTCTCAATTAGCATTTTTAGTTGCTTAAGCACATAGTGATATTTGCAAACGCAGATAAGACTTTGTTGAGGGGTCAGGCAAATGACCTTTTAAAGGGACAGTAATCTTGACTACTCATTACAGCAAGCTTGTTAGTAAATGCACAGAATATGTATCCCTTCAAAGAGAGTTATGCGAACCAAAGGAGAGAATAGTTACACAGTATGACTGATCCCTTTCATGTACACCAGTATTTACCTTTAAAGGGCCATTATAGTCAAATAGTTACATGTTCTTATTTGTTAGAGCATGTCATTTTAACTCTATTGACCATGCAACTCTATGTGTTTAACCCCCACAACATAGTATCACTAGGAAGCAGCAGAGCACTGTTGGGGTGTTTATTTACCAAACACATTTAGTTTTAAATTTCTGTAAATGAAGATTATCCTATGGGATTGAATAATTCAGATTTTGGTAAAGGTACATAAAATATAATTTTGCATTATGTTTCCGTTCATTAAAGAAGAAACAAATAAGTGATAATTAGGACACTTTACATAAGAATGGAAATATATATAATTTATTATTGTGTAAACAAGGTATATATATGTTTTTCTGGGGTGTATCATATCCAGTGCCTCACCAGCCTCTGACCTCACTGCACATCACTGTAATATATCTCTCTCCTTTCCAACATGAGTGACTATATTCATTTAATGAGAACTCTGAGACATTGTTACTAATCCTCCCCAGTTAAAATGTATCTTTCAGTTCTCTGTATTTTTTGCTCATTATTGATTTCCTGTTGTGTAACATTCTTCCTTTAATGTTTATTGCATTGGTTCTAACTGATGTTGTTTTTAATTTTTGTTTTTATTTTTTTTCTTAATTTCTGTCACTTTTCTTTTCTTTTTGTGGTGTTATGACTATGTACTCTTGAGCTCCCTATCAATGTTGTTGTACCATATCAATTTTGTTTTGTAGTATGTTTCTCTCGTTATGCACTGTTGGTCTCTATTCATATAGTGAGTGACATTGATCACAGACGGGTTCTTGCTATTTTAGTTTTTTACGTGACCCTCAATTACAGGTTTGTGTATCTATCAGCTGTTTATTTTGTGTCCGATGCTAGGAGGCGTGACTCAGCATCTTTCTATCATACTATTCACCCATGATTGTGTGTTCACACGTTGCCTTGGTTAAATATGACACGGATATGACAGATGTATGTGGAACGGCTGAGGGCGGCCGTACTTTAGGTTATTTATTATTTATTATTCCATTGTGTCTATCTTCTCCACCGGGATCTGTTGATATTTGTGCACAGATCTTTGCACTTTATGATTTTGGATATTTAATGTCAGCAGTTTGGGCGTCTCTAATGCTTGGTACTCTCTTGGCCTATTAGAGTATAGCATTTTTGGAGGGTGTGGACTCTTGCCATCTGACGCTACGTTCCCTTTCAGCTGTAAAGATTCATCTTATGGAGTGAGTATACTGCACCCATATTAATTGGCTTCAATATATGCATTAAGCCTTTTTTCTCTTCACTTACTAGAGAAAATCACTCAATAGACCAGCGCCATCTACTACTACTAACTATTTAATAGCTACCTAGTTAAAATAATTACAAAATTACCTGTAAAACAAATCCTAACCTAAGTTACAATTAAACCTAACACTACACTATCAATAAATAAATTAAATCCATTAACTACAAGTACCTACAATTACCTACAATTAAATAAACTAAACTAAATTACAAAAAAAACCCCACTAAATTACAAAAAATAAAAAAAAGAATTTTAAGCTAATTACACCTACTCTAAGCCCCCTAATAAAATAAACTACACATAACATTAAATACAGACTAGATTGCTGCTCAAAGTATGTCATCTATGTGATCACATGTAAAATTTGTGGAAAACAATATACAGGTTCTACTAGTAGGAATTTGAAGGATAGGATACGTGAACACCTTACATCAATTGATAAAGATCCTCCAAAAACACCAGTAGGGAAACATTTTAATCTTCATAAGGAAGGAAAAAATGCCCTTATGTTTCAAGCGGAGGGGACAGGTATAGGAAACTGCTGGATAGAGAAGTCCAATGGATCTTCAAATTGGAGACTAGAGAACCGAGAGGGATAAATCTAAGATCGGATTTGGACCTATATCAGGGTCTATAATAAAATATTTTTTCCCTTTATGTTTAAATACAACAACAGTAGTCCATTTCTATCTATTTTTTGTCCCTTTGTTTGTTACTCCATTGTTTTGAACATCAATATAAAATGGTAGTACATAATAGTGAACAACTCTAAATGGAAAAGCACAAATATAAAAACAAATGTCTAAATGCTTTGTTGCATGTCACAACTTTATTGTGACGTTTCGGGCAAAATAAGCCCTTCTTCTGACAAACAAACAATATGCAAACTTTTAAAGGCTTGATAAGCCCTTCTTCTACACAAATAAACAAATAAGTGATAATTAGGACACTTTACATAAGAATGGAAATATATATAATTTATTATTGTGTAAACAAGGTATATATATGTTTTTCTGGGGTGTATAATTCAGATTTTGGTAAAGGTACATAAAATATAATTTTGCATTATGTTTCCGTTCATTAAAGAAGAAACAAATAAGTGATAATTAGGACACTTTACATAAGAATGGAAATATATATAATTTATTATTGTGTAAACAAGGTATATATATGTTTTTCTGGGGTGTATCATATCCAGTGCCTCACCAGCCTCTGACCTCACTGCACATCACTGTAATATATCTCTCTCCTTTCCAACATGAGTGACTATATTCATTTAATGAGAACTCTGAGACATTGTTACTAATCCTCCCCAGTTAAAATGTATCTTTCAGTTCTCTGTATTTTTTGCTCATTATTGATTTCCTGTTGTGTAACATTCTTCCTTTAATGTTTATTGCATTGGTTCTAACTGATGTTGTTTTTAATTTTTGTTTTTATTTTTTTTCTTAATTTCTGTCACTTTTCTTTTCTTTTTGTGGTGTTATGACTATGTACTCTTGAGCTCCCTATCAATGTTGTTGTACCATATCAATTTTGTTTTGTAGTATGTTTCTCTCGTTATGCACTGTTGGTCTCTATTCATATAGTGAGTGACATTGATCACAGACGGGTTCTTGCTATTTTAGTTTTTTACGTGACCCTCAATTACAGGTTTGTGTATCTATCAGCTGTTTATTTTGTGTCCGATGCTAGGAGGCGTGACTCAGCATCTTTCTATCATACTATTCACCCATGATTGTGTGTTCACACGTTGCCTTGGTTAAATATGACACGGATATGACAGATGTATGTGGAACGGCTGAGGGCGGCCGTACTTTAGGTTATTTATTATTTATTATTCCATTGTGTCTATCTTCTCCACCGGGATCTGTTGATATTTGTGCACAGATCTTTGCACTTTATGATTTTGGATATTTAATGTCAGCAGTTTGGGCGTCTCTAATGCTTGGTACTCTCTTGGCCTATTAGAGTATAGCATTTTTGGAGGGTGTGTTTTCGGCTACCATTAGGAGTGGGACTTTGACTGTCTTCTGTTATGTTTACATTTTTCTGTCAGTTGGCAGATTGAATAGTTATGTTTTGTTTGTTTTTTGATCCATTGCAGTGATTTATTTATTATTTTTTTACATGCATCTGTAGATATTGGTGCACAGGTCTAGACACTTTATGTTTTTGGTATTAAGTCATATTTACATTCCATCTGTTTGGGATTTTTGACCTTTTAGACTTTAGTATTTCTGGAGGGTGCGGGTCCGGCTACCAATGGGAGCAGGAGTGTGATTTTTTTGCTATACGGATTTTCTGTCCGTTTGCAGATTGAATTGTTACATTTGATGTGTATGTTTACTTGTATTATTTATGTGTTGTTCTTTTGATATGGGGACTCTAGAGACGTACTGTAGTTCATTCACCAACATAATTCGCTGATGACACTTTTTTTCAGCTGATTTACACATGTTGTTTTTGCACACTCTGTCTTTTGATTGGTAGAATGTAGTAGCAGGGCCTATCAGGCCTTTAAAAGTTTGGTTTGCACATTGTTTTTTTGTCAGAGAAACGTCACAATAAAGTTCACTTTGGATTTGCTGTTGACTAAAGACCAGATATTGCTTTATTTTTTATTCTTCCAATAATAATGCACTCTCAGGACTTTCTCCAAAGCAAGGTCAAAATTATTAGATGACGTTTCACGTTACTGAAGTCCCTTTCATCAGATCAAATAAAGTGAACAAATGTGATAAACACTTACACATTATATAGTGACAACTTATCAAGCACATACCTCCCACATCTATCAAAATTGCGCCAAACAGTGTTTGGAACGCATCCCTGCGTTCCATCCAGCCCCAACCGGAAGTGCACCGGCTCTCCACTCTTTGCCAGGCTCATAATTATAGTTACAAAATATACAAAACCATGCCAATTCAGGGTACAGATCTCCACACACCTTATTGAACAAAATAACTATGTGTACGCAAGTTCATGCTGGAAAAGTATTGATGTCAAAAACCGCCAAACCGGAAGTTGTCATAGTATCACTTCCGGTTTTGCTGAGAGTGTAAATCCTGTGTGAATAAATTCATTAGTGTACAATAGGTGCTAAGCCTTAAAGTGAGGCACATAATCACAGTGATAGCATCCCCTGCTCGGTGTTTAAGTGATTAATTAACAGTGCAGGTCCAAATAAATGTACAGATAGAATATACCTCAATCAGATCTTTCTAAGTGTATAAGGCTTACAAAAATTTAATCTATTGCAGTTACAATAGCGCAATAAAACAGTATACATAGACAGATACACAAGGAAATAACAAATAAAGAATTGCAGACATAACTGTATCTCCTTGTATAGACAACATAAATTGTCATGTTGAAAGGCACATAGAGCACATATATTATAAGTTCCATCCAAAATGGCACCATGTTGCTCCAGTCACATCTATAAAACGGTCACATCCATAAAACATACTACCTCTTCCATCAACCTATACCTCCCATACTTCAGGCAACTGGTGGCACAATATATTGATTTTTTACTCCAGCCAATTGTTAGACAGGTCCGTTCATTTCTTTTGGATAGCAATCAGCTCATTAGACTTTTGAAGAATGTCCAGATTGAAGGGGGAGATTTGTTGGTGACCTTGGACGTCAACAGTCTCTACACCATCATTCCACATTATGTGGGACTGTTGGAGGTTAAGAAACATTTACTCCAGGACACTCAGTACAGTAGTGGTCCACCTGTTGAATTTGTGTTGACTTTGATAGACTTTTGTCTGAAACAAAACTATTTCTGATTTGAGGAGGACTTTTATGTGCAGTCCGCTGGCACGGCAATGGGGTCAAATATGGCCCAAGCATATGCCAATATTTTTATGTCAGGTTTCGAAAATAGTTTTGTGTGGTCCAGTGAGGTGTCGTCTATTGTCTTCTACAGAAGATACATAGACAACATCTTCCTGATCTGGCGGGGTGATCTTAACTCTCTACAAGCATGGTTCAGTACACTTAACAAAACTGACATGATGGTACAATTTAAAATGACATCGGAGAGCGAGAGTGTTAGTTTTCTTGATCTACAGATATTTAAAGATGGCCCTAATAGGGACTACTCTTTACAAGAAACCTATGGATCGCAATTCGATTCTTAGAGCAGACAGCTGTCATCCACCAACAATATTTCAGGTCATAGTCAAGTCACAGATGGTGAGAACCATCCGTAACAACACACAGCACACTCGGGGAGTCTCCCAGTTAGAGGAAACTAGGAGTAAGTTTCTCCAGAGAAGATACAAACCGAGAACGGTGGGACCAATCCTTGATATGGTACAGCAATATACTTAAGATGAGCTGATTAATAAAAACAAAGAGAACCAGGAGCACAATAGAATGATCATGGTGACCACGTTCACCCCTGTTACAATTAATACAGGCAGAATTTTGAGAAGACACTGGCCGATCTTTTCATCAGATCCCAAGCTTCGATTTAGCAAAGAGCTAACCCCAATGGTGGGGTTTAAAAGAAGCACTAATCTTCATGACTTGTTGGTTCGTATGGACCCTAAACAGTGCTATCAGAAGAAACAGAAGATAAACATCAAGGGAAGTTACAGATGTGTGGGCTGCACCACGTGCAGCGGTCTCATTTCAACAAAGAAATTCCATCATCCCCACACCAACACAATGTACACTATCAGATACTTGTGTGTCCATGCTCCAAGTTTTATGTGGGAAAAACGAAGGGTACCTTGAGAGAGCACATGACCAGTCACAGGCTGGCTATACGCCAGGCGTTAGTAAAGGGCTCTTTGGATCAACCAGTGGCACAGCACTGTGCAGAGCAGAGACACTTGGTGGCATCAATCAGATATACTTGGATAGACCATGTGCCGAAACCGGATCGGGGTGGAGACCGGGATAAACGCCTACTCTCTAGAGAAGCCCAGTGGATATACAGGTTGGGGACTATCTCCCCAGCAGGACTGAACTCTGTACCAGACTTCAAGGGGTTAATTTGATCTGATACAAACCTGGGGTGTGGATATGTAGCATGGTACAATATGATGGTAGGGTGCCGGCGGCACCTTGGGATGCTGCCTGTTCACTAGAGTTGTCATATGAGGACCCTGATCCAATGGAGTGGATCCGTTGGTGGGGAACTCAGGAGTGTCTACAATGTCTACTATATAATGTCACCCACAGTGCAGATAATACCAACATTGCCTGAAGTCTGGGAGGTATAGGTTGATGGAAGAGGTAGTATGTACCCTTTTATGGATGTGACCAGAGGAACATGCTGCTATTTTGGATGGAACTTATAATATATGTGCTTTATGTGCCTTTCAACATAACAATTTATGTCTATACGAGGAGATACAGTGCTGTCTGCAATTCTTTATTTTTTATTTTTTATTTCCTTGTGTATCTGTCTATGGATACTGTTTTATTGCACTATTGTAACTGGAATAGATGCCAGGTGGAACCCATTCTGAGGTTCCCAGATATATGTAAAAAAATGTCAAATATCCAATATAGTAGTACTAACATGTTTAGTCCTAATTGCTATATAACCTGTCCTGTAGTGTAATCAGAAAGGCTTACAAAATAGACAAGATGAGTCTAGTATTCAATTTTTGTAAGCCTGATACACTTAGAAAGATCTAATTGAGGTATATTCTATCTGTACATTTTTTTAGACCCGCACTGTTAAAGGGACAGTTTACTCAAAATTTTTCTCCCCTTTAATTTGTTCCCAATGATCCACTTTACCTGCTGGAGTGTATTAAATTGTTTACAAGTAGCTCCTTTAACCTTATATTGGCATTTGAAATTGTTAATTTAGCATGTGGTATCCCCACCTATTCTGAAAGTTTGTGGCCGCGCGTACCAGCTATAGATAAGCTTTGTAAACACAGCCAGCAGAAGAAATTACACTCCCAGTGTGAGAAAGCAGAGATAAGGTAATAAAATGTTGATTTTCCATTGTTCTCTCAAAGTATTGGTGATTGTTTTAAGGACAGATATAAGATAAAGAAGCAGGTATATGTGCACAATGTGATACAGTAATGCGATCTGATTATGCCTACAAGCTCAACCTATTTTATTAGGCTGTGGCTTCAAAACACAAAATCAGAGCTTTAATATACACAAATAAGCCTTAAAAAGCTAATTTTCATACATTTTTTACTCTGCAGTTGGTATAAAAAGCAATTGTAAACACATTAAGGGAAAAACTATTTTACAGTATACTGTCCCTTTAATTAATCACTTAAACACCCAGCAGGGGATGCTATCACTGTGGTTATGTGCCTCACTTTAAGGCTTAACACCTATTGTACACTTATGAATTTATTCACACAGGATTTACACTCTCTGCGAAACTGGAAGTGATACCATGGCAACTTCCGGTTTGCCGTTTTTTGACATCAATACTTTTCCAGCATGAACTTGCCTACACATAGTTATTTTGTTCAATAAGGTGTGTGGAGATCTGTACCCTGAATGGGCATGGTTTTGTATATTTTGTAACTATAATTATGAGCCCGGCAAAACCAGAAGTGGAGAGCCGGTGCACTTCCGGTTGGGGCTGGATGGAACGCAGGGATGCGTTCCAAACACTGTTTGGCGCAATTTTGATTAAATGTGGGAGGTATGTGCTTGACAAGTTGTCACTATATAATGTGTAAGTGTTTATCACATTTGTTCACTTTTTTTGATCTGATGAAAGGGACTTGTGTTCCCTGACACGTCATCTAATAAATTTGACCTTGCTTTGGAGAAAGTCCTGAGAGTGCATTATTATTGTAAGAATACTATTTGCTTTATTTGCACCCAGGTGGCTGGAGTTGGTGGGAGGATTTGTTTTCCTGTATATATATATGTATAGTGATTGTGGTAAGCTAGAGGGAGTTGCCTTTATTTCTCCTTTTGGGGTATACCCACTCTTTGTTATAGTGTAAAATATTATTCACCCCTTTTTTGCATCTGTGGTGTAAGTTATAGGCTCCCAGCAGCATAACCTTATCATGTACAAATACACAGAGCCAGTCAGGGGTGACATTCAAGGTGCAACAAGCACATAATTCTACCTTTCTTCCCACTTAGTAAGGGGGGTGGTCAGGCAAGTGGGTTGATATGTTAGTCAGTCATTTTACTACTGGGGCGTCATTTTATTCTCGGACCCAGGCAGCACAATGTCTTGAGCTGGCCCTGAGAAGAAGTCCAGCAAGGACCTGGCTCAACATCTGGCAGCTTTATTGGGATGCCAAGTTGACCCTTCTACAGTCCGAAGAAGCTTGATCAGGAATGGTCTTTGTGGAAGGACAGCAGCTAAGAAACCACTTTTTCGGAAGGGGAACAGGGTGAAAAAGCTAAGATATGCTAAAGCTCACAAAGACTTGAATGAACTGAAGATCATTAGAAAAGAGTATTATGGAGTGACTAATCCAAGGTTAACATTTTTGGGTTCAATCATTGACATTGAATATGTGAGAAGAAGAGTTGGAGTGAGATGGAAGAATGAGTGCTTGCGGCCTTTAGTGAAACATGATGGAGGGTTTGTCCTGGTTTGAGGTTGCATTTCTGCCAGTGGTGTTGGCAATATTGTCTGAATTGATGGGATCATAAATGCTGAAAAAGCACAGATAGGTTTTAATTCATTATGCTATTTCTTCTGGAAAACGCCAGATTGGAAAGTTGTTGTTTTTTTCAGCATGATAACGATCCAAGCACACTGCTAATGCAGTGAAATCATATTTGGAGAGAAAAACAGCTGATAAAACACTGACTGTCATGGACTGGCCTCCACCGAGTCCAGACCTGAATATTATAGAGGCAGTATGGGGATCACCTGAACAGAGAGAGAAATAAAAGACAACCTAAATCTAAAGAAGATCTATGGGAACTGCTGAAAGAAGCCTGGTATAATATAACAGAATATTACTTCAGAAAACTTCAGGGAAGTCTTCCCAAAAGAGTTCAAGATGTGCTTAGTGCCAAGGGATGTCACAATAAATACCGACTTTTGCCTGAAGAAGCCATTTGTGTAGCTTCTGTTGTCATTATGATTTAAAGAGTACATACAGTTGATTTATAATAAATGGCTTCAGCCAAACACTAACCATGAGTGAAAGATAAGTTTTTGTGTTATCATCCATATCCTCTGAAAAATGGCCAAGAAATCATAAATTCTGCCAGGGTATGTACATTTATGAGCACAACTGTATATAATATATATATATATATATATATATATATATAGAATAGCCCTTTCGTTTATTACACACTTGACTGCTTTTTTAAACTCAAATGATGCCAAGGACATCCTCTGCAAGTATTATTACATTGTGTTTACCACTATAATTTACATTTTTTTTTTCATTTATTGTTATCTAGAGTATAAAAATGATACCATTTGTATTTATTTTTAAAGTGTTTTTATTTTTGATTTTTTTTTTACCTTTTTAAAGGGACAGTAAAGTCAAAATTAAACTTTCATAATTCAGATAGAGCATTCAATTTTAAACAACTGTCCAATTAACTTCTGTTATCAAATTTGCTTTGCTCCCTTGGTATCTTTAATTGAGGAGTACAACTAGGTATGTTTATAAGAGCTCAGGAGTGTGCACATGTCTTTAGTACTCTAATGGCTCGATTTATCATTAAAAAATATGCCTAAAATTGGGCAAGTTTGACTGTAAAATTCTCCTACTCTGTTCTCACTCTCCTTGGAGAACATGTTTTCCAAAAAAAAAAAATCCTTTGTAGTCGTATTTCATATAGTTCTCCTCATAATTCTCCTAGTTACAAATGTATCATTTATATTCTCCTGTAAAGGACTGAATGTTCTCCTGCAAGTTCCTGCATTAAAGTTCTCCATAGCTACAGTGGAGAACAGCATTAGAAATCTATTCTCTACCAGTTGTAGAAGCAGTTACACCAAAAAAGGGGTCTACAAGGTGCAGAAATGATCTATAACAGAGCACAATAATAATGGTTATTGGAGCGCAATAATAATTTATGATGGAGTGAAAAAAATATATATAATGGAGCACCAAAATAATATATAACAGAGCACAAAAATGATATCTATTGGGGCATAAACATAAGATATAAAAAAGCGCTAAAATTGAAGCACAAAAACAATGAAAATGTAGATCTATTTTCTTATATGAAAGTTTGCTGAAGAGGGGCGTTAACAAAGCTACTAGGAAGGCTGTTTAAAGATTTCTATTGGTTTATATATGATTGACATGGAGAATAGTTGCTTATTTTTAGTAATAGATAAGGAGAAGATACTAATCCGACTGGAGAAAGTTATCATTATTTCTCCTCAGCTCTCCTATGGAGAAAAAACAACTTTTTTATGATAAATACGGGCGCACATGTGCACCTCTCCTAAGGAGAGCTGCGGAGAACTGATGATAATTGATGATTGATAAATCGAGCCCTAAGGCAGCAGTGTTTTGCAACATTGTATAACAAAGCTACAAATAATGTTGCAAAACACTGCTGCCATACTACTAAAGACACACGTGCACACTCCTGAGCTCTTATGTGCCTACTTCATTTTACTCTTCAATAAAAGATACCAAGATAACAAAGCAAATTTGATAACAGAAGTAAATTGGAAAGTTGTTTAAAATTTGATGCTCTATCCAAATCATGAAAGTTTAATTTTGACTTTACTGTCCCTTTAAGACATTTTACATGGTTATCCTAGTTTTATGTGGAGAAAATCCACCCTGAAAATCCAGGAATATATAATTTCAAAGATCGTGTAGCTCCTGTTTCTACAGTATAAATACAATTCCTGCATAACATTTTTATGTAATAATTCATCATTTTCCAAATATATTCTCAAATTGTCTTTTTTGTATAATTACTAAATAACAGTCTTATGGTACGATATAAGCTGAGGTTGTTTGTTACTATACAATTAACAAAAGATTAACAAAAATCTATCCAGAAGCCTTCTTGGTCCCTCCCCTCTCCTATAAATACCTTTCTCTTTCTGATGGCTTTAGTTTACATAATAACTGAAAATTTTTGGACAGCACACATTTTTTATTACATTTTTTTGTCATCTGTTTAAATAATACAATAATACAAACAGATTTACCATGCTGTGAGTCACTATTTGCCTGTTGAACTAATCTCCGAATATGTGTCATGGTTTCAGCACGTATGATTCGCTGTCTATATTTTCATATGTCTGTAGGCTTCTTAAAGGTTGTACATTTTTGTGCCCCATTTGCCACTTCTTGTTGGCCATAACCTAGTGGGTACTATTTACAGTAATAAATTTGTAGGTATGGATCTGATTGAAAATCACTTTAGTAGAAAATTCCATATTCAGACTATTGTATTCAGTAACCAAGACATGACTGATAAACTAATGGACCCTAAGGTAGGAGTGAACTCTAAGGAATAAACAAGTAATTGTGACCTGCCTAAAGTACCAGATTTGAAAACTGTGCCTGTCTTGGCAAGTCTAGTGAATGATTTTCCACTTATTTAACATGGTCTTTCAAAACACATTATGAAGCAGATCAACTAGTAGAAAATACCCACTACCCTGAACTTCCAAATTCCCCTATCATATATAACAGGGATGGCCAACTGCTGGCCTGAGGACCACATGCAGCGCTCTGCACTAGCTTTTGTGACATCTGAGAAAAAGCATAACTTAGAATGTGTTTAGTTTTTGAGGCCCCAGCAAAAGAGCCCTCTAGAGGGAGAACAGTGGACTTTGCAACCTAATCTACATCTGGCGCGTGTCACTGGACATTTCTAGGAAATATATTATTATTTGTGTTTTTAATAGCCATACATGTATATGCAGCACTTACGGAGTAAGACATTGCAGTGGTAGAGTACAACATTTTACTTTTTTATATCTAACATTGATTGAACTACTAACTTTTCTCCCTGGGCTAGTAGCTTTTAACACCTAACTAGTAAATTATAGTGATATTTTTCCACCCCTGTAAATATATATATATATGCAAGTGAATGCTGGACTTTCTCTGTGTGTTGTATTAATTTATTTTGTAATCTTCCCTATGGGACTTGTCTGAGTTAACTGCCTGGGACTCTGGAGACAGCACAGTTTCCTGAGAGTGCTATTGAGCACCCAGGGCTAAGCATGTTGCAGGGTCATAGGATGTGTACCCAGTCTAGCCTGAGAGTGCAGTCCCCTTCTGTGTTTTGTGTGTATATATATATATATATATATATATATATATATATATATATATATATATACTGTATATATATGTGTGTGCGTGTTTGTCATCATATGTAGCTTACATTTTTATAAAATAACTCTTTCTGAGTGTTAAATGCAGCACTTGAGGCTTCTGGGCTGGACTAATGTGCATGTATCTAGCTTGTGGGGCAATGGCAGTGGGTCACATGCATAATAAGTTATCCCTCTAGCGATGATAATTTTATGCAGAAGCATGTTTGTTTTCAGCAACACATCTCTGCTTCTACGTATTCATATACGTTTTTGTTTATAGCTTGCTAAAGAATTGCACATCTTCAAATATTCAATTAATAGAGTTGGTAAAATTAACTCTTCAAGTACCACGTTTGAAATTCAGTGGTGAAGCAGGGAAATTTACCTTGGGCATTTCATTGTGCAATAGCATAGAGAGCTTTACAGCCCTGTGGTTTGTTGGCATATTTTTTTGTGCCTTTTTGAGTGTGGCATAATAGGCATTTCCCTTTTCTGTATGATTAAATCTCAGAAACAAAAATAGACATACTTTATTGTTCATCATAGCACCAGTGAGAACAACATACCTTTTTAATGGGACAGGAAATCCCAAAATTTTCTTTCATGATTTGGATAGAACATACAATTTTAAAAAACTTTTCAATTTAGTTCTATTATCAAATTTGTTTAATTCTCTTGTGATCCTTTGCTGAAGGAACAGCATTGCACTACTGGCAGCTAGCTGAACACATCTAGTTAGCCAATCACAAGAGACAAATGTCAGCTGTGAGCACCCACTAGTGTAGGATATGTGCGTATTATTTTTCCATAAGGGATACCAAGAGAACGAAGCACATTTGAAAATAGAAGTGAATTTAATAGTGTATTTAAATTATATGCTCTATCTAAACCATGCAAGTTTAATGTTGACTTTCCTATCCCTTTAACTTTGTATTTTTTTATTGTAGGTTACCACTAGGTTTGCATCCAGCTTCTTTAAAATGTTTAGGTTATGTGAGTGCACAAATCTAATAGCTACTCAGTCTTGTTCAGTTATATGGTTAGGTAATTTATTCAGTATTTGGTCACAATCCTTCTCAAAATACGTAGCAAAAGAATAAGATTAAATACTTAGAGACAGGAAACTATTGTACTCATGTAAGTTCTTTTCAATAAATCAGATTTTTTTTTTTTTTTAAATTGTTAATAAACCGCAGAGAAATAGCTCAAATCCACCTTAAGTGAAAGAAAGGGGAGCAGCCTGTAAGGTAGAGGAGTGGTTTTAAAGCTAGATGCTGGTGCTTGAGAGAGTCTTACAGGAACTGCCAGGGATACAGAATCTGATAGTACACTGGTTACACCCCTGTCCCTTGTACTTTCAGTTCCGGAGTGAAAACCTGGGGCCTATTGGTTTTAGCACACTGACGTATCAAAAAGAAAGGCTGGCAAAGCACACAGCCATCAGTATCTCACTATTACCATGGTTACCTCTAGCAAGTCAATACGCAGAGTTATGGTCAAGGGATATTACATTCTGTAACAATTAACACAGTAGTTTACCATAATTATTAAAAATACACACATCATTCAAAATTTTTAGATGTGCTTTGATTCTGTATTGTTTTTTTTTGTTTTCTTGCAGAGGGAGAATACAGACGGGTATAGCTATTATATGACAGTGAGTACTTAAGAGACATACAAACATTATAACATAATTCTTATGTGTTTAATACCAGAAATAATAAGCAGCAAAAAAGGTGTTACATGATGTAAAACTGCATAACTATTCCACAAACAACGTGAGAAAAATATCACCCACAAACAGGTTCAGCTCACTGGTATCCATTACACAGCAACATAAATCCTCAGCTATAAATAAATATAAAACTTTATATTTATTTTAAAAGGGCCTATATACCAGGCTAAACACAAAATACTACTACTACTAATCGGCCAGATTACGAGTTTTGCGTTATGAGCGGCTTGGTAATAATTTGCAAGTTATTTCCAACGCTCACCTTTAATAGCGCTGCTATTACAGGTTTGCAAAACCCGGCGTTAGCAGGCAATATGGCAGCGTTGAGCTCCATACCGCACACAAATACCAGCGCTGCTTTGAGCTGGTTTTACGTGCTTGTGCACGATTTCCCCATATACATCAATGGGGAGAGACGGCTAAAAAAAAGCCTAACACCTGCAATAAAGGAGCGTAAAGCTCCGTAATGCAGCCCCATTGATTCCTATGGGGAAAGAAAAGTTATGTTTATGCCTAACACCCTAACATAAACCCCGAGTCTAAACACCCCTAATCTGCCGCCCCTGACATCGCTGACACCTACATTATACTTATTAATCCCTAATTTCCCGCCCCTAACATCGCCCGCCACCTACATTACACTTATTAACTCCTAATCTGCGACCCCCAACGTCGCAGCCACCACTATACTAAAGTTATTAACCCCTAAATCTCTGGCCTCCCACGTCACTAACACTAAATAAATATATTAACCCCTAAACCTAACCCTAACTCTAACCCTAACTTTAATATAATTAAAATAAATCTAAATAAAAATTACTATCATTACCTAACTAATTCCTATTTAAAGCTAAATACTTACCTATAAAATAAACCCTAAGCTAGCTACAATATAACTAATAGTTACATTGTAGCTAGCTTATGTTTTATTATTTACTTTAAGTAGGTAGACTAGTTAGTAAATAAATATTAACTATTTGCTAACTAGTTATAATAAATACAAATTTACCTGTAAAATAAAACCTAACCCGTCTTACACTAACACCTAACATTACACTACAATTACATATATTACATTAATTAAATACAATTAACTAAATTACAAAAAAATAAACACTAAATTACACAAAATAAAAAAGAAATTATCAAATATTTAAACTAATAAAACCTAATCTAATAAAACCTAATCTAATAGCCCTATCAAAATAAAAAGCCCCGTCCCCAAAATAAAAAAACCCTAGCCTAAACTAAACTGCTAATAGCCCTTAAAAGGGCATTTTGCAGGGCATTGCCCCAAAGAAATCAGCTCTTTTACCTGTAAAAAAAAATACAAACAACCCCCCAACAGTAAAACCCACAACCCACACAACCAGACCCCCCAAATAAAATCCCATCTAAAAAAAACTAAGCTCCCCATTGCCCTGAAAAGGGCATTTGGATGGGCATTTAGCTCTTTTTTGCTGCCCAAAACCTTAAGCTAAAAATAAAACCCACCCAATAAACCCTTAAAAAAACTAACACTAACCCCCTAAGATCCACTTACAGTTTTTGAAGACCGGACATCCATCCTCAATGAAGCCAGGAGAAGTCTTCATCCAAGCGGGCAGAAGTCCTCAACAAAGACGGGAGAAGTCTTTATTCAAGTGGCAAGAAGTCGTCCTCCAGGTGGGCAGGTCTTCATCCAGACGGCATCTTCTATCTTCATCCTTCGAACGCGGAGCGGCTCCATCTTCAAGACATCCGGCACAGAGCATCCTCTTCTTTCGATGGCTATTCAAGAATGAAGTTTCCTTTAAATGATGTCATCCAAGATGGCGTCCCTTGAATTCCGATTGACTGATAGAATTCTATCAGCCAAACGGAATTAAAGGTAAAAAAATCCTATTGGCTGATTCAATCAGCCAATAGGATTGAGCTTCAATCCTTTTGGCTGATCCAATCAGCCAATAGGATTGAGCTTGCATTCTATTGGCTGTTCCAATCAGGATTTTTTTCACCTTTAATTCAGATTGGCTGATAGAATTCTATCAGCCAATCGGAATTCAAGGGACGCCATCTTGGATGACGTCATTTAAAGGAAACTTCAGCGTACGACTGGGACCGTATGAAGAGGATGCTCGAAGCCGGACGTCTTGAAGATGGAGCCGCTCCGTGTCGGAAGGATGAAGTGTTTATTTTTTTTTTTTGTAATTTAGTTAATTGTAGTGTAATGTTAGGTGTAAGACAGGTTAGGTTTTATTTTACAGGTAAATTTGTATTTATTTTAACTAGGTTGCTAGTAAATAGTCAATAACTATTTACTAACTAGTCTACCTAGCTAAAATAAATACAAACTTACCTGTGAAATAAATATAAAACCTAAGCTAGCTACAATGTAACTATTAGTTACATTGTAGCTAGCTTAGGGTTTATTTTACAGGTAAGTATTTAGTTTTAAATAGGAATTATTTAGTTAATGATAGTAATTTTTATTTAGATTTATTTTAATTATATTAAAGTTAGGGGTGTTAGGGTTAGACTTAGGGTTCGGTTTAGGGGTTAATAACTTTAGTATAGTGGCTGCGGTGACGTTGGGGGCAGCAGATTAGGGGTTAATAATATTTAACTAGTGTTTGCGATGCGGGAATGCGGCAGTTTAGGGGTTAATATATTTATTATAGTGGCGGCGATGTCCGGAGCGGCAGATTAGGGGTTAATAATTTTATTATAGTGTTTGCAATGCGGGAGGGCCTCGTTTTAGGGATTAATAGGTAGTTTATGGGTGTTAGTGTACTTTGTAACAATTTAGTTATGAGTTTTATGCTACAGATTTTAAAGTAAAACTCATAACTACTGTCTTTAGATAGCGGTACAAATCTTGACGGTATAGGCTGTACCGCTTTTTGGCCTCCCAGGCAAAACTTGTAATACCTGCGCTATGGAAGTCTCATTGATAAAGGACTTTTTGAAAGGTGCGGTAGTTACGTTGCGTTACGGCCAAAAAAGTGTACGGTACAGCTATACCTGCAAGACTCACTCATAACGCAAAACTCGTAGTAATAATAATAATAATAAAAAGACGACTGATCTGGCATCTTATTTCTCATTTTATAGCTATTTATATGTCTTCATTAAAGTTCTGCCTAAAGTCACCTGTTTGGATTTTTATTTATTTTTAGTATATTTTAATTTGGACTTGTAATTATTTTTGTATAATATATATATATATATATATATATATATATATATATATATATATATATATATATATATCTTTTCCCCATAGTTTATTTAGCCTTTCATATTTAGTTGAAATATTTCTTTATTTGTTGCATGAACATGAGGTTACAGCATAACAAGTATACAGAAATAACAGTACATTCCCTTGCTTCCATACACAAACTTTGGCCCTCTCATGGCTTTTACAGTTGAGGTTGTGGGAATCCCATTGTTGTGTTATTGAAGACTAAGTGCTTATTGTAACAAAGTCATTCACCAGTAGTAACATTCAGTCTTTCTGGGCGAAGAAGTTTCCTCCTCCCACTTGAGTTGTTGTTTAGGTACTCTTCATCCTCCTTTCCCTTAGTTGTTAATACAGTAGATTTCAAAGACCTAGTCTCAACCCGTATAATTACAATCAGATGCTACATTATAATCCTCTTATCTTTCACAATGTAATATGCTTTTTATATATTCATTACATTTTCTCCATAAAAAAACCCTAACTGTGTAACAAATAAAACAATTTTTTTTTTTTTCAAAAGAGCTTTATTCAGATGTATAATAAAGACAGTACATCACAGTTTACAGTATACAGCAGATACAAAGTCACAGACTTACCAATCAAACAAACAAGGCGTCCAGAATCGTGTAAAATAGAAGTTAACAATAAAGATTGTTTTATCTGGTTACAGGGCTAGAATTCGGTCTGTGCTATTGATATGCCAAACAACAGGTAAATAGTAAAGTATAAACGATAAATAACTATTTGAAGACCCCTGATGTCCCGTCTTAGTAAACGAACATGAATCCTGTCATATTTTCTAACAATTTATTTTTTCTTTTTAATAAGTTTTACCAAATTGCTATAAACATCTTAATAAGTATTTATTCCAGAAGGTTCTGCTAGTGCTAGTATTAGCTCATATTGGTCCAGTTTATGGTTTTTTAAATAATGGTATCTTTCCAGCGTCAGCAGATCGCTCACTTGGTTTAACCACTCTTGTTCAGTGGGGACAATATGGGACCTCCAATGCTTTGGTATGAGTTTTTTGGCTGCTGTCAACATTAACAGCAGTAAAGTTTGCTTACCCTGACCCTCCATTCTGGGTATGAAACAAAATAATAGGGTCTCTGGAGCAAAGGGAATTGGTGTGCCTAGAATTTCTGTCATTACTTTAAATATTGCTGTCCAGAAGTCCGTCAAGCGTGGGCATGACCACCAAATGTGGAGGAGGGAGCCCTCCTCCCCACACCCCCTCCAGCAGGAACTGCTCGTTTTGGGAAACATTTTGCGTAGTCTTGTCGGAGTCAGGTACCAGCGGCTCAGTAGTTTTAACTGAATTTCCTGTATTTTAGCCGAAACCGAGGATCGTTTGTTTTATTTGAATGCCCTCATCCATATGTCCGCATCTATGTCTCGGTTTAGTTCTTTTTGCCAAGAGATCGTGTATGAAGGCAGAGAAATATCAGAAGTTTTAACAGTGATTGTGTATAGTTTAGAGATCAAATGCCCGGGGTAGTCCAGTTGTATGCATAGTTTCTCAAAGTATGTAAGTTCACGTCCAAAGTCGTGTCTGTGTTTGTGGTGTGAAATATATAGTGTAATACTTGGTTATAATGAAACCACGAGGAAAAAATTCCCCTGTGGGCCTCTGCAAGGGTTGCTTGCGTTTTCAATTTACCCTCTTCTGAGATAAACTGGATGGATCCCGTTCTAAGAGCATACGGGATAGGGCTCTTGTTTTGTATTTTGTGATAGGGGAGGTCTACGTTCTCCAAGAGTGGGGAGAGTGGAGCAAATTTAGAGGAGATGTGTGTGTTGGTGGCCAAAAGTTTATCCCACTCAGAAAGGATGTTTGCCGTGATGAGATAATGCGGTATATTTCTAGGTCTCTTCTGTTGGGCTTTCCATGCCAACGTTGCGGCATTATTTAATTTGAAGATATTCCTGTCTAGTTGTATCCAAGTTTTATTGTCAGTGTTGTGTGCCCATTCCACTATATGTCTAAGTACAATTGCGTGTTTATAAGCCTGAAGGTTTGGAATCCCCAGTCCCCCATTGTCTCTAGGTAGGTATTGTGTTTTCTTTGGAACTCTTGGTTTAGTGCCCGCCCATATAAACTGTTCTATAATCTTTTGTAGTTGAGCAATATAACTGTCGGGAAGAGGGATAGGTAGAGCTTGCATCAAATATAAAACCCGGGGGAGAACATTCATTTTTACTACGCCTATCCTACCCAACCAGGAGAGGGGTTTGTTCTTCCAAGAGGACAAATCTCGTGCGATGTCATTTTTTAAAGAGCTATAATTATGTTTGAATAGGTCTAGAGTCGTAGATGTCAGCTGTATCCCTAGGTATTTTAGTTTGTGGTGGGCCAGGGGGACATTGTATGTATCTCTAATATATTGTAGTGTTTGGGGGGGGGGGTATTGATGTTCAAGATTTCTGATTTAGAAATATTCAGTTTGAAATTTGAAACCTTGCCATAGGCATCTAATTCAGACAGTAGTTCTGGGATGGAACTTTCTGCTTCCGTCAGAGAGAAGAGGATGTCGTCAGCGTACAACGCTTGTTTATATTCTGAATTTCCAATCTTTAGTCCCTTGATGTTATTATTATTTCTAATTTTTTGAGCTAAAATTTCAATAGAGATGGCAAAAAGCAGAGGGGAAAAAGGGCATCCCTGTCTAGTATCGTTATTGATGGAAAAGGGCTCTGAGAGGGCATTATTCACTCTGATCTTCGCATTAGGGTTGGAGTATAGAGCGAAGGACATGTTTAAAAAAGATTCTGGAATGCCCATTTAGGCCATAGCCCTCCGCAGAAAAGACCAACGAACCCTGTCGAAGGCCTTCTCCGCGTCGGACGAGAAGAGGACCAAGGGCGTCCCCGAGGCCTTAGCGAAGTTTATTAGATGGATAGTTTTGATAACATTGTCTCGGGCTTATCGGCCTGGTATAAAGCCGACCTGGTCACAGGATATTAGGTTAGGGAGATATTTATTTAGTCTGTTAGCTAGAACTTTAGCAAGGATTTTCATATCCGTGTTGATTAGGGATATGGGTCTGAAATTCTCAGGGCGTACGGCTGGTTTTCCTTGTTTGGGGATTACAGTTATGTGTGCCTCAAGGAGGTTTCTAGACAGGGAGGGGTCATCTCTTAGGTTGTTAAATAGAGACAGGAGGTGAGGGGACAATACCTCTGTGAGTTTCTTATAGTACCCTATTGTGTACCCATCTGGCCCTGGGCTTTTTCCTGTTGGGGAATCTTTAATGGCCTGTTGTATTTCCTCTAACGTGATGGGTGATTCAAGGTGGTCTTTCCCTTCTTTAGTTAGTGTTGGTAGACCTAGCCCTTGGAAATATTCATCAAGGTGTTCTCTGGCTTCCGGGGGAGATTCGCCCTTTGTCAAGTTAGCATTGGGATTTAAGATGTTATATAGCGAGCTATAATAATTTCTGAAGGTGGACGCAATTTGCTTATTACTCTTAATTAAGTGGCCGTCTGGGGTTTGGAGAGCGTGAATGTAGGAAGATAGTTGTTTCCTCCGTAGGCACCTAGCTAACAATTTCCCCGGTTTGTCACCGCCCTCAAAGTAGTGTTGCCTTAAATAAAGAGCATTGCGCTGGTGGATAATTGTCAAGTGGGCCTTAAGGTCCGATCTAGTTTTAAAAAGTTCGGTTCTAAGGCTGTTATTGTTCAGGTCTTGCTTGTGGGCTTTCTCAAGTGTTTGAATTCTATCTAGAAGGTAGGTGTGTCTCTCTCTGGCCTGTCTGAGAATCCTAGCTTTTCGCTTAATAAAAATGCCACGTAATACAGTTTTGTGCGCCTCCCACTCACACTGCAGAGAAGCAGTTGTTTTGTTGTTAATTGTAAAATATTCAGTGATGTCTCTTTCTATCTCTGTTAATGTGACTGGATCATCCAAAAGGGAGTCATCCAGCCTCCAAATCTTGGTTGTGATAGGGAAGTCCGGCCACAATATGGAGCAAGACACTGGCGCGTGATCCGACCAAGTTATATGGCCAATCTCGCAGTGGTTGGATAGGGAGAGTCCGTTAGCGTCAGTAAGTATATGGTCTATCCTAGTATAGCAATTATGTGGGGATGAATAAAAAGTGTAATCTTTGGTTACTGGGTGCAGTGTTCTCCAGATGTCATGGAGGGCAAGATTGGTGAGTGTGGTCCTAACTGCTTTTAGCACAGTCCTGGGGACAGATGAGGTTCCCTTAGAAGAGTCAAGCTCAGGGTAAAATGCCAGGTTGAAGTCCCCGGCAAGAAAAAGGGTGCCCTTAACTCGGTCTAGGATCAAGTTTGACACTTTCTTGAAGAAAGCGTTTTGAGCCTGATTTGGCGCATAAATATTCAGCAGCGAAAGCTGTTGCCCAAAGAGTTGGCCCGATAGGAGAACGTAACGGCCTTCAGGGTCTCTATCAATGTGTGATGTCTGAAAGGGGATGGATTTGTGAATCAAGATGCCCACCCCCCCTTTTTTTTTGGGGCCCGAAGCAAAACAGGCTGTAGAAAAATGTGGAGTGTTCCATCTAGGTTCTTTACCCCTTTGGAAGTGTGTCTCCTGGATCATGAGAATATGACTCCCCAATTTGGAAAGTTCCTTATATGCTATTGATCTCTTGCCCGGACTGTTAAGTCCTTTTACATTTATCGTTGTAAGCTGTAGAGCATGTTCGTGAAATCTACTAGATCTACCCGTCATTTCTTGTGTCATTGAGAGGGAGGGGAGGAAAAAAAAAAAAAAAGAAACACCCCAAGAGGGGAGGGAGATTAAAGAAAGATGAGAAAGAAGAAAAGTAAAGAACGGAGAGAAGAGAGAGAAGAAAAGAAAAAAAGAAGAAACTAAAGTTTTACAACTTTAGAGGTGTTGTGGATGCACACTCGAGGTGTACGAGAAAGGAACAATAGAGGTACATCAAATAAGTGTTCCTATCTGTAGTGCCAAGGTTAGTTGAAGGAAGAAAGGTACTCGGGGGAAGTATCTCCCTCTCCGGCTATAGAGAGTATAGTCTTATTAATTCTTAATTCTAAAGGGACATGTATATTAAACCTGACCTTAAACCTACAATAAGGGAAGATATTTATGATACAAGTGACAATGTAGAGACCCTGTGGGTTGAAATAAAGAGTGGGGGGAAAAATCCTAAAAAAATATTACTAGGAACATGCTACAAGCCTCCCAACATTAGTGACCCGGAGGAAACTCAACTACTTATCCAAATAGGTAAGGCTGCTAATAACAGTGCTGTAATTATGGGAGATTTTAACTACCCTGATATAAACTGGGCCAATGAAACTAGTAATTCAGCTAAGGGGGATAGATTTTTAAATGTTCTCAGGGATAACTTCTTGTCACAATTAATAGAGGAGCCAACTAGGAGTAAAGCTATATTGGATTTAGTGCTATCAAACAATACAGATATAATATCAAACATAGAAGTTAAAGAACATTTGGGTAACAGTGATCATAACATGGTCACATTTGAAATCTCTTTTCATATGCAGTGTTTTAAAGGCTTAACTAAGACTTTTAATTTCAAGAAAGCAAAATTCAACGATTTAAGGAAATCATTAAATAATATAAATTGGGACAATGTATTTTCTAATAAAAATACAGAGGATAAATGGATAATATTTAAAAATTTGTTAAATAAATATACATATCAATACATACCATATGGTTATAAAAATAAAAAAACTAAGCCGTTATGGCTAAATAAAAATGTGTTAAGAGAAATTAGGAAAAAACGTAGGGCATTTAAATTATTAAAAGAAAATAGTACAGACTCAGCATACAATATTTATAAGGAATGTAACAAAGCATGCAAAAAAGCAATCAAATTAGCCAAAATTGAAAATGAAAAATTAATTGCCAAGGATTCTAAGTCTAACCCTAAAAGGTTCTTTAAGTACATAAATAGCAAAAAATCTAAGAAGGATAATATAGGTACATTAAAATGTGTGGAGGGTAGCATGATAAATAATGACAGGGAGAAGGCTGAGGTACTAAACCAGTTTTTTTCTTCAGTATACACAAGAGAGGAACCATTGAATGATACTTTGGAACAGAATAGAACATCCCAGTCCATACCACTAACTGGGTTTTGTTTAGAGGATATCAGGAAAAAACTAAAAAATATTAAGGTAAATAAAACTCCAGGCCCAGATGGAATACACCCAAGGGTGTTAAGGGAACTTAGCACTGTTATAGACAAACCTTTACTCTTAATTTTTCAAGACTCATTATCCTCAGGCATGGTACCCCAGGATTGGCGTAAAGCTGATGTGGTGCCACTCTTCAAAAAGGGAAGCAGGGATGATCCAGGAAGCTATAGACCAGTTAGTCTGACATCAATAGTGGGGAAGATATTTGAAGGGATTATAAGGGATTATATTGATGAGCATATTCGTGTAAACAAGATTATGAGTTCTAATCAGCATGGCTTTAGGAGAAATAGATCATGTCAAACTAATCTAATTAGATTCTACGAGGAAGTAAGTAAAAATATAGATAAAGGGGAATCAGTTGATGTGATATACTTAGATTTTGCAAAGGCATTTGATACAGTGCCACATGAGAGATTAATGCACAAAATTAAGGGACTGGGAATAGCTGAAAATGTTAGCTCATGGATAAATAACTGGATAAAAGATAGGGAGCAACGAGTAGTAGTAAATGGATCATACTCAGATTGGACAAAGGTAATCAGTGGCGTCCCCCAGGGATCAGTACTGGGCCCTGTTCTTTTTAAAATTTTTATAAATGACTTGGAGCAAGGATTAAATAGCGACATCTCTATTTTTGCAGATGATACTAAGTTAAGTAAGGTCATTAGGTCAGAGCAGGACGAACTCTCTTTACAAAGGGATTTGCTAAAATTAGAACTATGGGCAAGTGAATGGAAAATGAGATTTAATACGGAAAAATGTAAGGTTCTACATTTTGGAAGTAAAAATAAGCAGGCTACGTATTTTTTAAATGGGACAAGACTTAGCCAAACACAGGAGGAAAGGGATTTGGGAGTAGTAATAGATAACAAGCTAAAGATGAGTGCACAATGCAGGGCAGCGGCTTCAAAGGCTAATAAGATACTAGCATGTATTAAAAGAGGCATTGATTCAAGGGAGGAAAGCATAATTCTGTCACTATATAAAGCCCTGGTAAGACCTCACCTTGAGTTTGGAGTGCAGTTCTGGGGACCGATTGCTAAAAAAGATATTGCAGAACTAGAAAAAGTTCAGAGAAGGGCCACAAAGCTAATAAGGGGATTGGAGAAATTAACCTATGAGGAGAGGCTAGCCAAACTGGGTCTGTTCTCTTTAGAAAAAAGGCGCTTGAGAGGTGACATGATTACTTTATATAAATATATTCAAGGCCCATATACAAAGATGGCAGAAGCTCTTTTTATTACAAGAAAATTGTTTCTGACAAGAGGTCATAATTTAAGGTTGGAGGAAAGGAGATTTAATCTCTTGCAACGGAAACGTTTTTTCACTGTAAGAGCAATAAAATTGTGGAACTCATTACCAAAGGAGGTAGTGAATGCCAATACCATAGATACATTTAAAAATAGTCTGGATAAATTTCTGTATATAAATAAAATTCATGGATATGATTGCTAGTATTAAATGGATCACATTTTAATGGGGTTATTTAAGCTTAACTGGAGCTTTTTGTAAGTATTTTAGATTTGTATAGGTTGAACTCGATGGACTTCAGTCTTTTTTCAACCTTATCTACTATGTTACTATGTTTAGTTATGTAGGGAAGGAAAAAAGGGGGGGAGGTGAGGCAAATTAGAGGAGGCTATATAAGGAGGAAGAGATGTGGGGGGGGGGAGGTTCTGTGAGATGAATTATACCACAGTGGATTACTAGCATGATGTCTTTGAGTGTGTCAACCTGGAGATAAGATATGTGTGCAATATTAATCATAAATGCTATTCCAATATAGGGGACCAAAATCCCAGGCTATTATATAGAAGCAGAGTTTTAGCTCTGTGGGTGACATACGGGATTCTTTAATGTGGTACGGGAAGCAGAACAGTATGGAAAGAACATCTCCCTACTGGGAAGCAACAATACCCAACACTCTAATATCATTTAAGTAAATCAAGAACTTTTACTTCAGGCTGGTGAGGCATGTTGAAGACACCATACAGCCCTCCACTATTATAATATTGACCCAGGTTGTGGCCCTGAGAAATCATTGATCAATAAACAAGTTTAACAGGCATAAACAGTAATACATTAACAATTGGGAACTTTGAATGAGAACAAAAAAAAAAAAAAAAAAAAAGACACACACAAAAGGTATAGTTTACCAACTGTTGTAAACGCTGTCCAGAGGGATATTTCTTATGCTGAGGGAGAGTCCATGGGGCCCTCTGTATTGAAGAAAGATACCAGCATCCCTGAAAGTGTAGAGGGGCCAGAATTCCCCTGAGTAAACAGTTCCATTGGTGCAGGCTCATCCCCTTAAGGGCAGGAAAAACCCCCCCAGACAGTCAAAAGCAGGCCATGACGGCAATCGTAGAGGGTGGAGGGGCTCCTTAAAGTGGGTTTTCACCTGTAGCAGAGGTCTGTGCAACCATCTGGGTTTTCGATGAGTGATGAGCGGGATCTTTGTCCGCTGTCAAGGAAGAAGGTATAGGCAGTTCTTTGAAGAAGGACTCAGAGTCATCACCAGGTTTGAAAATAGACGTTTTGTTGTTGCAGGTCACTATTAGGGAAACTGGAAACCCCCACCTGTATTGAACTTTATGTCTCCTGAGCACTGTGGTGATAGGTGCTAGTTCTCTCCGCTTTTGGAGTGTTGTCTGTGAGAGGTCTGTGAACAGCAAAATTTCTTCTCCAGCATGGAAGATAGGATGTTTTAATCTTGCGCAACGAAGAAGTTCCTCTTTGTCCTTGTATCTTAAAAACTTCACTATGATATCCCTAGGTGGGGCTTTTGAAGGAGGCTTAGGTCTTATAGCCCTGTGGGCTCTTTCAATGGGTATATCTTCTGCAGAGGGGTTCGCTTTTATGACTTTAAATAAGGCTTGTAGATAACCCTCTATAGCAGGAGGAAAAACTGTTTCAGACACACCTCTGATTCGCAAGTTATTGCGCCTACACCTGTTTTCCAGGTCCTCTAACTTGTCGGCGAGGCTGTTGATTTTGTGGTCTTGTTCTAGGATGTGAGCCGAGGTTTTCTGGAGTCTGCTGTCTGTGGTCACTTGCTTTTCTTCTAGAGACATCACTCTTTGGTCAAGCGCACCAATATCTTTGCGCAGGTCCCCAAATAGGATTCTCATTTCTTGCATAATTTCCTTAATTTCTGCTTTAGAAGAGAGGTGCATGATGTCGTCTTTGGTGACATACATACTACTAGAGGCCTCAGCAGGCTGCTGTTGGTTTGACATAGGTGATGAAGAGGTTATTGCGCCTCTTGTGCAAGAGGGAGCAGAAGTCTCGGAAGGTTTAAGATAATGGTTGAGGGTTTTAGCAGGGTTCAGTTTGTCAGGTTTGGGCTGCCTCTTGCAAGGCATCACATATAAAGCAAAAAAAAAAGAAAGGAGTTGTGGGCATCAGCAAGGATATAACAAGAGAATGTGGGACACCAGTTTTTCTAGAGCTCTGCCTGTAGAAACTGCCAAGGGATTCTAGAGGTGATGTGTGATCATGTCCACAACGTGTCCAGCAAAAGAGGAAAGGGAAAAAACTTTGTCTCTCTGCAGCAATACTTGTGGTGCTTTTAATAAAAAGTGTTAATCAGGGATGCAGTTATGTATCTAATGACTGTTAATACTCAGTATGCCCAACAGGTCTGTAATATTTATAGCAGATCCTTATTATTTGTAACCCCCCTCTTAGCCTAAATATACAAGTGAGAGCGTGTGTTATCAGTGTGATCCGGTATTTACTCACACTGAGTTTTGCTTCTCAAACTGTCACCTCCGTAGCAAAGGCTGGGGATCTACTTGCTGCAGAGTAAATGCGGGCAGCCACGTGGGACCAAGATGGCGATCGGGAGGACCGCAGTGTCTATTGAGACATCAGAGCTCTGACTTTGCCTCCACGGCTTGCCGCAATCCTCCGCTCTCAGGCTAAATCAATAGCAGTGCTGGCTGGTTCCGGAGGTAAGGAGATATAGGCACTGGTGTGCTCCGGTGGTCAGATTTTTCAGGTGAGTGTGGGGTTCGTCTGGCTGAAGGCCCAGGTCTAGGAGATAGTGCCGTTGCTAACCCCCAGCAAGATCGGATACTCCCTGATCCGAATCAAGGGTTATTTCTGCTGTCTCAGGAAGGCTTATGGGGAAAAAAAGGATAGGTCACATGCCCTTTAGATTGCTTTTAGCTGGAGTAGGAGATAGGAGCTATTTCAGAAGACAGCCATCGTCCTGCGTGGCTAAACTCCGCCCCAATAAAACAATTTTAACCAAATTTAAACAATTCTGTGGAGCTAGTTGTGGTCATCTACACTCCAACTTTTCTAGGTGGGGTGGTATTTGTTCATTTACTCTTGTTATTTTAGGAAGACTCACTCTTCCACTTGCATAATCCAATAAAACCATATCTTAGTAAACTGTTCCCTGGTCCCCTGTATTGTGGCAGCTAATTCTGCCATAGTGTATATATATTCTATTTTATCTAGCACCTTTCGCCAAGTTGGAACTCCTGCCTTCCAATGTCTCGCTATACACACTCTAGTCACTGTGCCAAGAGTTTTAATAAATGTGTTTATTGCCTTATTGTACGGTGTGAGTCTCTGATTCAAAAGAGCCCGTGCCAGTGTCAATGTAATTGGTTCTTGTAGTATGCTACCTAAAAGTGTCTGCAGCTGATCCCATATCACCCTTATCTTGGGGCATTCCCACCACATGTGTAGGTAGGTTCCCTTTTCTCTACAACCTCTATAGCACATATTTGTACCACCTCGCGAGAAGTGTCATGTTTTCTCTGGGATGAGGTACCACCAAAAGGCCGTCTTAATACAGTTCTCTTTCTCATTGGGGGCATATACATTACAAATGGTAACCGGAGTGTTTTGTATGCGACCCCTAACTATAAGATATCTGCCTGTCGGGTCTGCTGTGACTTCCTCTATGTTAAATTGAAGTGATTGGTGTATGGGAATGGAGACTCCCCTTTTTTCGTATCATCTGTTGAGTGGTAGTGTAGGGGAAACATTTTTGACCAATATTTGGGAATTTAAGTTTTGGTAAAATGAGTTTCCTGTAACATTATAAGGTCTGCTTTTGCTCTAGAATATTGGGTCAATTCTGTTTTGCGTTTAACATCCGTGTTAAAGCCTCTCACATTGTGTGAGATAATTCTAATAGTCTGAGTCATCGGCTAAATCTTATATACCCACCCTCTCCTCTGGTGTAGTGCCTAGTACCACAGTAACAGAACATTAATAAACAGTATAACATTTTAAACAATTCAAACTTAAAAAATGTATAGCACAGAAGCCTAGTGCCATATACTATAGGTGTACATTTACAGAAGTAAAAAAAAAAAAAAAAAGAAGCAAAATAAGTATAAAAATAACAATTGTGCAGTAAGTATTGGATTGACATATTAACTTTAGTGCAAAGGAGCCTTATGTGACATGGGGTATTTTACTCTCTTATCACAACGGATATAGGCCTCTATTTATCAAGCTGTCAACCGCAAATACGCAGGAATTCCGCAGCATATTTGTGGCGAGCCTGATTCGCCGTAGTTATCAAACCCTACAGACCGGCAAAAGTAGAATATAGTGACGTAACATACGATCCGCCGGACTCAGTCCGACACAGATCGATGGTTACATCACTACAGATGTTCCAAATGCAAGTTTGGCACAATCTGACTACTTTTGGAAGTTATCAAAGAACTACCAGGTACGTTCGCCACTATTCCGGCCCAGTGTACCTGGTTTTCAATCCGGCGGATGCCATAGGAATCAATGGGAGTCTGGCAGCAGCGAAAGCTCATGTTCGCTGCTGCCCGACATCCCATTGATTCCTATGGTAAAAGTCTATACCTAACACCCTAACATGTACCCCAAGTCTAAACACCCCTAATCTGCCCCCCTACACCGCCGCCAACTACATTAAAATTCTTAACCCCTAAACCACTGATCCCGGACCCCGCCGCAACTCTAATAAATGTATTAACCACTAAACCGCCGCTCCTGGACCCCGCTGCCACCTACATTATACCTATTAACCCTTAATCTGCCGCCCCCTATACCGCCGCCACCTACATAAAGTTATTAACCCCTTTCCTGCCGATCCCGAACCCCACCGCAACTAAATAAATTGTTTAACCCCTAAACTGCCGCTCCCGGAGCCCACCTCCACCTACATTATATTTATTAACCCCTAATCTGCCCCCCACACCGCTGCCACTATAATAAATGTATTAACCCCTAAGCCTAAGTCTAACCCTAAACCTAACACCCAATAACTTAAATATAATTTAAATAACTCTAAATAAATATTACTACAATTAACTAAATTATTCCTATTTAAAACTAAATACTTACCTATAAAATAAACCCTAAGATAGCTACAATATAACTAATAGTTATATTGTATCTAGCTTAGGGTTTATTTTTATTTTACAGGCAACTTTGTATTTATTTTAACTAGGTAGAATAATTATTAAATAGTTATTAACTATTTAATAACTTCCTAGTTAAAATAAAGACAAAAGTACCTGTAAAATAAAACCTAACCTAAGTTACAATAACACCTAACACTACACTATAATTAAAATAATTAAATAAATTAACTACAATTAAATAAAATTAAATACAATTAAATAAAATTAACTAAAGTACAAAAAAACAAACACTAAATTTCAGAAAATAAAAAAAATAATTACCAGAATTTTAAACTAATTACACCTAATCTAATCCCCCTAATAATTAATAATTAAATAAATTAACTACAATTAAATAAAATTAAATACAATTAAATAAAATTAACTAAAGTACAAAAAAAACAAACACTAAATTACAGAAAATAAAAAAAATAATTACCAGAATTTTAAACTAATTACACCTAATCTAATCCCCCTAATAAAATAAAAAAGCCCCCCAAAATAATAAAAATCCCTACCCTATACTAAATTACAAATAGCCTTTTGTGGGCTCTTTTACCTGTAAAAAAAATTACAATACCCCCCACAACATTAAAACCCACCACCCACACACCCAACCCTACTCTAAAACCCACCCCAACCCCCCTTAAAAAAACCTAACACTAACCCCCTGAAGATCACCCTACCTTGAGACGTCTTCACCTAACCGGGCCTAAGTCCTCAACAAAGCCGGGCGAAGTCTTCATCCAACCGGGCTGAAGAGGTCCTCCAGATGGGCAGAAGTCTTCATCCAAGCGGCATCTTCTATCTTCATCCATCCGGAGCGAAGCGGGTCTATCTTGAAGACATCCGACGTGGAGCATCCATCCAGACCGACTACCCGACTAATGAATATTCCTTTAAATGACGTCATCCAAGATGGCATCCCTTCAATTCCGATTGGCTGATAGAATTCTATCAGCCAATCGGAATTAAGGTAGGAAAAATCCTATTGGCTGATGCAATCAACCAATAGTATTGAGCTTGCATTCTATTGGCTGTTGCATCAGCCAATATGATTTTTCTTACCTTAATTCCGATTGGCTGATAGAATTCTATCAGCCAATAGGAATTCAAGGGACACCATCTTGGATGACGTAATTTAAAGGGATATTCATTCGTCGGGTAGTCGTCGGTCTGGATGGATGCTCCGCATTGGATGTCTTCAAGATGGAGCCGCTCCTCGTCGGATGGCTGAAGATAGAAGATGCCGCCTGGATGAAGACTTCTGCTTGTCTGGAGGACCTCTTCTGCCTGGTTGGATGAAGACTTTGCCCGGCTTCATTGAGGACTTAGGCCCGGTTGGGTGAAGAGTCTAGACGTCTAAAGGTAGGGTGATCTTCAGGGGGTTAGTGTTAGTTTTTTTTAAGGGGGGTTTGGGTGGGTTTTAGAGTAGGTTTGGGTGTGTGGGTGGTGGGTTTTAATGTTGGGGGGGTATTGTAATTTTTTTTACAGGTAAAAGAGCTGATTACTTTGGGGCAATGCCCCGCAAAAGGCCCTTTTAAGGGCTATTTTTAATTTAGTATAGGGGGGCTTTTTTATTTTATTAGGGGGATTAGATTAGGTGTAATTAGTTTAAAATTCTTGTAATTATTTTTTTATTTTGTGAAATTTAGTGTTTTTTTGTACTTTAGTTAATTTTATTCAATTGTATTTAATTTTATTTAATTGTAGTTAATTTATTTAATTAATTTAATGATAGTGTAGTGTTAGGTGTAATTGTAATTTAGGTTAGGTTTTATTTTACAGGTGCTTTTGTCTTTATTTTAACTAGGAAGTTATTAAATAGTTAATAACTATTTAATAAATATTCTACCTAGTTAAAATAAATACAAACTTGCCTGTAAAATAAAAATAAATCCTAAGATAGATACAAATGTAACTATTAGTTATATTGTAGCTATCTTAGGGTTTATTTTATAGGTAAGTATTTAGTTTTAAATAGGAATTATTTAGTTAATTATAGGAATATTTATTTAGAGTTATTTAAATTATATTTAAGTTAGTGGGTGTTAGGGTTAGGGTTAGACTTAGGTTTAGGGGCTAATATGTTTATTATATCGGCGGCGGTGTAGGGGGGGCAGATTAGGGGTTAATAAATATAATGTAGGTGGTGGTGGGCTCCGGAAGCGGCAGTTTAAGGGTTAAACAATTTATTTAGTTGCGGCGGGGTCTGGGATCAGCAGGATAGGGGTTAATAACTTTATGTAGGTGGAGGCGGTATAGGTGGCAGCAGATTAGGGGTTAATAGGTATAATGTAGGTGGCGGCGTGGTCCGGGAGTGGTGGTTTAGGGGTTAAACACTTTATTTAGTTGCGGCAGGGTCCGGGAGCGGCGGTTTAGGGGTTAATAACTTTATTTAGTTGTGGGGGGCTCCGGGAGCGGCGGTTTAGGGGGTAAAACAGTATAGTATAGTGTGGGGGCTTAGTGACAGAATAGCAAGAAAGCTGTGAAAAAGCCAAAGGGCAGCGAGATTGATGACTGTTAGTTAACAACAGTCTGCTGCTCATCGCACCGTACTTGGTGCAAGGCTTTTTGACAGCTTTCTTGATAATTTTGGCGAACGTATTCAGGTCCGCGGCGGCGATGTTAGGCGATCTTAGGCGAGCGTATTGGTGCCGTTGAATGCAAGAAACTCGACAGCTTGATAACTAGTGGCCATAGTCTGAGGGATCATGTCCCATTTCTAACCCCAAAGTCACCTTTTGCTCTTCATTATTTGCCATTATGGCTTCACTTCAAGCAGAGCCACCAGAATTAATTTCCTCCTAGTGGCTTGCCTCACCCCCCAGGACCCTCAAAGTCAGAGAAATTCAGGTATGAGGTTCTAACCCCCACACCCAATATACAGATACACATGATTCTATACTCATCTGAACATTGCCGTCCCAGATGATGCAGGATACACAGGTATTTCGCACTGTATGTTGAGCCAGCCTTAAAACCAACATAAGTAATAGTTACAATACAATGTCAAAATATAATATACAATATACATGCCATACAATTTTTGAGCCTTACAATGTATGCAAGGGGCCATTTTTGGACCCCGTATAAAACAAAAAATAAGCAGGAGGCTCCTTGAAATATAGGAGACCACTCATGGATCTCACTTGACAAACCTCATTTTTATAATAGCATATTTGAACAAAGAAAGTAAATACGGTAATTCACAAGAAATAATGATATCCATATATCAATTTATAAGTAGGGCTCTGCCTGCAAAACAACAACAAAATAACTTTATAATGCTTAATATATGAAGGAGCTGCGCTCAAGTTAGTGAGTATATCTATATAGGGTGTAAATGCTTATAAATACGGGAGAGTTGTAGGTGATGCATAAAGGACCAAACCAGGTATGGGTTGAGAATTTATGGGAAAAAGGAGAACCAACTTTTATCAACAGGGAAAAAATTATTTGGTCCCTTGCAAAAATCCTGTAAATATGCCACAGCAGATTATCAGCTATAGGTAAAACAGTAACCACAATCCTGAACCATTTAAAAGGAGAAATGGGTAGCCTATATGGGTATAGGTTTAGTTTTGGTGGGGCGTAGGGCAGTATCTGAGGCTCTAATAAAGAGCTCTGTATGTATACAAAGTAGATGCCACGCTGTGTTCACAGTGCCCACCCAAAGCCCTAGAGGTGTAAATAAAGCTGAAAGGCTAACATATGTTCTTGGGGCATAGATGTAAAGGCAGCTGTATAAGTTTGTTATTGCGAGTGTTAAAGGAGTATATAAGTTGAGCTGGATATTAGTAAATTATTAAAGATTCATGACAGAGGAGGTGTCCTCATGGATTATACATTAAAATGTGAACCATGGGTTTATTAAATGGCTATTCATATATTGTATACAGGAACTTGTCTAGATTGAGACTGTAGCTATGACATCTCTGTTATACAGCAGTAGGTTTAGGATGCAGTTAATCACAGGCACTTATCAAATCTGAGACTAGAACAGTAATATTCACATAAAACATAATACAATGATTCTATGGGTCACATGTTTTTAGCAAAACCTAGCTATAATCTTTAGCTTAGCAGCCTGAAGGGACAGTATTAATAGTTATGACCAAATGGAGTAGCCTATAACACTATTATTTCACTTTACTTGTCTCACACAGACAGCATACCCATAACTATATTTAAAGGAATAAAAAATAAAAATAAAATAAAATGCTTAAAATTTCCAGCTTTAAAAGTTAATTGGGAATTATACAACCTACTGTTGCATGTTGAAGTAATTTGGAGACACTCTAAGCAAAGTTCCAGTGAAAAAACCAAGGGGGCTGTGAATTATATTGTCCAGTTACCCCACTCCCGTAGGCAACAATGAATAGCAATTTCCCAGGGCATTGAATGCATACCTTGGCTCTCATTTAAATTGCGATAGAGATATAGAAACTTCTGAAGGTAAGATTGTTGTGAAAGTTACTATTTGTGGCTGCGGTTCTCCATGGCTTCGAGAAGGATTTTCAGCAAGAGATCTCAAAGATGAAGCTTTCTCAATTGCCTGGCAAAATGTAAAGTTGTGTTGAGTCACAGCTGTGTTATTTTCGGAGATCCACATGCAAGTAGCGTTGTTTTCAATATTGCCTGTATTTGCATCTACCGCCTCTCGATCATCCAATGCAGGCAGCATGGTAATGAGATCCGTTTCTCCCTCACAGCAGCTCTGGGTAATTGATAGGCTCTGGAGCCCCATAGCGCCGTCACCCTTGTGATCTGCAACATCGTGCTCAAGTTGCATAGCTATTTGAGAAGGGTAGATATCCTTGGAGTGGAATGCCATATATAGCGTTTTTTCAAGGGCAGCATGGCGATACGCTAGTAAATGGCTCAGCTCCTGCAAGATGTCGATAGTACAGTCTATGCTAGTCTCCAATATGTAACTGCAGACGGGCCCGCTTGATATAATAAAGAAGGATTCAGCACTGAGTGCTGCCTAATGACAAGGCCAGGAGATGCCTTGCCGGGGGGGGGGGGGGGGTTTAGGAAAGGTCTAAACCTCACGTATTGCTCCGGGCACTGATACCTGATGCTATCTCTATAAAATTAGGCTCATCAGATGTAGGTTCTGTAGTAGATCATAGATTTAGTTATATAACATAAGGATGAGTTGGCTAAGACATAATATCATGAAGAAAAGTTAGAAATGCTGAAGCAGTATGCAGTTGTGCAACTAGGCATGGCCGCTGCCCGGAAGCTCCCCCAAGTTTCAGGTCTTTTGTTTCTTCTTGGAAACCTTTGTCCAGTTCTGTTTCTGTGGAAAATTATGTGTTTTAAGGTTTCCTTCTTCTCCTTTTCCGGATAGGTTTGGGGGGAGCTGGGGGTTTTCCAGCCCCAAGTGATTGCAGATGTCTGGGATGTCTTGTGCTTATTTTATAGTAAGTGTTAACCTGTTGTGGAGGATATTAAGTGCAAAGGGAAATCCCCATCTGTAATTAATTTGATTTTTCCTCAACAGCATTGCGAGTGGTCTCATGGCACTTCTCCTCTGAAGGATCCTCACACACAAGTTCTGGTAAAACTGGATTACTGACTCCTGGAACTTGAAGGTTGGATTATTCCTGGCAGCAGCAAGGATAGCTTCCTTCTCTTGAAAGTGGAAGATTCGGACTGGAGCTTTGCTTTTGGGCCTCACTCTCAAAGCCCTGTGGGCTCTTTCCATCTGGAAGATATCATCTTCCGCTTGTCCTGTGATTGCTTGGAAGAGCTGTGTTAGATATTTTCCCAGCTCACTTGGGATTATAGTCCCAGGGATTCCTTTTAATCTTATATTGCACCTGCAGCTCTGATTTTCAAGGTCTTCCATCCTCTCTTGCAAAAGTGACATCTCTTGCTGATGTGAGGTTACCTGTTGGGTTAATGAGGCAACTTCTTCTAGAACTGAGTTTTCATTATCCTCTAGGGTAGATACACGGTTACCTAGGTCTTGGATATCTTGTTTAATGTCCTCCAGAGTTCTGGTCACTGTCTGTTGCATTGCATCCATCTTTTCCCAGAGTTTGTCAAAGTTGACTGATATATTTTGCTTTAAGACCAGCAGCTTAATGTCTGCCTTGGTAACTGGAATTTGGTCCTCCTGAGGGGGGTTGGAGTTGGTATCTGAGTCTGCGTCTTCCTCTTGCATAGCCATCTGGGCTTCTACAGATTTGTCCCCTTTTGGGGGTTTAAAAAAGAGGCTTGCATTAGATGTTTTACCCACTTGGGTGGATTTGTGCGGCTTTCTGACTGACATTTCTGTAGATGTGTGAAGGGGAAATGCCTCTCGTCTGATATCCTTCACCTAGTTATAGATGTGTGTTCTCTTAGTTGGTTCTGTAGTGACGATTAGGGGTATAAAGATGATGTCCCCTTGTTTATAGATAGGCAGTCTCTTAATGCTTCTGAAAAGTTGCCAATATATCAGCCTTATTATTAGATCACCTGATTTCTCTAATCCTGTGGTGGGTTTACAGCTTTTATGTAAGCCTTTTATATTTAAAGGGATGGTAAAGTCCAAATTAAACTTTCATGATTCATATAGGGCATGTGATTTTAAACAACTTTTTAATTTACTTCTATCATCAGATTTGCTTTGTTCTCTTGTTATTCTTAGTTGAAAGCTAAACATAGGAAGGCACATATGCTAATTTCTAAGACCTTGAAGGCCGCCTCTGCATTTGACAGTTTTTCACAGCTAGAGGCCGTTAGTTCATGTGTTTCATATAGATAACACTGTGTTCATTAGTGATGTCGCGAATAGTTCGCCGGAGAATAGTTCACGGCGAATATAGCTTGTTCGCGTTCGCCGCGGCGGGCGAACATATGCGATGTTCAATCCGCCCCTATTCGTCATCATTGAGTAAACTTTGACCCTGTATCTCACAGTCTGCAGACACATTCCAGCCAATCAGCAGCAGACCCTCCCTCCCAAACCCTCCCAGCTCCTGGACAGCAGCCATTTTAGATTCATTCGGAAGCTGCATTCTTAGAGAGAGGAGGGACAGTGTAGCTGCTGCTGATTTAATAGGGAAATTTATAGCTAGGCTAGTGTATTCAGTGTCCACTACAGTCCTGAAGGACTCATCTGATCTCTGCTGTAAGGACAGCACCCCAAAAAGCCCCTTTTAGGGCTAGAACATCAGTCTGTTTTTTTGTTTTTTTCCTGTGTAATCTAATTGCAGTTGCCTGCCTGCCAAGCCACTTGCCCAGTGCCACCACTCATATCTGGTGTAACAGTAGTGTAAATTTAAAAAAAAAAAAAACTTTTTTGACTGTGAAACATCAGTCTGCTAGTGCAATCTAATTGCAGTTGCCTGCCTGCCAGCATGTGTGCCAGGCTCACAGTGTATACTGTGCCCACTTGCCCAGTGCCACCACTCATATCTGGTGTAACAGTAGTGTAAATTTAAAAAAAAAAAACTTTTTTGACTGTGAAACATCAGTCTGCTTGTGTAATCTAATTGCAGTTGCCTGCCTGCCAGCATGTGTGCCAGTCTCACAGTGTATACTGTGCCCACTTGCCCAGTGCCACCACTCATATCTGGTGTAACAGTAGTGTAAATTTAAAAAAAAAAAACTTTTTTGACTGTGAAACATCAGTCTGCTTGTGTAATCTAATTGCAGTTGCCTGCCTGCCAGCGTGTGTGCCAGTCTCACAGCGTATACTGTGCCCACTTGCCCAGTGGCACCACTCATATCTTGTTTAATAGTAGCGTAAGTGTACATTTAAAAAAAAAAAACTTTTTTGACTGGGAAACATCAGTCTGCTTTTTTGTTTCAGGCTCACGGCGTATACTGTGCCCACTTGCCCAGTGCCACCACTCATATCTTGTTTAATAGTAGTGTAAGTGTACATTTAAAAAAAAAACTTTTTGGACTGTGGAACATCAGTCTGCTTTTTTGTGTCAGGCTCACAGCGTATACTGTGCCCACTTGCCCAGTGGCACCACTCATATCTTGTTTAATAGTAGTGTAAGTGTACATTTAAAAAAAACAAAACTTTTTGGACTGTGAAACATCAGTCTGCTTTTTTGTGTCAGGCTCACAGCGTTTACTGTGCCCACTTGCCCAGTGCCACCACTCATATCTTGTTTAATAGTAGTGTAAGTGTACATTTAAAAAAAAAATGACAGGCAGAGGCAGGCCACCCTGCAGGTGCCGTCGTGGTCGTGGTGCTGTGATTCCCTTTGGCCCAAGAATAATGCCTAGTGTTCAGAGGCCACGTACCATGAACTCGAAAGTTCTGAGGACATAGTTGACTTTTTAACACAGGACACAGGACATCTTCTATAGCTTCCGCTCCGAACCTTGATGCACCATCCTCCTCCAGCTTATTTTCGGGCACCTCTCAAGTTACCACTCGCCCGCCTGCCACCACCACCAACACTAGCACCACAGCCGCTTCACTTGATCTGTCAGAGGAGTTATTTACACATCAGTTGGAAGAAATGAGTGATGCGCAACCATCATTGACAGAGGATGTAGATAACAGTGATATGTCTCAGTCAGGCAACATTACAGACATGGACGTACGGTGTGATGATGATGATGTTGTACCCGCTGCTGCTTCCTTTGTTGATTTCTCAGATACAAGTGAAGCGGTTGATGATGACAATGTGTCTGTGGATGTCACGTGGGTGCCCGCTAGAAGAGAAGAAGAACAGGGGGAAAGTTCAGATGGGGAGACAGAGAGGAGGAGGAGACGAGTTGGAAGCAGGGGGAGGTCGTCGCAAGGAGCTAGTGGCACAGTCAGACAGCATGCATCGGCACCCGTGGTCAGCCAGACAGCACGCCAATCAACGCATGCTGTTGCCACCACCAGAATGCCGTCATCGCAGAGCTCAGCAGTGTGGCATTTTCTTTCATGTAATTAGCAAGAGTCCATGAGCTAGTGACGTATGGGATATACATTCCTACCAGGAGGGGCAAAGTTTCCCAAACCTCAAAATGCCTATAAATACACCCCTCACCACACCCACAAATCAGTTTTACAAACTTTGCCTCCTATAGAGGTGGTGAAGTAAGTTTGTGCTAGATTCTACGTTGATATGCGCTCCGCAGCAGGTTGGAGCCCGGTTTTCCTCTCAGCGTGCAGTGAATGTCAGAGGGATGTGAGGAGAGTATTGCCTATTTGAATGCAGTGATCTCCTTCTACGGGGTCTATTTCATAGGTTCTCTGTTATCGGTCGTAGAGATTCATCTCTTACCTCCCTTTTCAGATCGACAATATACTCTTATATATACCATTTCCTCTACTGATTCTCGTTTCAGTACTGGTTTGGCTTTCTACTACGTGTAGATGAGTGTCCTGGGGTAAGTAAGTCTTATTTTCTGTGACACTCTAAGCTATGGTTGGGCACTTTTATATAAAGTTCTAAATATATGTATTCAAACATTTATTTGCCTTGACTCAGGATGTTCAACGTTCCTTATTTCAGACAGTCAGTTTCATATTTGGGATAATGCATATGAATAAATCATTTTTTCTTACCTTAAAAATTTGACTTTTTCCCTGTGGGCTGTTAGGCTCGCGGGGGCTGAAAATGCTTCATTTTATTGCGTCATTCTTGGCGCGGACATTTTTGGCGCAAATTTTTTTTTCTGTTTCCGGCGTAATACGTGTCGCCGGAAGTTGCGTCATTTTTGACGTTTTTCTGCGCCAAAGGTCACGGCGTTCCCGATGTGGCGTCATTTTGGCGCCAAAAGCATTTAGGCGCCAAATAATGTGGGCGTCTTTTTTGGCGCTAAAAAAATATGGGCGTCACTTTTGTCTCCACATTATTTAAGTCTCATTATTTTGTGCTTCTGGTTGCTAGAAGCTTGTTCTATGGCATTTTTTTCCCATTCCTGAAACTGTCATTTAAGGAATTTGATCAATTTTGCTTTATATGTTGTTTTTTCTATTACATATTGCAAGATGTCCCACGTTGAAGCTGAGTCAGAAGATACTTCTGGAAAATCCCTGCCTGGTGCTGGAGCTACCAAAGCTAAGTGTATGTGCTGTAAACTTTTGGTATCTGTTCCTCCAGCTGTTGTTTGTACTGTTTGTCATGACAAACTTGCTAAGGCAGATAATATTTCCTTTAGTACTGTTACATTACCTGTTGCTGTTCCGTCAACATCTAATACTCAGAGTGTTCCTGATAACATAAGAGATTTTGTTTCTAAATCCATTAAGAAGGCTATGTCTGTTATTCCTCCTAGTAAACGTAAAAAGTCTTTTAAAACTTCTCATTTTTCAGATGAATTTTTAAATGAACATCATCATTCTGATACTGATATTGGTTCTTCTGATTCAGAGGATTCTGTCTCAGAGGTTGATGCTGATAAATCTTCATATTTATTTAAAATGGAATTTATTCGTTCTTTACTTAAAGAAGTTCTAATTGCATTAGAAATTGAGGATTCTAGTCCTCTTGATACTAAATCTAAACGTTTAGATAAGGTTTTTAAATCTCCTGTAGTTATTCCAGAAGTTTTTCCTGTCCCTGGTGCTATTTCTGAAGTAATTTCCAGGGAATGGAATAATTTGGGTAATTCTTTTACTCCTTCTAAACGTTTTAAGCAATTATATCCTGTGCCTTCTGACAGATTAGAATTTTGGGACAAAATCCCTAAGGTTGATTTGCTTTATATGTTGTTTTTTCTATTACATATTGCAAGATGTCCCACGTTGAAGCTGAGTCAGAAGATACTTCTGGAAAATCCCTGCCTGGTGCTGGAGCTACCAAAGCTAAGTGTATCTGCTGTAAACTTTTGGTATCTGTTCTTCCAGCTGTTGTTTGTACTGTTTGTCATGACAAACTTGCTAATGCAGATAATATTTCCTTTAGTACTGTTACATTACCTGTTGCTGTTCCGTCAACATCTAATACTCAGAGTGTTCCTGATAACATAAGAGATTTTGTTTCTAAATCCATTAAGAAGGCTATGTCTGTTATTCCTCCTCCTAGTAAACGTAAAAAGTCTTTTAAAACTTCTCATTTTTCAGATGAATTTTTAAATGATCATCATTCTGATACTGATATTGGTTCTTCTGATTCAGAGGATTCTGTCTCAGAGGTTGATGCTGATAAATCTTCATATTTATTTAAAATGGAATTTATTCGTTCTTTACTTAAAGAAGTTCTAATTGCTTTAGAAATAGAGGATTCTGGTCCTCTTGATACTAAATCTAAACGTTTAGATAAGGTTTTTAAATCTCCTGTAGTTATTCCAGAAGTTTTTCCTGTCCCTGGTGCTATTTCTGAAGTAATTTCCAGGGAATGGAATAATTTGGGTAATTCTTTTACTCCTAAACGTTTTAAGCAATTATATCCTGTGCCATCTGACAGATTAGAATTTTGGGACAAAAGGTTGATGGGGCTGTCTCTACTTGTAATATTCTAGTCACTTTAATATATAGAACTGTTGCTCTTTTGTTTTATTGTCTCAAATACTTCTTTCTTGTAAAGGAGAACAAAAACAGTGAGCTTATTATTCAGAAATAAAGTTCATATTTTCAGATACCGGCTTGTATATTCTGAAATATATAACTTCAGTAAGGATAAGCTATAAACCTTGAACCTGATTCTTTGATGTTATGAGCAACAGAGGGTGTTTCATATGTAGTGAGAAACGATAATTCAGTTCAAAAGGTATTAATCCTTAATATGTAATAGTGACGATTTCCCCATTCATCTTCACACACTCACACACGCAATAAAATAAATATATACAAAGTCCAGTGATGCCGTATTAGAGTTCACTTGAGTGGTACTAATAGCTTAGGTAGATCGGTAACGAATCACAGGTATAAAGGTAACTCAGTCTTAAAGGTAAATTGGTTGCACAGTTCAAGTATTTGCTAAGGATTATACAGAGTGCAATTTACCTTACTCGTGATTGTATAGCGTTGTTCCGGCTGCTTCAGAGCAGAGCGTCTTACCTGCGACAGGCTGAATAGGAGAGTGAAGCCGAGAGGGGTGTGAGCGTGACTTACTTCCGGTATTCGCTGCTCCGTTCAATGCATCAGCTGTTTGTGCGGCATGAAGACAAACCTGCAAGGATATTAGTGGAATCCGGGAAAAAGGTGAATAGTTGCTTTAGTAGATTTAGGATCTACTAGAGATAGCTGTAGATCACTATAACTTTTCCAAGAAGGACCTGTAAGGAAAACTTTAAAGAAATTTACTTAAGCTCGGGATCGAGTAGTCTGAGTGACAAACCACTTCAATTAACAGGCAGTTTGTATGTGCAAAGAAGTGCTTTAAATAGGGAGAGGAAGTTGAAGGGAGGAGTATATTTAAAGGAATATCACACTACTCTTGCTAAGCGTACTACTATTCCTACGGCAGATGGTACTTCCTTTATGGATCCTTTAGATAGGAAAATTGAATCCTTTCTAAGAAAAGCTTACTTGTGTTCAGGTAATCTTCTTAGACCTGCTATATCTTTAGCGGATGTTGCTGCAGCTTCAACCTTTTGGTTAGAAGCTTTAGCGCAACAAGTAACAGATCATAATTCTCATAGCATTATTATTCTTCTACAACATGCTAATAATTTTATTTGTGATGCCATCTTTGATATCATTAGAGTTGATGTCAGGTATATGTCTCTAGCTATTTTAGCTAGAAGAGCTTTATGGCTTAAAACTTGGAATGCTGATATGTCTTCTAAGTCTACTCTGCTTTCCCTTTCTTTCCAGGGTAATACATTATTTGGTTCTCAGTTGGATTCTATTATCTCAACTGTTACTGGAGGGAAAGGACCTTTTTTACCACAGGATAAAAAATCTAAAGGTAAATTTAGGTCTAATAATCATTTTCGTTCCTTTCGTCACAACAAGGAACAAAAGCCTGATCCTTCATCCTCAGGAGCGGTATCAGTTTGGAAACCATCTCCAGTCTGGAATAAATCCAAGCCTTTCAGAAAACCAAAGCCAGCTCCCAAGTCCACATGAAGGTGCGGCCCTCATTCCAGCTCAGCTGGTAGGGGGCAGATTACGTTTTTTCAAAGAAATTTGGTTCAATTCCGTTCACAATCTCTGGATTCAGAACATTGTTTCAAAAGGGTACAGAATTGGCTTCAAGATAAGGCCTCCTGCAAAGAGATTTTTTCTTTCCCATGTCCCAGTAAACCCAGCGAAGGCTCAAGCATTTCTGAAATGTGTTTCAGATCTAGAGTTGGCTGGAGTAATTATACCAGTTCCAGTTCTGGAACAGGGGCTGGGGTTTTATTCAAATCTCTTCATTGTACCAAAGAAGGAGAATTCCTTCAGACCAGTTCTGGATCTAAAAATATTGAATCGTTATGTAAGGATTCCAACATTCAAAATGGTAACTGTAAGCACTATCCTGCCTTTTGTTCAGCAAGAGTATTATATGTCCACAATAGATTTACAGGATGCATATCTGCATATTCCGATTCATCCAGATCACTATCAGTTTCTGAGATTCTCTTTCCTAGACAAGCATTACCAGTTTGTGGCTCTACCGTTTGGCCTAGCTACAGCCCCAAGAATTTTTACAAAGGTTCTCGGTGCCCTTCTGTCTGTAATCAGAGAACAGGGTATTGTGGTATTTCCTTATTTGGACGATATCTTGGTACTTGCTCAGTCTTCACATTTAGCAGAGTCTCATACGAATCGACTTGTGTTGTTTCTTCAAGATCATGGTTGGAGGATCAATTTACCAAAAAGTTCATTGATTCCTCAGACAAGGGTAACCTTTTTAGGTTTTCAGATAGATTCAGTGTCCATGACTCTGTCTTTGACAGACAAGAGACGTCTAAAGTTGATATCAGCTTGTCAAAACCTTCAGTCACAATCATTCCCTTCGGTAGCTTTATGCATGGAAATTCTAGGTCTTATGACTGCAGCATCGGACGCGATCCCCTTTGCTCGTTTACACATGCGACCTCTTCAGCTCTGTATGCTGAACCAGTGGTGCAGGGATTACACAAAGATATCTCAATTAATATCTTTAACACCGATTGTACGACACTCTCTGATGTGGTGGACAGATCACCATCGTCTAGTTCAGGGGGCTTCTTTTGTTCTTCCGACCTGGACTGTAATTTCAACAGATGCAAGTCTGACAGGTTGGGGAGCTGTTTGGGGGTCTCTGACAGCACAAGGGGTTTGGGAATCTCAGGAGGTGAGATTACCGATCAATATTTTGGAACTCCGTGCAATTTTCAGAGCTCTTCAGTCATGGCCTCTTCTAAAGAGAGAATCGTTCATTTGTTTTCAGACAGACAATGTCACAACTGTGGCATACATCAATCATCAAGGAGGGACCCACAGTCCTCTGGCTATGAAGGAAGTATCTCGAATTCTGGTATGGGCAGAATCCAGCTCCTGTCTAGTTTCTGCGGTTCATATCCCAGGTATAGACAATTGGGAAGCGGATTATCTCAGCCGCCAAACATTACATCCGGGCGAATGGTCTCTTCACCCAGAGGTATTTCTTCAGATTGTTCAAATGTGGGGACTTCCAGAAATAGATCTGATGGCCTCTCATCTAAACAAGAAACTTCCCAGGTATCTGTCCAGATCCAGGGATCCTCAAGCGGAAGCAGTGGATGCATTGTCACTTCCTTGGAAGTATCATCCTGCCTATATCTTTCCGCCTCTAGTTCTTCTTCCAAGAGTAATCTCCAAGATTCTGAAGGAATGCTCGTTTGTTCTGCTGGTAGCTCCAGCATGGCCTCACAGGTTTTGGTATGCGGATCTTGTCCGGATGGCCTCTTGCCAACCGTGGACTCTTCCGTTAAGACCAGACCTTTTGTCGCAAGGTCCTTTTTCCATCAGGATCTCAAATCCTTAAATTTAAAGGTATGGAGATTGAACGCTTGATTCTTAGTCAAAGAGGTTTCTCTGACTCTGTGATTAATACTATGTTACAGGCTTGTAAATCTGTATCTAGGGAGATATATTATAGAGTCTGGAAGACTTATATTTCTTGGTGTCTTTCTCATCATTTTTCCTGGCATTCTTTTAGAATTCCGAGAATTTTACAATTTCTTCAGGATGGTTTGGATAAAGGTTTGTCTGCAAGTTCCTTGAAAGGACAAATCTCTGCTCTTTCTGTTCTTTTTCACAGAAAGATTGCTAATCTTCCTGATATTAATTGTTTTGTACAAGCTTTGGTTCGTATAAAACCTGTCATTAAGTCAATTTCTCCTCCTTGGAGTTTGAATTTGGTTCTGGGGGCTCTTCAAGCTCCTCCGTTTGAACCTATGCATTCGTTGGACATCAAATTACTTTCTTGGAAAGTTTTGTTCCTTTTGGCTATCTCTTCTGCCAGACGAGTTTCTGAATTATCTACTCTTTCTTGTGAGTCTCCTTTTCTGATTTTTCATCAGGATAAGGCAGTGTTGCGAACTTCTTTTAAATTTTTACCTAAGGTTGTGAATTCTAACAACATTAGTAGAGAAATTGTGGTTCCTTCATTGTGTCCTAATCCTAAGAATTCTAAGGAGAGATCATTGCATTCTTTGGATGTTGTTAGAGCTTTGAAATATTATGTTGAAGCTACTAAGAATTTCTGAAAGACTTCTAGTCTATTTGTTATCTTTTCCGGTTCTAGGAAAGGTCAGAAGGCCTCTGCTATTTCTTTGGCATCTTGGTTGAAATCTTTAATTCATCATGCTTATGTCGAGTCGGGTAAAACTCCGCCTCAAAGGATTACAGCTCATTCTACTAGGTCAGTTTCTACTTCCTGGGCGTTTAGGAATGAATCTTCGGTTGATCAGATTTGCAAAGCAGCAACTTGGTCTTCTTTGCATACTTTTACTAAATTCTACCATTTTGATGTGTTTTCTTCTTCTGAAGCTGTTTTTGGTAGAAAAGTACTTCAGGCAGCTGTTTCAGTTTGAATCTTCTGCTTATAATTTAAACTTTATTTTGGGTGTGGATTATTTTTCAGCGGAATTGGCTGTCTTTATTTTATCCCTCCCTCTCTAGTGACTCTTGCGTGGAAAGATCCACATCTTGGGTAGTCATTATCCCATACGTCACTAGCTCATGGACTCTTGCTAATTACATGAAAGAAAACATAATTTCTTTCATGTAATTAGCAAGAGTCCATGAGCTAGTGACGTATGGGATATACATTCCTACCAGGAGGGGCAAAGTTTCCCAAACCTTAAAATGCCTATAAATACACCCCTCACCACACCCACAATTCAGTTTTACAAACTTTGCCTCCGATGGAGGTGGTGAAGTAAGTTTGTGCTAGATTCTACGTTGATATGCGCTCCGCAGCAAGTTGGAGCCCGGTTTTCCTCTCAGCGTGCAGTGAATGTCAGAGGGATGTGAGGAGAGTATTGCCTATTTGAATGCAGTGATCTCCTTCTAAGGGGTCTATTTCATAGGTTCTCTGTTATCGGTCGTAGAGATTCATCTCTTACCTCCCTTTTCAGATCGACGATATACTCTTATATATACCATTACCTCTGCTGATTCTCGTTTCAGTACTGGTTTGGCTATCTGCTATATGTAGATGAGTGTCCTGGGGTAAGTAAGTCTTATTTTCTGTGACACTCCTAGCTATGGTTGGGCACTTTGTTTATAAAGTTCTAAATATATGTATTCAAACATTTATTTGCCTTGACTCAGAATGTTCAACTTTCCTTATTTTTCAGACAGTCAGTTTCATATTTGGGATAATGCATTTTAATTTAACATTTTTTACCTTAAAATTTGACTTTTTCCCTGTGGGCTGTTAGGCTCGCGGGGGCTGAAAATGCTTCATTTTATTGCGTCATTCTTGGCGCGGACTTTTTTGGCGCAAAAATTCTGTTTCCGGCGTCATACGTGTCGCCGGAAGTTGCGTCATTCTTTGACGTTATTTTGCGCCAAAAATGTCGGCGTTCCGGATGTGGCGTCATTTTTGGCGCCAAAAAGCATTTAGGCGCCAAATAATGTGGGCGTCTTATTTGGCGCGAAAAAATATGGGCGTCACTTTTGTCTCCACATTATTTAAGTCTCATTTTTTATTGCTTCTGGTTGCTAGAAGCTTGTTCTTTGGCATTTTTTTCCCATTCCTGAAACTGTCATTTAAGGAATTTGATCAATTTTGCTTTATATGTTGTTTTTTTCTTTTACATATTGCAAGATGTTCCACGTTGCAACTGAGTCAGAAGATACTTCAGGAAAATCACTGCACAATGCTGGAGCTACCAAGCTAAGTGTATCTGCTATAAACTTTTGGTATCTGTTTCTCCAGCTGTTATTTGTATTGCATGTCATGTCAAACTTATTAATGCAGATAAAATTTCCTTTAGTACTGTTACATTACCTGTTGCTGTTCCGTCAACATCTAATTTTCAGAGTGTTCCTGATAACATAAGAGATTTTATTTTTTAAATCCATTAAGAAGGCTATGTCTGTTATTTTTCCTTCTAGTATACATAAAAGTCTTTTAAAACTTCTCTTTTTTTCAGATGAATTTTTAAATGAACATCATCATTCTGATAATGGTTCTTCTGGTTCTGAGGTTTCTGTCTCAGAGGTTGATGCTGATAAATCTTTGTATTTGTTCAAGATGGAATTTATTCGTTCTTTACTTAAAGAAGTGTTATTTGCATTAGAAATAGAGGATTCTGGTCCTCTTGATACTAAATGTAAACGTTTAAATAAGGTTTTTAAATCTCCTGTAGTTATTCCAGAAGTGTTTTATCTCCCTGATGCTATTTCTGAAGTAATTTCCAGGGAATGGAATAATTTGGGTAATTTATTTACTCCTTCTAGACGTTTAAGCAAATTATATCCTGTGCCATCTGACAGATTAGAGTTTTTTTGGGACAAAAATCCCTAAGGTTATGGGGCTGTCTCTACTCCTGCTAATGTACTACTATTCCTACGGCAGATAGTACTTCATTTAAGGATCCTTTAGATAGGAAAATTGATTCCTTTCTAAGAAAAGCTTACTTATGTTCAGGTAATCTTCTTAGACCTGCTATATTTTTAGCGGATGTTGCTGCAGCTTCAACTTTTTGGTTAGAAGCTTTAGCGCAACAAGTAACAGATCATAATTTTATAGCATTATTTTTATTCTATAACATGCTAATAATTTTATTGGTGATACCATCTTTTGATATCATTAGAGTTGATGTCAGGTATATGTCTCTAGCTATTTTAGCTAGAATAGCTTTATGGATTAAACTTGGAATGCTGACATGTCTTCTAAGTCAACTTTGCTTTCCCTTTCTTTCCAGGGTAAATAATCATTTTCGTTCCTTTCCTCACAAGGAACAAAAGCCTGATCCTTCATCCTCAGGAGCGGTATCAGTTTGGAAACTATTTCCAGTTTGGAATATATCCAAGCCTTATAGAAACCTATAGCCAGCTCCTAAGTACCTATGAAGGTGCGGCCCTTATTCCAGCTCAGCTGGTATGGGGCAGATTACGTTTTCTTCAAAGAAATTTGGATCAATTCCGTTCTTAATCTCTGGTTTCAGAAACATTGTTTCAGAAAGGTACAGAATTGGCTTCAAGTTAAGGCCTCCTGCTAAGAGATTCTTTTCTTTCCCGTGTCCCAGTTAACACAGCAAAGGCTCAGCATTTCTGAAATGTGTTTCAGATCTAGAGTTGGCTGGAGTATTTATGCCAGTTCCAGTTCTGGAACAGGGGCTGGGATCTTATTTTATCTCTTCATTGTACCAAAGAAGGTCAATTCCTTCAGACCAGTTCCGGATCTATCATTATTGAATCATTATGTTAGGATACCAACATTCAAGATGGTTACTGTAGGACTATCCTGCCTTTTGTTTAGCAAGGGCATTATATGTCTACAATAGATTTACAGGATGTGTATCTGCATATTCCGATTCATCCAGATCACTTTTAGTGTCTGAGATTCTCTTTTTAGACAAGCATTACCAGTTTTGTGGCTCTACCGTTTGGCTTAGCCTCAGTTCCAAGAATTTTTTTCAAAGGTTCTCGGTGCCCTTCTTTCTGTAATCAGAGAATAGGGTTTTTGGTATTTCCTTATTTGGACGATATCTTGGTATTTGCTCAGTCTTCTCATTTTCGAAGAATCTCATACGAATCGACTTGTGTTGTTTCTTCAAGTTCATGGTTGGAGGATCAATTTACCAATCAGTTCATTGATTCCTCAGACAAGGGTAACCTTTTTAGGTTTCTAGATAAATTCAGTGTCTATGACTCTGTCCTTGTCAGACAAGAGAAGTTTAACATTGATATCAGCTTGTCAAAACCTTCAGTCACAATCATTCCCTTTGGTAGCCTTATGCATGGAAATGTTGGGTCTTAGGACTGTCACATCAGATGCGATCTCCTTTGCTCGTTTTCACATGCGACCTCTTCAGCTCTGTATGCTGAACCAATGGTGCAGGGATTACTCAAAGATATCTCAATTAATATCTTTAAACAGATTTTACAACACTCTCTGACATGGTGGACAGATCACCATCGTTTAGTTCAGGGGGCTTCTTTGTTCTTCCGACCTGGACTATAATCTCAACAGATGCAAGTCTTACAGGTTGGGGAGCTGTGTGGGGGTATCTGACGGCACAAGGGGTTTGGGAATCTCAGGAGGTGAGATTTCCGATCAATATTTTGGAACTCCGTGCAATTTTCAGAGCTCTTCAGTCTTGGCCTCTTCTGAAGAGAGAGTTGTTCATTTGTTTTCAGATAGACAATGTCACAACTGTGGCATACATCAATCATCAAGGAGGGACTCACAGTCCTCTGGCTATAAAAGAAGTATCTCGAATTTTGGTTTGGGCGGAATCCAGCTCCTGTCTAATCTCTGCGGTTCATATCCCAGGTATGGACATTTGGAAAGCGGATTATCTCAGTCGTCAAACGTTGCATCCGGGCGAATGGTCTCTTCACCCAGAGGTATTTCTTCAGATTGTTCAAATCTAGGAACTTCCAGAAATAGATCTGATGGCTTCTCATCTAAACAAGAAACTTCCCAGGTATCTGTCCAGATCCCGGGATCCTCAGGCGGAGGCAGTGGATGCATTATCACTTCCTTGGAAGTATCATCCTCCCTATATCTTTCCGCCTCTAGTTCTTCTTCCAAGAGTAACCTCCAAGATTCTGAAGGAATGCTTGTTTGTTCTGCTGGTAGCTCCGGCATGGCCTCACAGGTTTTGGTATGCGGATCTTGTCCGGATGGCCTCTTGCCAACTGTGGACTCTTCCGTTAAGACCAGACCTTTTGTCTCAAGGTCCTTTTTTTCCATCAGGATCTGAAATCCTTAAATTTAAAGGTATGGCGATTGAACGCTTGATTCTTGGTCAAAGAGGTTTCTCTGACTCTGTGATTAATACTATGTTACAGGCTCGTACATCTGTATCCAGAGAGATATATTATAGAGTCTGGAAGACTTATATTTCTTGGTGTCTTTCTCATCATTTTTCTTGGCATTCTTTTAGAATACCGAGAATATTACAGTATTCTTCAGGATGGTTTAGATAAGGGTTTGTCCGCAAGTTCCTTGAAAGGTCAAATCTCTGCTCTTTCTGTTCTTTTTCACAGAAAGATTGCTATTCTTCCTGATATTCATTGTTTTGTACAAGCTTTGGTTCGTATAAAGCCTGTCATTAAGTCAATTTCTCCTCCTTGGAGTTTGAATTTGGTTCTGGGGGCTCTTCAAGCTCCTCCATTTGAACCTATGCATTCATTGGATATTAAATTACTTTCTTGGAAAGTTTTTTGTTCCTTTTGGCCATCTCTTCTGCCAGAAGAGTTTCTGAATTATCTGCTCTTTCTTGTGAGTCTCCTTTTCTGATTTTTCATCAGGATAAGGCGGTGTTGCGAACTTCTTTTGAATTTTTACCTAAAGTTGTGAATTCCAACAACATTAGTAGAGAAATTGTGGTTCCTTCATTATGTCCTAATCCTAAGAATTCTAAGGAGAAATCGTTGCATTCTTTGGATGTTGTTAGAGCTTTGAAATATTATGTTGAAGCTACGAAATCTTTTCGTAAGACTTCTAGTCTATTTGTTATTTTTTCCGGTTCTAGAAAAGGCCAGAAAGCTTCTGCCATTTCTTTGGCATCTTGGTTGAAATCTTTAATTCATCTTGCCTATGTTGAGTCAGGTAAAACTCCGCCTCAGAGAATTACAGCTCATTCTACTAGGTCAGTTTCTACTTCCTGGGCGTTTAGGAATGAAGCTTCGGTTGACCAGATCTGCAAAGCAGCGACTTGGTCCTCTTTGCATACTTTTACTAAATTCTACCATTTTGATGTATTTTCTTCTTCTGAAGCAGTTTTTGGTAGAAAAGTACTTCAGGCAGCGGTTTCAGTTTGAATCTTCTACTTATGTTTTTCATTAAACTTTATTTTGGGTGTGGATTATTTTCAGCAGGAATTGGCTGTCTTTATTTTATCCCTCCCTCTCTAGTGACTCTTGTGTGGAAAGATCCACTTCTTGGGTAGTCATTATCCCATACGTCACTAGCTCATGGACTCTTGCTAATTACATGAAAGAAAACATAATTTATGTAAGAACTTACCTGATAAATTCATTTCTTTCATATTAGCAAGAGTCCATGAGGCCCACCCTTTTTTTGTGGTGGTTATGATTTTGTATAAAGCACAATTATTCCAATTCCTTATTTTATATGCTTTCGCACTTTTTTCTTATCACCCCACTTCTTGGCTATTCGTTAAACTGAATTGTGGGTGTGGTGAGGGGTGTATTTATAGGCATTTTAAGGTTTGGGAAACTTTGCCCCTCCTGGTAGGAATGTATATCCCATACGTCACTAGCTCATGGACTCTTGCTAATATGAAAGAAATGAATTTATCAGGTAAGTTCTTACATAAATTATGTTTTATGTAAGAACTTACCTGATAAATTAATTTCTTTCATATTAGCAAGAGTCCATGAGGCCCACCCTTTTTTTGTGGTGGTTATGATTTTTTTGTATAAAGCACAATTATTCCAATTCCTTATTTTTTATGCTTTCGCACTTTTTTCTTATCACCCCACTTCTTGGCTATTCATTAAACTGATTTGTGGGTGTGGTGAGGGGTGTATTTATAGGCATTTTGAGGTTTGGGAAACTTTGCCCCTCCTGGTAGGAATGTATATCCCATACGTCACTAGCTCATGGACTCTTGCTAATATGAAAGAAATGAATTTATCAGGTAAGTTCTTACATAAATTATGTTTTTTGTGTGTGTCTGCCTCTGACAACAGCGATGCCATTTGCAACCTGTGCCAAAAGAAACTGAGTTGTGGGAAGTCCAACACCCATCTAGGTACAACTGCTTTGCGAAGGCACATGATCGCACATCACAAACGCCTATGGGATCAACACATGCGTACAAGCAGCACACAAACTCAAAGCCGCCATCCTCCTCCTGGTCCAGCATCTTCAGCCACGTCAACCACTGCTGTCCTCCTTGCCCCCTCTCAACCATCCGCCACTCCGTCTCTCTTCCGGAGCAGTTCCTGCTCATCTGCCCACAGTCTGTCAAGGACATGTTTGAGCGTAAGAACCCAATGTCACAAAGTCACCCCCTTGCCCGGCGTCTGACAGCTGGCTTGTCTGAACTCTTAGCCCGCCAGCTTTTACCATACAATCTGGTGGAGTCTAAAGCATTCAAAAAATTTGTAGCTATTGGGACACTGCAGTGGAAGGTACCCGGCCGAAATTTCTTTGCACAAAAGGCAATCCCCAACCTGTACTCGATTGTGCGAAAGGAAGTAATGGCATGTCTGGCACACAGTGTTGGGGCAAGGGTCCATCTGACCACTGATAGCTGGTCTGCAAAGCATGGTCAGGGCAGGTATATCACCTACACTGCGCATTGGGTAAACCTGCTGATGGCTGTCAAGCATGGAATGCGTGGCTCTGCAGAGGAGTTGGTGACACCGCCACGACTTGCAGACAGGCCTGCTGCCACCTCCTCTACTCCTCCTACTCCATCCTCTTCCATAACCTCCTCGGCTGAGTCCTCTTCTGCTGCTGCGTCTTGCTCCACATCAACGGCACCCCCCCAGCTCCCCAGGTACTATTCCTCATCCCGGATACGGCAGTGTCACGCCGTCTTGGGGTTGACTTGCCTGAAAGCAGAGAGTCACACCGGACCAGCATTCCTGTCCGCCCTGAACGCACAGGTGGATCAGTGGGTGACTCCGCACCAACTGGATATCGGCAAAGTGGTTTCTGACAACGGAAGTAATTTGGTGGCGGCATTGAAAATTGGGCAAGTTGACACGTGCCGTGCATGGCACATGTGTGTAATCTGATCGTACAATGCTTTGTGCATAAGTACCCAGGCTTACAGGACGTCCTGAAGCAGGCCAGGAAGGTGTTTGGCCATTTGAGGCGTTCCTACACGGCCATGGGAGTATGAACTCTCTGAAGCCAGACCCCTGACACGTGTTTCGCTCACGCTTCCTCAGAGGGTTAAGGCACGTCCCCTGGCACCGCAACTGCCTCTGGGAACCTTACCATAGGTCCCAGACTTCACGTTTTGTAATTCTCTGTCTGGGAAATTATCTATCTATCAAATCTATCTATTTATCTATCAAATCTATCTATCTATCTATCTATCTATCTATCGTATCTATCAAATGTATCTATTGCATCTATTGATCTATCTATCTAATCTATCTATCTATCAAATCTATCTCGTGGCCGGACTGTTATCTGACAGCCACTTATGTTTCGGCCAAATGTCCGTCAGCCAAATGTCCATCGGCTAAAAGTCCAGCCACGATTGCACGCGCAGTGCCCCAAATTTGAAGTAGGATGACCGACCAATCATCTTTTTCCATCTCCGGTTCCTAAAACCTAAAATCCATGCTATATACACGTCCCCTGATAGGGGATGTAACAGGGATTAAACTGATAAGAATATTACTACTTAACACACCTTATAATAACGCAGAGAGAGGCAATGCAGAGAGAGGAGTCTGAAGAAGAGGAGTCAGAGGAGGAAGGTGGCTTTGAGGAAGTGGAAGACCAAACACAGCAGGCGTCCCAGTGGGCTTGTTGTCACCTTTCGGGGACCCTTGGTGTTGTACGTGGCTGGGTGGAGGAAGAGACCTTCAATGACATCAGTGAGGACAAGGAACGGGACATGGCTAGCTTGGTATCCAACCTTGTACAAATGGGGAGTTTGTGGTTGTGCAAATGGACTGTTTGCGGTTGTTTGCGGTGCGTTAAATGGGGAGTTTGGTCTGTCACTGTGAAGCGGGCGTAACCCTTACACTACCTGATCGATACAACATCATACCTGATGTTTTAAAGCACGTTATTCCAAACAATTTAGGAATGTTAGGTGATTTATGCCCTTTATGGATTAAAACCAGACTCTGCATCAACTATGTAATTTTACGTGGGAGTTTTGCCATGGATCCCCCTCCGGCATGCCACATTCCAGGTGTTAGTACCCTTGAAACAACTTATCCATCACTATTGTTGCCAGAAAGAGTCCCTGTGGGTTTTAAAATTCGCCTGCCTATTGAAGTCAATGGCGGTTCGCCCGGTTCACCCGTTCGCGAACATTTGCGGAAGTTTGCATTCGCCGTTCGCGAACGGAAAATTTTAAGTTTGCGACATCACTAGTGTTCATGCACGTGAAGTTATTTAAGAGTCAGCCACAAGGTAAAGGTAAGGGAACAACTAAAACAAGTTAACCAAATGGATAACCAAATACAGACCAAATAATAAAGTCCCAAATAAAAAGTATTTTCTAAATATTGTGATGTTCCGGCAGCTCTCTGGAGGAGTTAGCAAATGTGGAAAATCTAATTCCTGAGAGGGAAAACAAACAGAGGCGCCTCTAAGTGTAATATCATCAGGGCTACACAACAACTTTTAGAGAATAAGTAAACTACTCGCATGCGGTGATGCACACTGTAGTGCAAATGGTGCAAGCCGAAGCTTCTGAGCCGCTCGGCTGACTCAACACCACACTCTACAGGCAAGTAGACTCTCAGAGTGACGGTCCCACCATAGTTCATCAAAACCAATTGCAACCAGCTTAGTCCAAGCCGTGTATCTGCAGTGGCCCACTCCTCAGGATAGCAGACCCCAGTCAAGATCCAAACGGATGTAGAAATGGTAGCAGAATTACCAAAGGAGCGGTAGCGATAAAAAAAATGTATTAAGTAAAAACAAATGCCATTAAAACACTGACGCATTTCTCTGTGATCAGCACCGTTTCCTCAGACTGTAATTGTACAAACAACCGCTACTTATTTAAATCAGAATGCTTCAATAGAAAACTTTGCAGGTGAGAGAATAATACTCCACTTCTGACCTCATGCTGGTGAACAAAACCTATCTGGCCTATCATCAGATCACAAGTAGAGTGCAATACCTCCTCCTTAAAGAAAAAAACATTTTTAACACAAGATGGGCTATACCAGTAAGTATAAATGAGTACAATACACAAGGACATATATAATTTCAAAGCCCATTACATCTATAGTGAAAACCAATTTGCAGTAATTAATATGCAATACCAATTATATTCTGAATGTGATCTCCTGATGTATAGATTTGCACGTTACAATGAAATTCGATATATATGTTAGATAATACTAGCGAGAGTGAACCTAAATGAGTACCAAATGATAAACACTTCAGAGTATCAATAGTCTGGGACACACGGAAAACAGTTCCATTAAAAAGCTTTGTAATATAATTTTTCAATATTATGTACTCTCCAAACATTAGCATAACACGCACATATTAGCTCAGTGATACATTTAGCAGTTATGGACATATACAACTGAGAGTTATCATACTGCAGCTCTTGATCAATAGTGACTATATTTTATTTATAAATTTGAGATACCTCTTTGTATCCTTCACCAGAGTCACAGACAGGGCTATTTGGGAACAGTTTGTTTTCATTTTTAATTGTTTTTATCTAAGCACCATTTCTGGTACTTTATTCTTATTATTTTTTATGTATAATTTAATAAAAGTTATGTTTTTAGTGCAGCCCCCTCTTAAGTCCTCAGTCCACATTAAGTGATTGCCCTTGGTATATTCCTTTTTTCTTCTTTTGAGATACCTCATATTTATGTCTATGGTTCAGAGGCCTTAGTGATCGCTTGTGTTTATTCTGTCTTTTTAGCTAAGGGGCAATGTCTTCCATTGTAGTAACAGTGATCACTGTGTATAAATGGTATTTAACATTTGAGATTTTAAAATAAGAGAATAGCATTGAAAAGAGCTAAGGGGAAGAGGAGGAAAAACAAAAGCATTGTGAGCATCAACCATACCACTGTAGTTGTACTCAGCAGTTTAATGTCCCTTTACATTTTTTCATTTGTAGAGTTTAAAAAGTACAGGAAATTGCCCCTTTATTCTGTATATGAAATAGCTGTTTTTGCTTAATAAAAACACGACCCGTTAAAATAGGCTGAGCTCGCAGAGAGAACAGACCTAATTTTCTTATCACTACCTATACACACACACAAATGCATCTTTATTTTATCTCTGCCTGTATATAGAAAACCCAAAACTTAGAGATAACCATCGAAAATTAACATTTTAGTACCAACCTCTTCAACCCCTGCACTGGGAGTGTGATTCCTTCTGTTGCTTCTTATTTACATAGCTTTTCTATAAGAAATACTGCTGTACTGACATGTTGTTCAGTATAAGTAAGAGTTTCAACAGACACAAATATATTTATAAACACTTTAAGGGAATTCCATAATAATAACCCCAAACACTTGAAATTCTGGGGAATTCAAAAAGTAAGACCAGATTGGAGAGGGGGTAGTCTTGAAGATAAATTATTATATAAGGAGGTGGAGCTAATATATAAGATGAAAACTGTACAATTGAAAGGACTGAATTCAGAGATAGATGTAAATAAGTTTTTATAATTAGTGAGTCTTTAGGAGATTAATTTTATCCATTTTTATCTGAGTACAGTTTTGCACTTGCACTTATCTGTGTCAATAGACTATAATAAAGCCATTAATTATAACTCAAACTGATATGTACATCTAAATGCACTTTATTTATTTACTTAAAGAGACAGTCAAGTCCAAAATAAACTTTCATGATTCAAATAGGGCATGTAATTTTAAACAACTTTCCAATTTACTTTTGAAGAGTGAAAATATCTATAGATGCTTAAAGGGACAGTCTACACCAAAATTGTTCTTATTTAAAAAGATAGATAATCCCTTTATTACCCATTCCCCGTTTTTGCATAACCAACAGTTATATTAATATACTTTTTACCTCTGTGATTACCTTGTATCTAAACCTTTGCAGATAGCCTCCTTATCTAAGTGCCTTTGACAGACATGCAGTGTAGTCAATCAGTGAAGACTCCTAAATAACTTCACGGGAGTGAGCACAATGTTATCTATATGACACATGTGAACTAGCACAGTCTAACTGTGAAAAACTTTCAAAATGCTCTGAGCTAGGAGGCAGTTTTCAACTGTTTAGAAATCAGTTTGAGCCTAGCTAGGTTTAGCTTTTCAAAAATACCACCAAGTGAACAAAGCAAATTTGATGATAAAAGTAAATTGGAAAGTTGTTTAAAATTGCATGCCCTATCTGAATCATGAAAGTTTAGTTTTGACTTTACTGTCCCTTTAAATGTTGTGTAGTGAATAAAAACATGAGATATGATCAATCAATACAACCTTAAAACCAGTAAGCTATTCATTTTCTTAATCCACCTTTAAACCGGCAACCAATCACAGGAACCCCAACAAAATAAATGACTGGCCCCATACACAGTACTATATCTTGATAAAGCCCTACAAAACGGGCGAAACGCTTAGAGGACTGTGGGGTGCCACTGTGACATTTGCAAGCTATTATCTGTCAAGTCTGTGACAAACGACTTTAAAATAAGTCTTAAACTGGAAGAGCGACTTTGGACCAATCAGAGGACATCTACAGGTCAGATGGTCGACCGCATTACCAATCACATACGCAGGTGACTCAAATGGAGCAGCAGGAAATCGCTACTCAAAGAGTGTACAACACTGTGAGGAGCTGCTCGTTTTTACCTTCCAAGGAGGGATTGCAGTCTTGGCGTGGCATGATATATACCGTGGTGAGGTAACATTAAAGTGGTTTTCACTACCCTGTTTATCCAATGCTGCTCTGCTTCTAAAATCCAGTAAAAAGCTGGTAAGGAGAATATCGGGTCAGGGAAATACTGGAACTGTGCAATTACAGCGTTTTAAGTGCCGTAAGTCGGATAAACCAGCAATGTCCAGAATTAAGCATAAATTCAAATTTCTGGAGTCACCAGTGACTTACGGCACTTTAGAAACTATCGGTGCCTAAGAAAAGAAAAAATATATAAAATCTCCCATAAAAGTCTAACCCGCCTCCCAAAAATAAACCCGACACGTAAAACCCCCATATTGGAACTAATAATAAATGTATTAACCCCTAAACCGACAACCCCCACAACGCAATAAACCTATTAAAGTATTAACCCCTAAACCACCAAAGACCACAACGCAATAAGCCTATTAAAGTATTAACCCCTAATCCGCCAAAGCCCACAACGCAATAAACCTAACCCCTAACCTAACACCCCCTAACCTAACACCCCTTAAATGAACTTAAATTACCTAATTTACAAAATACTAAAGTTACTATTAAATTAAAAAAAACTAACACTACTTTAAAATACAAATAAACTATAAGTATAAATTAAAGGGACAGTCTAATCAAAATTCTGGCGTAGACTGACCCTTTAAGCTACAATTACAGAAAATAAAAAAATCTAAGATTACATAAAATAAAAAAGAAAATTACCAAATTTTTAAAAATTATACCTAATTCCTATGAAAATAAAAAAGCCCCCCCAAAATGAAAACACAGCCTACTACCAGTAGCCCTTAAAAGGGCTTTTTGCAGGGCATTGCCCCAAGATAATCAGCTCTTTTACAATAAAATACACAAAGCTCCCCCTAACAGTAAAAAAAAACACCCACCAAACCCCCCAAATAAAAGAACCTAACACTAAAAACCCTATACTACCCATTGCCTTGAAAAGGGCATTTGTTGGGCATTGCCCTTAAAATGGCATTTAGCTCTTTTATTGCCCACCCTATCTAAATAAAAAAATAATAAAAAAAACCCTTAAAAAACCCTAACCCCCAGGTTGCTACTCACCGTTCCTGAAGTTCGGCGGAGAAGGTCCTGTTCCAGGCGGTGAAGTCTTCTTCCAAGCGGCAACCTTTTTTTTCTTCTTCCTGGATCATCCTTCGGGCGGCGACCCTGGAACTGAAGACCGGCGACCGCAGAGCCATGGAGAATCCTCTTCGCACGATCTTCGCCGCACACTGGATAGAGAATTTAAGGTACGTGATTAAAAATGGCATCCCTTGAATTCCTATTGGCTGATTTGATTCTTCAAATTCAAATCAGCCAATAGGATGAAAGCTACTCAAATCCTATTGACTGTTCAAATCAGCCAATAGGATGACAGCTACTGAAATTCTATTGGCTGATTTGAATAGCCAATAGAATTTCAGGTTTATTGCGTTGTGGGCTTTGGCGGATTAGGGGTTAATACTTTAATAGGTTTATTGCGTTGTGGGCTTTGGCAGTTTAGGGGTTAACACTTTAATAGGTTTATTGCGTTGTGGGCTTTGGCGGATTAGGGGCTAATAGTTTTAATAGGTAGTTTGCGATGTTGGGGTTCGCAGATTAAGGGGTTAATAATTTACTAATTACTTGTGGTGTGGGTTTGATGGCGGATATAGGGGTTAATAGTTTAATTAGGCTTATTGCCTTGTGGGGGGTTGTCGGCTTCGGGGTTAATACTTTTATTAGTTCCGATGTGGGTTTGATGGCGGATATGGGAGTTAATACACTTTATTAGTTATTGCGGTGGGGGATTGTGGTTGACAGATATTGCGCAAGCGTTAGGTGTTAGTTTATTTTTGCAGGCATTTTCGGGAGTTGCGGGCGATGGATGAAATATACATGCCGCATTTATATGCGGCACTGTATATAGGATACTTGCGGGCAATGGTGCATATGTGAACGAGCCCTAAGTCGTATTTTCTGCAAAATCGTTGATAAAGTCTTGTCTGGATAAGGTTGCTTTTAACTTTTTACATTTGGAAATTTTAAGCTAGCGAACTTAAGAGAGACGTCCCTAATTAATTTTGAGTATATGTCTTATGTTGCTGCTATTCATTTTTATTAATTATTTGTATTAAATATTTTAAGAGTTTGCAAATGATATGCATTATTGTGATTTACTGGTAAATCTCTTTAAATCTGAAGTGTCTGCTGCAAAACACCCTTTTCATTTGTAATTGCATTATTCTTGTTCTGTATTTTAAGCTAGTGAGGAGCTTACTAGAAAAGAGCTTAGGCACCCTATGCACCTCCCCTTTTCTCTAACTAAGCAATTTAATATAACCCAGCAGGTAAAATGGATCATTTGGAACACATTGAAGGGGAGTAAATGTTACAGTGCACCATCCCTATAAACACATTGTAACCACAACATTTTTCTGTTACTTTGCAATAGATAAACACCTGCAGAGTGTGTGAATAGCTTAACAATTTGTTTTCTGCAATTGTTTTTCATTTGCCAAACTCCACCCACCACTTCTCTTATTTGAAGGACCCAGTTCAGGAGCAGACATGGCTAGTCACTGTCACTCTGTTTTGTTTTATAGTTTATTAACTGATTACCTCTGCTAAGGCTATTTAGGGACATATATATATAGCATGGTTAGGCTTGTGAGTCTGCGGTGTGCATTTCCAATTCTCATAATTGAAAAACCCTCAGTTTTAAAGGGACAGTAAAACACATTTTTTTGTTAATTAATGGATCAGATATTACTCACTGCATTGCAAAAGATCTTAAATGTTTTAATAGTGTTTTGTTAGAAAAATATACATTGTGGGTGTGGAGGATGTGCAGTGTGGCTGGCATTTTCTGGATAGGGCTGGTAGCATTCACTTAAAGGGACAGTCTAGTCAAAATTAAACTTTCATGATTCAGATTGGCTATGCAATTTTAAACAACGTTCCAATTTATTTTTATCATTAAATGTGCTTTGTTCTCATGGTAATCTTTTTTGAAGGCTAAACCTTGGTAGGCACATATGCTAATTTCTAAGCCCTTGAAGGCCGCCTCTTAACTCATGTGTGCCATATAGATAACATTGTGCTCACTCCCGTGAAGTTATTTATGAGTCAGCACCGATTGGCTAAAATGCAAGTCTGTCAAAAGAGAACTGAAATAAGTGGGCAGTTTGCAGAGGCTTAGATTCAAGGTAATCACAGAGACAAAAAGTAACCATGTTGGTTGTGCAAAACTGGGGAATGGATAATATCTTTTTAAACAATACAAATTTGGGAGTAGAATTTACATTTTAAATATCAAAATAAATGTTAGTTTATGGATAAATAACTGGATAAAAGATAGGGAGCAACGAGTAGTAGTAAATGGATCATACTCAGATTGGACAAAGGTAATCAGTGGAGTACCCCAGAGATCAGTGCTGGGCCCTATTCTTTTTAATATTTTTATAAATGACTTGGAGCTAGGATTAAATAGCGACATCTCTATTTTTGCAGAGGATACTAAGTTATGTAAGGTCATTAGGTCAGAGCAGGATGAACTTTCGTTACAAAGGGACCTGCAAAAATTAGAAGTATGGGCAGGTAAATGGAAAATGAGATTTAATACGGGAAAATGCAAGTAAGTAAGTAAGTAAAAGGAAGTAAAGTAAAGAAGTAAAAATAAGCAGGCAACATATTATTTAAATGGGACAAGACTTAGCCAAACACAGGAGGAAAGGGATTTGGGGGTAGTAATAGATAACAAGCTAAAGATGGGTGCACAATGCAGGACAGCAGCTTCAAAGGCTAATAAGATACTAGCATGTATTAAAAGAGGCAATGAGGAAAGCATAATTCTGTCACTATATAAAGCCCTGGCAAGACTGCACCTTGAGTATGGAGTGCAGTTCTGGGGACCAATCGCAAAAAAAGATATTGCAGAACTAGAAAAAGTTCAGAGAAGGGCTACAAAGCTAATAAGGGGATTGGAGAATTTAACCTATGAGGAGAGGTTAGCCAAACTGGGTCTGTTTTCTTTAGAAAAAAGGCGCTTAAGAGGTTACATGATTACTTTATATAAATATATTCAAGACATATATACAGATATGGCAGAAGCTCTGTTTATTCCAAGAAAATTGTTTGTGACCAGGGGTCACAATTTAAGGTTGGAGGAAAGGAGATTTAATCTCCTGCAACGGAAACGTTTTTCACTGTAAGAGCAATAAAATTGTGGAACTCATTACTAAAGGAGGTAGTGAATGCCAATACCCTAGATACATTTAAAAATTATTTGGATACATTTCTGTCTATAAACAAAATTCATGGATATGATTGCTAGTATTAAATGGGTTACCTTTTAGTGGGATTATTTAAGCTTAACTTGAGCTTTTTGTATATATTTTAGATTTGTATAGGTTGAACTCGATGGACTTTGGTCTTTTTTCAACCTCATCATCAACTATGTATTTTTTTTTTATATTTAAATAGTGTTTGCGATGCAGTAGTTTGGCGGTGTAGGGGTTAATAACTTTAATATAGTGGTGACGATGTCGGGGATCGGCGGCATAGGGGTTAATACATTTTATTAGTGGCGGCGATGTCGGGAGCGGCAGATTAGGGGTTAATAAGTTTAATATAGTGTTGCAATGCGGGAGGGCCTCGGTTTAGGGGTTAATAGGTAGTTTATGGGTGTTTAGTGTACTTTGTAACACTTTAGTTATAAGTTTTATGTAACAGTTTTTTTGCGTAAAACTCATAACTACTGCTTTCAGATGGCGGTACAGATCTTGTCGGTATTAGGGTTGCACCGATACCGATACTAGTATCGGTATCGGTACCGATACCAAGTATTTGCATGAGTACTTGTACTCGTGCAAATGCACCAATACTTAAACCGATACCTCCACTTCCTACCCATATGCTACCTTGTGGTGTTTTTTAAAAATGCATGTTCCCATTTCATTTTAAACTGGAGTGGAGACTAAACCAAAAATTGTTTACTACTGTTCTGCCAATACAAATTGCTGTTATTTGTATTATTGTAGTAGAGATCACTGTACCTCGTTCAGACAAACCCCTGAAGTACTGGGCAGTTAATAAACAGATTTCCCGCTCTGGCTAAAATGGCCCAAAAATATATTTCTGCCCTATGCAGTAGTGTGGAAAGTGAAAGACTGTTCAACTTAGAGTCGAACCTCCATACAAATGTCAGATTGATGTTATATAACAGCCCTACAACCCAATTGCATCACCCATTTAAATTTAATATTTTATTGTAATATTTTTTTATTTATATACATGTTTTAGAACTTTGTGACAAATAAAACTGTTATTATTTCATAATGTCTTTTGAATGACAGCCCTTTATAATTATAAAGAAGGAATCTTAAATAATTAGTCTGTATTGTGCTTGGTAAATGACATTAAAAAAAAAAAGTATCGGTAATTGGTATCGGCGAGTATTTGAAAACAAGTATCGGTACTTGTACTCGGTCATAAAATGGTATTGGTGCAACCCTAGTCGGTATAGAGTGTAACGCAAGCTTTTTAGCCTGAACGCAAAACTCGTAATGGCTGCGCTATGGAAGTCCCATGAAAAAACGTAATTTTTACAAGTGCGGGACTGATGTTGCGTTACAGGCTAAAAGGCTTGCGGTACAGCTATACCGACAAGACTTGTAATGGCTGCGGTGCTGTTTTAAAGCTGACATTACCATATTTTCAGCGTTGAAAGACAAACGCTCAACTCGTAATCTTCCTGAATGACTCTCTTTTTGCTGAATAGTTAAATCAGTATATGGAGCAGGAATCTTTAGAATTGAAGATTAGTAGCTCTGTGGGTAAAAGTGAGATAACAGTGCTGTTGAAAATACTGCAGGGAAAGGGGGCAGGTTCTGCTTCATTTCTTTGTGTCCCTACGCTTTATATCTGCTAAAGCAACTAGAACTATCGCAGGCATGAGTGTCTGGTTGCTGGCACATGTGCTATAGCTGATTAGGGAGAGTAGGAAAATATTGAGCTGTGTTGGGGATGGAGAACTACAGTAGTAGCACAGAGCTCATACCAAGAAATGACAATACAGGCAATTTCACACTCAAGTTCACAGGAGTGAGCTGCACTTAGTGCTATGGCGCGGTCGGGCCGGGCTGTGACTATACAGCTGGCCCGATGCGCTGACTAAATATTACAGACCCGCTCAGCAGAGAGCCGAGAGCGGGTCTGTAAAAGCGCCATAATTTTTACATATTAAAAGGTAAAAAAGGCTTTTAGAACTATAGCACTTAAATAATGTTATATAATTCTGCACTATGTGCAGAATTATATAACATTATTTTTAAGGTTTACTGTCCCTTTAACAAATTTGCTGCAAAAGTTTGACTTCATATATATTGCAAAGATACTATTTAACTCTTTTTTTTTTAAATTGTGTCCTTTAGTATGACTACAGTGTTCATGTACTGTCATGTGGGTCTCAGACATCTCTGTCTGAGACACATACGTTCAGATGGTGTATAGTGTATAGTTCTGGCAACTGCTTGTGTCATTAAAATATTGTTTTCTGAATAGTACATGATATGTTCATGATCAGACTACAAAATTAAAGGTATATTCCAGACAAAATTGCAATCCACATGGATGCATTTCAGTTTTGAATAAAAACATAATTTATGCTTACCTGATAAATTCCTTTCTCCTGTAGTGTAGTCAGTCCACGGGTCATCCATTACTTATGGGATATTAACTCCTCCCCAACAGGAAGTGCAAGAGGATCACCCAAGCAGAGCTGCTATATAGCTCCTCCCCTCTACGTCACACCCAGTCATTCGACCGGAAACCAAACGAGAAAGGAGAAACTATAGGGTGCAGTGGTGACTGGAGTATAATTTAAAATTTAGACCTGCCATAAAAAACAGGGCGGGCCGTGGACTGACTACGCTACAGGAGAAAGGAATTTATCAGGTAAGCATAAATTATGTTTTCTCCTGTTAAGTGTAGTCAGTCCACGGGTCATCCATTACTTATGGGATACCAATACCAAAGCTAAAGTACACGGATGACAGGAGGGACAGGCAGGATCTTTATACGGAAGGAACCACTGCCTGAAGAACCTTTCTCCCAAAAACAGCCTCCGAAGAAGCAAAAGTGTCAAATTTGTAAAATTTGGAAAAAGTATGAAGAGAAGACCAAGTTGCAGCCTTGCAAATCTGTTCAACAGAATCCTCATTCTTAAAGGCCCAAGTGGAAGCCACAGCTCTAGTAAAATGAGCTGTAATCCTTTCAGGAGGTTGCTGTCCAGCAGTCTCATAGGCTAAACGTATTATGCTACGAAGCCAAAAGGATAGAGAGGTAGCAGATGCTTTTTGACCTCTCCTCTGTCCAGAATAAATGACAAACAGGGAAGAAGTTTGGCGAAAATCTTTAGTTGCCTGTAAATAAAATTTCAGGGCACGGACTACGTCTAGATTGTGCAGAAGTCGTTCCTTCTTTGAAGAAGGGTTAGGGCACAATGATGGAACAACAATCTCTTGATTGATATTCTTGTTAGTGACTACCTTAGGTAAGAACCCAGGTTTAGTACGCAGAACTACCTTATCTGAATGAAAAATCAGATAAGGAGAATCACAATGTAAGGCTGATAACTCAGAGACTCTACGAGCCGAGGAAATAGCCATTAAAAACAGAACTTTCCAAGATAACAGTTTGATATCAATGGAATGAAGGGGTTCAAACGGAACACCCTGTAAAACGTTAAGAACTAAATTTAAGCTCCATGGTGGAGCTACAGTCTTAAACACAGGCTTAATCCTAGCCAAAGCCTGACAAAAAGCCTGAACGTCTGGAACTTCTGACAGACGTTTGTGTAACAGGATGGACAGAGCTGAGATCTGTCCCTTTAAAGAACTTGCAGATAAACCCTTTTCTAAACCTTCTTGTAGAAAAGACAATATCCTAGGAATCTTAACCTTACTCCATGAGTAACTCTTGGATTCGCACCAGTGTAAGTATTTACGCCATATCTTATGGTAAATTTTCCTGGTAACAGGTTTCCTAGCCTGTATTAAGGTATCAAAACTAAGTTTAATCACCACAGTCCTCTCACACATCCTATCTATTAGTTGGGTGCAAGAGAATGACTGGGTGTGACGTAGAGGGGAGGAGCTATATAGCAGCTCTGCTTGGGTGATCCTCTTGCACTTCCTGTTGGGGAGGAGTTAATATCCCATAAGTAATGGATGACCCGTGGACTGACTACACTTAACAGGAGAAAGCATTTTTGTAATATACATGCATTAGCAAAAATGTTTTTTTAAAAAGCTATAGCTGTTTCAAAAGTGTATTTAAGTATGCACCGTGCAGCATTTTAAAGGGACATAATACTCATATGCTAAATCACTTGAAACAGATACAATGTAACTGTAAAAAGCTGACAGGAAAATATCACCTGAGCATCTCTATGTAAGAAAGGTATTTTACCTCACAATCTCCTCAGCTCAGCAGAGTAAGTTCTGTGTAAAAAGTTATACTCAGCTGCTCCCAGCTGCAGGTAAAAATAAAAAAAAATGAAGAAATGAACTGCAGCCAATCAGCATCAGCAGTGCTGAGGTCATGAACTCTTACTGTGATCTCATGAGATTTGACTTAACTCTCATGAGATTTCATTGTAAGCTTCCTTTACCTGACTGGTGAAATAATATGAGAGTGCACAATGCTCATCCCTTCTGCTGTCCTAGGACAGACACACTAAAATGCTGCTTAGAAATCCTTTACAATGGGAGGTGGCTACTGAGGAACTTTTGAGGTAAAATATATTTCTTTTTTACATAGAGATGTTCAGGAGATATTTTCTAGTCAGCTTTCTACAGCTATACTGCATCACTTTCAAGTGTTTAAACATTTGGGTATTATGGCCCTTTAAACACAGCACTTGCTCAGAGAGCCTAAGGTGCTTCTACCATCTGGTAATGACTCAATTTGTTAATTGCAGACATGGTACAGGCCCAACTGGTGCTCCCAGCAGCTGCAGTATTTAAAATGCTGGTGCACTGAGAATATGTAGTTATGCTTCACATGAACATGCAGAGAATCATGTTAACACTAAAACAGTGGTAACTTTTAGTAGAAGCATTTTTGCCAATACATGTATATTACAAATATGTTTCTATTCATAGAAGTAATTCATCTATGTGCATTTAAGTTTTGGCCGGATTGTCCCTTTAAATATTTTTATATAAAATACTAATGTATGTGGGTTTTTTAAGTTTACCAATGAAAATAAGTACTGTTAAAGTGTGGTCTACACATAGACCATGTGGAACATCAATGCATTTTGGAAATGTGTTGTTAATGCTCAATAGAAACAATGAGGTTGTTTCATTCTTTAACGACTTATCGCTTGTGTTTGAACACTGCTGACGTAAATATAGGAAGTTTATTAGCTTTCACAGCTAACATGCAAATCACTGTAAACTTTATTTGTATATCTTTCAGAGCCTAAAATATTTATTTTTTTTAAAAACCATCATGTGCAATGAGTCATTCAGAAACACGACAACGCAAATGACTTGTTATTACCTGAAAACAGAACATGCACTTCAAGCACATTTATTTCTTGCAATGAAGATTTTCTATTTTGATATATAGCATTTAGCTTTTTCATTAAACTTGAAAAATCAGAGGTAAATGTGCATTGGCTGTGCCTTTTTTAATTTTGTATTAGGATTTTTTTTTCCAGGATGAAAACATTTAGAGCAAACTAAACATTAAATAGTACAAGACATTTTTTTATTTAAAAAAAAAACCCTGAAAAAAATACATTTGCATTGGTTCTTTGAATTGCCTCACATGTAAGCTACAGTTGACTATCGGCCAGATTACGAGTTTTGCTTTATGAGTGGCTCGGTAATAACTTGCTTCGTTCGGTAAGTTATTTCCTTCGTTCACCTTTAATAGCGCTGCTATTACAGGTTTTCCAAAAACCGGCGTTTGTGGGCAATATGGCAGCGTTGAGCTCCATACCGCACACAAATACCAGTGCTGCTTTGAGCTGGTTTTACGTGCTCGTGCACGATTTCCCCATAGACATCAATGGGGAGAGCCGGCTAAAAAAAAGCCTAACACCTGCAATAATGGAGCGTAAGGCTCCATAACACAGCCCCATTGATTCCTATGGGGAAAGACAATTTATGTTTAAACCTAACACCCTAACATAAACCCTGAGTCTAAACACCCCAAATCTGCCGCCCCGACATTACAGCACCTACATTACACTTATTAACCCCTAATCTGCCGCCACCTACCTACACTTATTAACCCCCTAATCTGCCGCCCCCAATGTCGCCGCCACCTACCTACACTTATTAACCCCTAATCTGCCGCCCCCAACATCGCTGCCACCTACATTACACTTATTAACCCCTAATCTGCCGCCCCCCGACATCGTCGACACCTACCTACACTTATTAACCCCTAATCTGGAGCCCCCAATGTCGCCGCTACCTACCTATATTTATTAACCCCCTAATCTGCTGCCCCCAACATTGCCGCCACCTACCTATAATTATTAACCCCTAATCTGCCGTCCCCGACATCGCCGCCACCTACTTACACTTATTAACCCCTAATCTGCTGCCCCAAACGTTGATGCTGCCACTATACTAAAGTTATTAACCCCCGAAGATCCACTTACAGTTTTTGAAGACCGGACATCCATCCTCAACCAGCCGGGAGAAGTCTTCATCCAAGCGGCAAGAAGTCGTCCTCCAGGCGGTCAGAAGTCTTCATCCAGACAGCATCTTCTATCTTCATCATTCTGCCGCGGAGCGGCTCCATCTTCAAGACATCCGGCGCGGAGCATCCTCTTCTTTCGATGGCTCTTGAAATATGAAGTTTCCTTTAAATTACGTCATCCAAGATGGCGTCCCTTGAATTCCGATTGGCAAATTTAGACAAATTTACCTGTAAAATAAATCCTAACCTAAGTTACAATTACACCTAACACTACACTATCATTAAATAAATTTAATTAATTAATTAACTACAATGACCTAACATTAAATACAATTAAATAAAATAAACTAAAGTACAAAAACAAACAAACACTAAATTACAGAAAAATTACAAGAAGTTTAAACTAATTACACCTAATCTAAGCCCCCTAATAAAATAAAAAAGCCCCCCAAAATAATAAAATTCCCTACCCTATACTAAATTACAAATAGCCCTTAAAAGGGCCTTTTGCGGGGCATTGCCCCAAAGTAATCAGCTCTTTTAGCTGTAAAAAAAGAAATACAACCCCCCCAACATTAAAACCCACCACCCACACACCCAACCTTACTCTAAAACCCACCCAATCCCCCCTTAAACAAAGCTAACACTACCCCCTTGAAGATCACGCTACCTTGAGCCGTCTTCACCCAGCCAGGCAGAAGTCTTCATCCGATCCGGCCAGAAGTCTTCATCGAATCCAGGCAGAAGAGGTCCTCCAGCCGGGCAGAAGTCTTCATCCAAGCGGCATCTTCTATCTTCTTCCATCTGACGAGGAGCGGCTCCATCTTGAAGACATCCGGCGCGGAGCATCCTCTTCTTACGACGTCCTAATGAAGAATGAAGGTTCCTTTAAATGATGTCATCCAAGATGGCGTCCCTTCAATTCCGATTGGCTGATAGAATTCTATCAGCCAATTGGAATTAAGGTAGGAAAAATCCTATTGGCTGATTCAATCAGCCAATAGGATTGAGCTTGCATTCTATTGGCTGATTGGAGAGGGAGAGCTAGAAGGGATGATGGGAGGGGAGATGCCTGAGAGCCCCAGAGACCAGGCACATCTAGGAGAGGGACAGAGGGTGCACATGGGGACAGAAGGGGGGAGGGGGAGGAGGGAGAGGATAGGGAGGAACCCACACCAGGGACATCACAGGGAGCAAGCCAGGTGTCCATGGAGGATGAGAGGTAGAGATGTCCCAACTTCTCATTTGATGAAAATGTTTCCCTAGTCCAGGCCATCATGGAACATTACAGTGCCCTCTTTGGGCAGGAGAAGGGCAAAGGCAGTGCCAAAAGGCAAAAAACAGCATGGTTGGTGGTAGAGGATGCCTTCAACAGTGTGGCCCCGCAGAGGAGGACTGTTGAGGGCCTTAAAAAGTGGTGGAATGACTGCAAGAGGCAGGTGAAAGAAAAGATGGGGCAGGATGCTATGCACCAGAGGGGAACAGGCGGTGGTCCATCCCTGGACATAGAATATAACACCTGGCAGGAGATGATACGCAGCTCCCTGACTATCACAGCAGTCCGTGGACTTCCAGGGGCTTGTGACTCAGGGGCTGCAACCACAGCACATCATGCTGGTGAGTAACATCCCACACACCTGTATTATATGTATTTGAGATATAACATCCTTTAATATCACACATTCATGTACACAATTAGGAGCATGGTATTTGGCCTACTAACAAAAACATCTACAATTATATTTGACATTAATGCTACTTAACACAATGCAATTCATGATATGAGGTGGAATAGTGCAATACTAATATGTCTCAGAGTAACACAGGCCACAAGCCGCATGTAGAGTTTTCAGTAAATGGACACTATAGCCATCACAATACTTTTAGCTCAAGAAAGCAGGTTATGTGCCTACATCAGGCTAAAGTAAATTGTGTGACCATAGTGTCACTTAAAGAACACATTTTTTCCATCATTGACATGTACACATAACTATTGTATGAAACACATACCTGTATACTGCGCATATTAAAATCCCTAATATCACAAATCACAATGTGCACATGCATGTTATAGAGTTTGACATGAGAATCAGTATAGGCCCTAGCATGTATCAATGTACATTGTATGCCCACATGGACATATATATGACTGTACTAATCCCTCTCATCATTTGACTCCTCCACAGAACCTCCTGTCACGAGGATACAAACAGGCATGCCGCCACCACCACCACCACCAGTCACAGGCATGCAGCCACCACCACCAGTCTTCAGGCAACCACATGAACAGTATGCTCCCAGGCATGAGCAGGGTTGGATGGCTTCAGTTGAGGACCCGGAAGTGATGCCACCACCATTGACATATGACCCCTGGCAAGATTCATGGCCAGAGGAATATTCTTCTTTTGGCTTTGAGGGGGAGCCAAGACAAGGGTCCATGCATTTACCCCCCCCCCCCAACACAATCTCAGGGCAGTCATGGCTTTTACCACAGACTATGTCACAAGAAGTGCCAACTGGACAGGCTGAGTGGTCACACACTGGTCATCAGTGGGACTATCAAACAACCCTGAGAGCTCCACCATCCTCATCACTTGGGCTAGTCCTACCATTCTCATCACTTGGGAGAGCTCCACCATCCTCATCACTTGGGAGAGCTCCACCATCCTCATCACTTGGGAGAGCTTCACCAGCCTCATCACTTGGGAGAGCTCCACCATCCTCATGACTCGGGAGAGCTCCACCATCTGCAGATGAAAATATAGCTGATTGTACTCAAGCACCAGCAGATGCAGTGGAACCTGTCCCACAAGAACCAGCAGATGCAGCTGAACCTGTCCCACAAGCACCAGCAGATGCAGCTGAACCTGTCCCACAAGCACCAGCAGATGCAGCTGAACCTGTCCCACAAGCACCAGCAGATGCAGCTGAACCTGTCCCACAAGCACCAGCAGATGCAGCTGAACCTGTCCCACAAGAACCAGCAGATGCAGCTGAACCTGTCCCACAAGCACCAGCAGATGCAGCTGAACCTGTCCCACAAGCACCAGCAGATGCAGCTGAACCTGCACCTCAAGCAACTAGAAGCCCTGCTGCTCAAGAGCCTGTGGATGCATTGTATTCTCCCCTGGGTGAGGAATACATTGCACTCCAGAGGAGGCTCATTACAAGCTCCGAGAGCAGACAAAGAGGCCAAGAGAGGTTCCACAGGAGCCAAGAGAGGTACTTCAGGAGCCAAGAGAGGTTCTTCAGGAGCCAAGAGAGGTTACACAAACGTAGCATAGAGCTGCAGAGGGACATAGCAGCATCATTAAGTGGAAGTGTTCAAAACCAGTCACAGATAATGCAAATTCTGTCTGATATGCAGATGCAGATGGACAATAGATGGCGAGAACAAAATCAACTCTTGGGTGTGTTGGTTGAGCACTTTACACACCAGCAGGATACTGCCTCCAGCCTATCATCTGTGGCCAGCACACCAGCAGAAACATCAGAATCTTCTCAAACCAGGAGAACAAGGCAATCCACTACAGTCACCTCAGCTCCCTCATCCAAGAAGCCTAAAAAGAAATAAATATTATTATAGTTCAGCATAAATCTTGTCCTCTGTTATTTACCATATAATTGTCATCCACATCCATGTGAGGTGTGTTTTAGTACACTAATATTGTTAAAACATATAATAAGACCTGTGTGGAAATGGCCAAAAAAAGGTTATATTATCATGTTTATGACATATTCATGTTCTAAAAACTACATCACATAGTTGTATGTAGGGTAAATATAATAATATTCACTTCTAAGATGTAAATCAAGGTTTATCGCATCCAATATAAATTGCCACATGGGTATATATATATAAATAATAATGTATTTGCAGAAGGTGTGAACATAAGGTATAAACATCCATTTTCATTCTTATTAATGATAGTCAATAAATCATAGTAACCTAAACATGAATTAAACAAATGAGATATTTTCAGTAATTAGGGTGGTTAAGGGAAGGGGGGTGGGATGTAGTAGTTTCACTTACATGCAGTGGAAATACGCAGTATGTAATTCTGTGACCAGCTGCAGCAACAGCAGCAGCAGCAGGGGCAGCACCAGGAACAGGGACAGCAGTGTGAGGAGCATGGACGGCAGCAGCAGGAGCAGGGACGGCTACAGCACCATGACCAGGGACCTCAGCAGCAACTAGAGCATCAGCTGGTATATCATGAACAACAGGGGCTTGTGGGGCTTCCAACACCCCTTGTGCCCCACGAGGCTGTCTCTCTATGTAAAGCAGGGTAAACATGGTGGCTAATGAGGGTGTGCATTGGCAGGTGTTTTAAGGCTTCTGGGTGAGAGGTTGTGCTGTTTGTGATTGGTTTGACACACTTGCAGGGGCAGGAATAATAAATGCTTAGAGGAGGTTTAACTGTTTGAAATTTGCAGCTGATATGTATGTGATTACGCATGCGTTTGTTAGGCCTTCAGGGAGTTACGTTGCTTTTTTAGTCAGTGCAAGGGTTGCTGCGCCTGCAATATGTGGCAAGATGAGAATGGAGTAGATTTTCTGAATTCTGTGCGCGTAAGTCCTTACGCTGTATATTGGATACCAAATTGCGCGTCTGTTCTATGTTAGTCTTTGGGTAAAAAAAATAAGTCCGAAGGGTAAAATATACGCACTTAACTTGTATGCTATGCCGTATATGTAATACCAAAATCACATAAAATCTGGTGGCGGCGGATTTTGCAGGTGACGCTGCATATGTAATGGAGGCCACAGCATTTCAGGGTCACTAGTTTTAAAATGACATGCGCTAACAAATTAGATCATGTCATTTTTCAACTATTAAGACTCTTTATGTTTAATTCATTTTTATTACTGTTTTTAGATTAAATATAACAAATTGTAAACCATAGGTACATGTGAATATAAGGATTACATAGCAAGAAGGGAAAACAATTGGTCATTGTATTGAAGCACTATATCTCTTAATATCTTATTTTCTTCTTAAATTGGAAGAGTCCACAGCTGCATTGATTACTTTTGGGAAATACAGAACCTGGCCACCAGGAGGAGGCAAAGACACCCCAGCCAAAGGCTTAAATACCTCCCCCACTTCCCTCATCCCCCAGTCATTCTTTGCCTTTCGTCACAGGAGGTTGGCAGAGAAGTGCCAGAAGTTTGAGATAGTCTCTTATGGAGGGTAGTACTCTTCACTATGGGACTGTAGTTTTAAGTAATCCTATCAGCCTCTCAGTGAGAGCATGGATGAAAGTTAGAGTCCGGAGATGCAGGGAGAGTTTTCCTGCGAAACCATCCCGACTCATATTAACAGCTCCTTGTTAATTTGCATTGATGAGTTTCGCTGCCTACCTTTATTCACTCAAGTCTATGTCAGATGCGAGGCTACTATCTGTCACACTTGAAGGGCCGTGTTCCTGTTCCACAGCATAGATTCCGGTAAGATTGATTCATTTTATTTCGATATGTGAATGTAATGTTAACGAAATAAGGTAGGGTCCCAGTGGGACTCATTTTATCTTAATAAGGAATCATGGGTTAATATCTCCTGAGGGGGGTTATTGAACAGGGGGGGACTTTAATCATGTTTGTTATATGGATCTTTCTACTAATGTGTAGCAATACCTAGGCTCACAGCTTTTACGGAACATGACAGCCTTATCTTAATGAGGTGATCAGTGGCGTCACTAGGGGGGTGCGGGCTGCACCTGGGTGACACCCTCCAGGGGGTGACACCAAAAAATATTTTTTTTTTTTTTTTTTACATTTTATTGAAATTCAAAGAAATACAATGTTGAGATACATAGATTATTTTATTAGAGGCTGGCATTTGTGAACATTAGTGGGACTGGGGAAGTTGTAGACACACAATTTTTTTGCCCCTTGAGCCAGTGCTGCAATTTCAACAAATAGTTTTCCCGCCTGCTTTTGCTTGTTTGCACTTAATTATTCCTCTACTTAAAGGGACACTGAACCCAATTTTTTACTGATTAAGATAGAGCATGCAATTTTAAGCAACTTTCTAATTTACTCCTATTATCTTTTTTTCTTCGTTCTCTTGCTATCTTTATTTGATTTTTTGGGTTCAGGACACTGGACAGCACTTGTTTATTGGTGGGTGAATTTATCCACCAATCAGCAAGAACAACCCAGGTTGTTAACCAGAAATGGGCCGGTAGCTAAACTTACATTCTTGCATTTCAAATAAAGATACCAAGAGAATGAAGACAATTTGATAATAGGAGTAAATTAGAAAGTTGCTTAAAATTGCATGCTCTATCTGAATCACAAAAGAAAAAATTTGAGTTCAGTGTCCCTTTAAATGGCCTTGAGAGTTCTTCATCATCTTATTGCCAGTGATAGTGACTGATATGCACCATCTTATTTAGATCAGTTTTGTTTGGGACTTTCTGATGCCTTGGAATGTGAAATATTCATATTTTAATGTCAGATTAACGCACTCGAGAATATGCATTCCGGTTAGCGTGAGAGTAGGGTGTTTTTCCACTTTTTTCTCCATTGAGTTCTACGGTGGAATATGTTATTGCGCGCGTGATATTCTAAGTTTGTTTTTTTGCGGGCAACAGGTAAGCATGTGAGCGATAACTTTTTACTTTCTACTTGTAATACAGGCGCAACCTGACGCGCACAAAAAGTTTACTTCTAGTGCAGATTTCATAATCAGGTCATTAGTTATTCTGTTTGGACTCTGTAACAATCCAGCTACTTTTCAGAACTTTTTAATTACACATTTGGAGACTTTTTGGATACATTTAGGGCCAGATTACAAGTGGTGCGTTCACAGTTATGCGCAAGCAAAAAGGAACTTATCGTGGATGTTTGCGTGCGTCAGATTTACCGATCGTATAAAAAGTTGAAAGTAAACACAAACACATGAGCAAAATCACGATTTACGCTAAAATGATTACCGCGTCCTCAGAGCTCTAGTTAACTGTTTTGTGGGAAAAAAGTGCCACAAAACACATAGAAAATGCATAACAAAGTAAAGTTACACTCATAATAACACTGTCTAATAAAAATATTCAAAAAGAATTGCACAAAAAAGTTACACAACACAGTTATAATAAAATGTTTTACCTCTGTAATTAACTGGTATCTAAGCCTCTGCAGACTGCCCCTTATTTCAGTTCTTTTGACAGACTTGCATTTTAGCCAATCAGTGCTCACTCCTCAGTAAATTTACATGCATGAGCTCAATGTTATCTATATTAAACACATGAACTGACACCATCTAGTGGTGAAAAACTGTCAAAATGCATTTAGATTAGAGGCGGCCTTCAAGGTCTAAGAAATTAGCATATGAATCCCCTATGTTTAGCTTTCAACTAAGAATACAAAAAGAACAAAGACAAATTGGTGATAAAAGTAAATTGGAAGGTTGTTTAAAATTACATTCTCTATTTGAATCATGAAAGTTTTTTTTGGACTTGACTGTCCCTTTAAGGAAATGAAAACATGAAAAAGCATATTTAGGTAATATATTCATTTTTAATAAAGTATTATACTGTGTATTTACTGTAAATATTTCACATTCCAATCTCCTTCACATAGGGGAACATGTTCTAAGTATTTATAAATAGATATTTCTATATATCTGTATATATCTATACCTAAATAAAATCATGTGTATATATACGTAAAAAAAAAATAATATATACAGTATATATATATATATATATATATATATATGTAAAGGGAAGAGGGAGAGGAGAGATAGCCTGGAATGAAATCCAGGTACAAAAAGACAGGGAATACAGCACTCTTTTATAAAGGAAGCTCACAGTAATACTCAAATTCAAAAAATATCTTTAATCGTGAACAAAAGGGGGGTGGGGGGGAAATTCACCTCCACTGAAGGAACACTGTCACCCAAGAAACGATATATAATAGCATCTTGTATAAGTCATAATATATACCAGAATCTTGAAATATGTAAATAATAACTAAATAATACAAATATCAATGAACCTGACCGGTCAGGGGTGCACACTAAATATCCTTGAAAATAAACAGTTATGATTGCCACAATGCACAGAGTGAGGTGTTCTAAGTTAGCTTTCTACACCCAGCTGCACACAGAACCCCCAATTTCTGTACGGAGGTATATCCTGGGCAGGTAAAGTAATTGGGATCTAAGAAGCTAAAGGAAGCACCCAAATAGTAATGCAATGTGGACAAGCTGTAAAAGGAGCATGAGGTCGTAGTTACAGATACAAATACATCATACATCAGTATACCCAGGATGACCCCTAGCTAGGCTGACTACACCCAGCTGCACACAGTACTCCAATCAAGGAGACCACACACTGGGCAGGAAGTAAAAAAGGGGATCTAAGTAGTCTAGAAAAAGGGGCCCCCTGGATATGTACATAGAAGTAGAATGCGATAGAGGCATGCAAGACGTTGCAGGTAGCTTATAAATAGCGATGGTTCAAAGTAGTAGCATGATAAACTTCATAGATGCTTAGTATTTTTTGCAGTCACACATACGCTACATGCACGTACAAAGTTAGCAAGCATAAGTATAGAAAGCAAGCAGCATGTAGAGAAGTGCTAGCATAAGTCATTCAGACATGTATTGAAGCAGCAGCCGTTTATATCAGGATTTGTGATCCATATTCAGCCTGAACCCTCAGAGACGTAGGTTTTATACAGAGTCACCTGCAGAAAGTCCCTCGTTACGGAGAGTCACACGTATACCTTCCACGTATGTAGATAAACAAGGCAGTTTCTGGCAGAATCAAAAGCATAGTTCATACAACCTTGAAATCCTGAGTTCTGGTGTTGCTGATCATGCTGAGCCCTGCTCGTCTCATTCGCGAGGAACCAAGTCCCCGTTCACCATGGCAGACTCCGTAGCAGGCAGTTTTCAACTACACACCTCCGTGTGCGGGGCCAAGGATCTGCAAAGGAAGCGTGCACCACATGATCCGGTCGGATCACCTTCTCAAAATTTCTCCTCGGCTCACATCACTCTCATCTCCAAGCCAGGCAAAGATCACACACTCTCAGAGTCCTACTGTCCTATTTCCCTACTTAATACTGACTATAAAATACTTATGAAGATCCTGGCAAATCACCTAAAGACCCTACTCCCTTCTCTCCTGCACCCAGACCAAACAGGTTTTGTTTTTAAATGCACATCAGTTGTCAACCTGCGTAAGGTGCTCCATGCCATTAATTACTACTGGACCTTGGGGTGGGGTGGTGGGGCGGAGGAAACTCCTGAGGCCTTCCTGCTGTCCTTGGATGCAGAGAAGGCCTTTGATCGTGTTGAGTGGCCTCACTTACTTCACACTATGCAGTGTTTAAATTTCCAAGGCCCCTTCCTGGAGATATTTCGTAAGATTTATACGAGACTGATGTCCGTATACTGGTCAATAGTATATTTTCCCCTGACTTCCTCCTACAACGGGGCACCCATCAGGGCTGCCCATTATCTCCCTTGCTCTTTGATATAGCCTTGGAACCGCTGGCGACCAATCTTAGACAGATTTTCCCAGGAATCAATATACAAGGTACCCCTGTACAGATTGCCCTTAAAATACAGTTTGAAGAATATATAACAGATTTTAAGAAATGGTCAAAAGATACATTATGGAATGATCTCTCACTACCCAACCAATTCCGTTTGGGACTTTCTGATTCACTTAAAGATGAGTTAGCTAGACTCGAGCTGCCAAATTCCCTTGAGGAATTAATAAACCTCTGTATTACCTTAGATAGGAGAATTAGGGAGAGGAGATATGAAAAACACCAATCTGAATACCCTATCAAGAAGCTACAGACTCCAACAACCTCTGTTCCTTATTCCTAAACTACCTTCTAAAATTTCCTCAGAACCTATGGAGCTGGGTTTTATTAAAGGTCCGTTAAACCAACAGGAGAAGTTAAGAAGACACACTAATAATCTCTGTATGTATTGCGGTACACCTGAACATTAAGTAAAAGACTGCCCCCTATTACGCCAAAGAAAGGGTAAGCCATTTCTTTCTTCTATTTGTTTGTCTACAAAGATTAAACTACCTACTCATTGCTCGTTACCTGTTCTTTTACAGTGGGAACATCATCGAATCAAAACCCAGGCGATTCGGGAGCCAGTTTAAATTACATAGATGTAGATTTCACGATTCTGAATAAAATTCCACTGATAAAAAAGCAAGATCCCACTGTTTTATGTTTTATTGATGGAAAAGAGATTACTTCAGGTCCCATACACTACCATACTATACCTATACGTATAACAACTAATGATTTTCACACAGATTTTGTAACTTTTGATGTTATTCCATCACCTTTTTACCCTATTATATTTGGCATAATTTGGTTTACACTACATGACCCTACAATAACCTGGTCAAAGTCTTTAGTAGAATTTTCTTCTGATTACTGTAAGAATACTTGTTACCATCAATCTCAGATTATGTTAACATCCGCGCCAACTCTCCTCAAAGAATATATACAATATTCAGATGTCTTTGATAAAAAGGAATCTGAAAATTTACCCCCACACAGGAAATACGATTGTCCCATAGATTTACTACCAGGAGTCAATATTCCTTATGGACACGTATTCCCCTTATCTGATTCAGAGTATCTGAAGATTTACCTTCAGGAGAATTTAAAAAAAGGCTTTATATAAGGCCCTCAACATCTTCAGCTGCTGCTGGAACTGAATAAGCGCACGGTTAAGAACCGTTATCCCCTGACGTTAATTCCCGAATTGATAGATAGACTCTAAGGTGCTGTATTTTTTACAAAACTTGACTTAAGGGGTGTTTATAAACTAGTCCGCATAAAATCTGGACACGAATGGCTCACAGCGTTTCATACCCGTTACGGGTTATATGAATATACGGTGATGCCATTCGGGTTATGCAATGCCCCAGCCACCTTCCAGTATCTGATTAATGATATTTTCAATGATCTTTTAGATATTTTCCTTGTGATATACTTAGATGACATTTTGATTTACTCAAAGACCCTTGAAGAACATATTAAACATGTCAGTGTTGTTTTATCAAGATTACGTGAAAACCTACTCTATGTCAAACTCGTGAAATGTATATTCCACACTAAAGAGATTACATAAACATGGTATAAACATGGAAGATGATAAAATCTCAGCTATTCAAAACTGGCCCATTCCAACCACTAAAAAACAGGTACAAAGGTTCATGGGTTTCGCAAATTTCTATAGGAAATTCATACACATGCACACTTAACAAAGCCCTTAACAAACCTTACAAAATCCAATACTAAATTTATCTGGAGTTCAGAAACATAATCAGTCTTTGATAAACTAAAAAACATATTCACTACTTCACCCATATTGCGGTTTCCTAACCCTTCTTTACAATATGTCCTAGAAGTTGACGCTTCCGATTTGGCTATTGGGGCTATTCTCTCACAAAGGGAGACTCCATCCAACCCACTTCACCCAGTGGCCTTCTTTTCCCGAGTTCTCTCCTCAGCCAAAGAAAACTATCCAATTGGTGAAAAAGAACTTCTCGCAATAAAAAGTTCTTTAGAACACTGGCGGCATTTGTTGTAAGGAACTTCTAGCCCTATACTCATCTATACCGATCACAGGAACCTACAGTACTTTAAAACTAATCGCACTTTAACGTCACGTCAAGTCCACTGGAATTTATTTCTCACTAGGTCTAACTATCTAATAACCTATCGTCCAGCTAATAAAAACGGGAAAGCAGATGCTTTGTCCAGACAATTCGCTAATGTCACAAATAAAGAAGAAACTGCTCTAATTACTATTGAACGATTCATAGGACTCTCCGTAGATCAAAAACAATTATTCAAACTTAAACAATCTACCGATACCTCTTTTACCCACTTCAGATCTTAACTTACAAGAAGATGGGCTGTATTACTATGATAACTGAATTTATGTTCCTATATCTTTAAGAACTATGGTCTATCAGACTTTACACAATTCTCTTCTCACAGGACATCCAGGAGATAAAAAAAACGTAGGAATTGGTAAAAAGATTCTTTTGGTGGCCTCATCTTAACAAAGAGCAGCTTATGTTCAATCATGTAAAACCTGTACCATCTCCAAAAAAGGGAAAACCCCTCCCTATGGTCAATTACTTCCTCTTCCAACTCCCGAACGTCCTTGGCAAGATATTGCTTTCGATTTTATTGTAGATCTGCCTACCTCAAACAAACAAAATACCATCTTGGTAGTAGTTGATCTTTTTAGCATTTTATCCCCTTTCACAAATTACCCACTGCCTCAGAGACTGTCCAACTGTTAATTTCCAATATTTTCAAACTACATGGTCTTCCACGCAATTCACCAGTAATTTTTTTGGAAACAACTCTGTTTAAAACTAGGTATTACCGGAAGACTCAGTACATCATTTCACCCTCAGAGCAATGGACAGACTGAGAAGACCAATCAGTGTATTGAACAGTACTTACGATGTTTTATCTCTGCGAAGCAAGAGAATTGGTCTGACCTTCTTCCTTATGCAGAATTCGCATTCAACAATTCATACCATAATACCACAAACTCTACACCTTTTTATATCAACTATGGATTCCATCCAACCTTTCAATGGGATACTACTCTTGCTACTGATTGCCGGATGGTCAATTTAACTTGTTAATACCATTTCTGATTCTTTTAGCCTTGTGAAGGACAACATTGATCAGGCAAAAATCCAACACAAAAAGTACTATGGCCGACGTAGAACAGTCACCCCTTCCTATTCTTTCAGCGATTATGTATGACTACTCGTAATCTACACCTACAATACTCAGCAAAGAAACTCTCTTCTACTTTTGTGGGACCATTTCCGATTACGAAAATAATTAACCAGAATGCGGTTTCTTTTTCCTTGCCCTCCAGCATGAGAATCCATCCGACGTTTCATGTTTCCCTCCTAAAACCTTATAAACAACTTTATGATCAAAACCTAAATGTACCACTCTACCCTAAGCTCCCTGAATCTTCCACTGAGTATGAAGTTCAGACTATTGTTGATTTGTGAAGGGTTCGTGGCCGCCTCCAGTATTTGGTTCATTGGAGAGGATACCCGGTGGAAGAGGATTCTTGGGAATCTGCTTCTAATGTTTTTGCCCCCAGATTGACTGCTCTTTTTCATCGTCGACATCCTGACCGGCCTTCCTCTGATCTCCGGAGTTGATCTTTGGAGGGGGTGTCCTGTCATGTCTCTTTAATTGTTCCTTCTCATATTCCTTTATTGTGCTTTCATCCTAGTACTTTGATGAACATTTATTCAAGATATACCTTTAAGGAAAATTACGTCCACTTGGCGTCCCTATAAATACTATATCCACCTTACTTTCATTGCTTGGTATTTCTTCTTAGAAGTAGGACGTATCAGCCTCCTTCCTACCTGCCTTCCTCATTAACTACAAGGTGTCTCCACGGATCAATTTCTGAATCGGATTCTACGCTACAGAACTCCTTTGCGGTGACGTCATACGCCCACGTTCTAAAAACCACACTGGATCTAATCACTTGCAGCTTGCGGTCTCTCTGCTTGAACTTCACTACCTCTCTCCCCGGCAGTTGGTCTCCGGTAATTTATATATTTTTACCTGGTAACCTACTTCAAAACGATTTCCTGCAGTGTGATTTATTGTTTAGATATCAATTAGGTTACACCTATCAAATGCGCTTAATCTATGTATACTGTTACGTTTGTTTCTAATAGATTGATGTTAAAGGTTACTAGCTTGAAACAATTGTTATGTTTAACTATACAGTTTATCTGAAATCATTAGATTATTTCCACTCTGCACATAATTAACTATCGGCTAGATTACAAGTTTTGCGTTATGAGCTGCTCGGTGCTTACTTACAAGTTATTGTCACCGCTCACCTCCCTCTAGCGCTGCTATTATAGGTTTGCAAAAACCCGGCATTAGCAGGCAATAAGTGAGCGTTGAGCAAAATTAAGCTCCATACCGCACTCCAATACCAGCGCTGCTTTGAGCTGGTTTTACGTGCTCGTGCACGATTTCTCCATAGACATCAATGGGGAGAGCCGGCTGAAAAAAGCTTAACACCTGCAATAAAGCAGTGTAAAGCTCTGTAACGCAGCCCCATTGATTCCTAGCGGGAAATAAAAAGTTATGTTTACACCTAACACCCTAACATAAACCCTGAGTCTAAACACCCCTAATATGCCATCGCCGACACCTACATTATACTTATTAACCCCTAATCTTGCACCCCGACACTGCCAACACCTACATTACACTTATTAACCCCTAATCTGTCGCCCCCAATGTCGTCGCTACCTACCTAACGGCTAGATTACGAGTTTTGCAGTAAGGCGAAAAAGCAGCGTTAACAGGTCCTAACGCTTCTTTTTTTACGCCCGCTGCTATTACGAGTCTTGTAGGTACAGCTGTACTGCACTGGCCTTACCGCAAATCAACTTACGCAATTTGCGTATAGTCTATTTTCAATGGGACTTCCATAGCGCCGTTATTACAAGCTTGTCCTGGAAGGCCAAAAAGTGAGCGTTACAGCCTATACTGCAAGATTTGTAACGCATTTTAAAGTCAGTAGTTATGAGTTTTATGCTACAAAGCTGTAACATAAAACTCATAAGTGCTAAAAAGTACACTAACACCCATAAACTACCTATTAACCCCTAAACCGAGGCCCTCCCGCATTGCAAACACTAAAATAAAATTATTAACCCTTAATCTGCCGCTCCAGACATCGCTGCCACTAGAATAAACATATTAACCCCTAAACCACCGCACTCCCGCCTCGCAAACATTAGTTAAATATTATTAACCCCTAATCTGCCGTCCCTAACATCGCCACCACCTACCTACATTTATTAACCCCTAATCTGCCGCCCCCAACATCGCTGCCACTATATTAAATTTATTAACCCCTAAACCTAAGTCTAACCCTAACACCCCCTAACTTAAATATAATTAAAATAAATATAAATACAACTTACTATCAATAACTAAATAATTCCTATTTAAAACTAAATACTTACCTATAAAATAAACCCTAAGCTAGCTACAATATAACTAATAGTTACATTGTAGCTAGCTTAGGGTTTATTTTTATTTTACAGGCAAGTTTGTATTTATTTTAACTAGGTCGAATAGTTACTAAATATTTATTAACTATTTAATAACTACCTAGCTAACATAAATACAAATTGACCTGTAAAATAAAACCTAACCTAAGTTTCAATAATACCTAACACTACACTACAATTAAATAAATTACCTAAATTAAATACAATTAAATAAATTAAATTAGCTAAATTACAAATAAAAACAAACACTAAATTACAGAAAATAAAAAACAAACTACAAGATCTTTAAACTAATTACACCCAATCTAATAGCCCACCCAAAATAAAAAAGCTCACCCAAAATAAAAAAAAAACCCTAACCTAAACTAAACTACCAATAGCCCTTAAAAGGGCCTTTTGCAGGGCATTGCCCCAAAGAAATCAGCTCTTTTACCTGTAAAAAAAAAATACAAACAACCCCCCAACAGTAACCCCACCACCCACACAACCAACCCCCCAAATAAAACCCTAACTAAAAAAAACTAAGCTCCCCATTGCCCTGAAAAGGGCATTTGGATGGGCATTGCCTAACCTAAAAAAAAAAAACATCCAATACACCCTTAAAAAATCCTAAAACTAACCTCTGAAGATTCACTTACCAGGAGAAGTCTTCATCCAAGCGGCAAGATGTCCTCAACGAAGCCGGCAAAAGTGGTCCTCCAGACTGGCAGAAGTGGTCCTCCAGATGGGCAGAAGTCTTCATCCAGACGGCATCTTCTATCTTCATCCATCCGGCGCGGAGCGGCTCCATCTTCAAGACATCCGGCGTGGAGCATCCTCTTCCAATGAAGTCTTCTTGCTGAATGAAGGTACCTTTAAATGACGTCATCCAAAATGGCATCCCTTATATTTCAATTGGCTGATAGAATTCTATCAGTCAATCGGAATTAAGGTTGAAAAAATCCTCAATAGGATTGAACTTCAATCCTATTGGCTGATCCAATCAGCCAAAAGGATTGAGCTTGCATTCTATTGGCTAATTGGAACAACCAATAGAATGCGAGCTCAATCCTATTGGCGTATTGGATCAGCCAATAGGATTGAAGTGCAATTGCATCATCAGCCAATAGGATTTTTTCAACCTTAATTCCGATTGGCTGAATCGGAATCTAAGGGACGCTATGGTCATTTAAAGATACCTTCATTCAGCAAGAAGACGTCGTTGGAAGAGGATGCTCCGCGCCGGATGTCTTGAAGATGGAGCCGCTCCGCACTGGATGGATGAAGATAGAAGATGCCGTCTGGATGAAGACTTCTGCCCATCTGGAGGACCACTTCTGCCGGCTTCGTTAGGGACATCTTGCCGCTTGGATGAAGACTTCTCACGGTAAGTGAATCTTCAGAGGTTAGTTTTAGGATTTTTTAAGGGTGTATTTGATGTTTGTTTTTTTTTTAGGTTAGGCAATGCCCATCCAAATGCCCTTTTCAGGGCAATGGGGAGCTAGTTATTGATAGTAAGTTTTATTTATATTTATTTTAATTATATTTAAGTTAGGGGGTGTTAGGGTTAGACTTAGGTTTAGGGGTTAATAAATTTAATATAGTGGCAGCGATGTTGGGGGCAGCAGATTAGGGGTTAATAAATGTAGGTAGGTGGTGGCGATGTTAGGGACGGCAGATTAGGGGTTAATAATATTTAACTAATGTTTGCAAGGCGGGAGTGCGGCGGTATTTTTAGTTAGGGTTTTATTTGGGGGGTTGGTTGTGTGGGTGGTGGGGTTACTGTTGGGGGGTTGTTTGTATTTTTTTTTTACAGGTAAAAGAGCTGATTTCTTTGGGGCAATGCCCCGCAAAAGGCCCTTTTAAGGGCTATTGATAGTTTAGTTTAGGCTAGGTTTTTTTTTTTATTTTGGGGGGGGGGTTATTTTGATAGGGCTATTAGATTAGGTGTAATTATTTTAAATCACTTGTAATTTGTTTTTTATTTTGTGTAATTTAGTGGGGTTTTTTTTTTTTGTAATTTAGATAATTGTATTTAATTTAGTTAATTTATTTAATTTGAGCTTCAATCCTATTGGCTAATCTAATCAGCCAATATGATTGAGCTTGCATTCTATTGGCTGTTCCAATCAGCCAATAGAATGCAAACTCAATCCTATTGGCTGATTGCATCAGCCAATAGGATTTTTTCACCTTTAATTCCGATTGGCTGATAGAATTCTATCAGCCAATTGGAAATTCAAGGGATGCCATCTTGGATGACGTCCCTTAAAGGAACCTTCATTCTGGAAGAGTCGTCGATTGAAGAGAATGCTCCGCGCCAGATGTCTTGAAGAAGGAGCCGCTCCGCGCTGGATGGATGAATATAGAAGGTGCAGTCTGGATGAAGACTTCTGCCGTTTTGGATGAAGACTTCTTGCTGCTTGGATGAAGACTTCTGCCGGCTTCGTTGAGGATATGTGTCGGGTCTTCAAAAACTGTAAGTGTATCTTCGGGGGTTAGTGTTAGGTTTTTTTAAGGGTTTTAATTTTAGATTAGGGGTTTGGGCTGAAAAAGAGCTAAATGCCCTTTTAAGGGCAATGCCCATACAAATGCCCTTTTCAGGGCAATGGGGAGCTTAGGTTTTTTTAGATAGGTTTTTATTTGGGGGGTTAGTTGTGTGGGTGGTGGGTTTTACTGTTGGGGGGGTATTTGTATTTTTATTTACAGGTAAAAGAGTTGAATTCTTTGGGGCAATGCCCCGCAAAAGGCCCTTTTAAGGGCTATTGGCAGTCTACTTTAGGCTAGGGTTTTTTTTTATTTTGTGGGGGCTTTTTTATTTTGATAGGGCTATTAGATTAGGTGAAATTAGTCTAACTATTTGATAATTTATTTTTTATTTTGTGTAATTTAGTGGGGTTTTTTGTAATTTAGTTAATTGTATTTAATTAATGTAATGTATTTAATTTTAGTGTAAGGTTAGGTGTTAGTGTAACTCAGGTTAGGTTTTATTTTACAGGTAAATTTGTATTTATTTTAAATAGGTAGTTAGTAAATAGTTAATAACTATTTACTAACTACTCTACCTAGTTAAAATAAATATAAACTTAGCTGTGAAATAAAAATAAAACCTAAGAAAGATAGAATGTAACTATTAGTTATATTGTAGCTAGCTTAGGGTTTATTTTACAGGTAAGTATTTAGTTTTAAATAGGAATTATTTAGTTAATGATAGTAAGTTTTATTTAGATTTATTTTAATTACATTAAAGTTAGGGGGTGTTAGGGTTAGACTTAGGGTTAGGTTTAGGGGTTTATAACTTTAGTACAGTGGCGGCGATTTTGGGGGCAGCAGATTAGGGGTAAATAACAGTAAGGTAGGTTGCGGCGATGTTAGGGACAGCAGATTAGGGGTTAATAATATTTAACTAGTGTTTGCAATGCGGGAGTACGGCGGTTTAGGGGTTAATATGTTTATTCTAGTGGTGGCCATGTCGGGAGCGGCAGATTAGGGGTTAATAAATGTATTATAGTGTTTGCGATGCGGGAGGGCCTCGGTTTAGGGGTTAATAGGTAGTTTATGGGTGTTAATGTACTTTTTAGCACTTTAGTTATGAGTTTTAGGTTACGTCTTTGTAGCATAAAAGCCATAACTAAAAAGAGATATATAACTAGCGCTATAAGTCTAAAGAGATTCCCTAGCCTCTCTCTGACCACTTCTCCAAATGGCCACAGTAGTAGATACAAACAAAAAAAAGGGGAATGAGAGGGCGCTAAAAAGCCAGGAAAATACACCACACCTAATCTATAAATACTATAAAAAATGAATAAATTGCAAATTGACAAATGGATGTGAATTAAAAAGCTTTACTACAATAAACACATAAAATATATAAGGGACGTCTCCCTTAACAAATAATCATACCTATAAAAATATAGAAATAATACACGTATGAATAACTGCTAGAATACCACCCTAAAAATTTATATAAAAAAAGGGGAATATCCAAAAGATATAACCAACCGTCCTTTGTTGAAAAACAATTGATAATCAGATAGTGCTTAAAAGTTCATATTGTAAAAGCAGTAATAATGTCCAAAAAATAGATAAAATTGATATCCAGATAAAGTTAATAACATTTTTGATTGATATATGTCTAATATTTGCAAATACTGTCCCGTTATCTTACATTTTGTAGATTGCAACTTTGTTGCTGACGGAGATGTACTTTGTAAATTGCAACTTTGATGCTTGATAAAACGTACTTTGTAAATAGTGTTAAGTATTCCACCTTATAGCGATACTCTGTTGGATATTTGAAACAGTCTTAGGTATATGAGCCACTGTCAGATAACAGCACTCCGCCAGATTCTTTTTAGGCAGATTTAATCTGTGTAGTATAGCTCACCTTGTAAACAGATGATGGCGGTGGATCCGATAGTGTATGGCAGCCTTAGTTTGTAACTGAGCTAACACACTCACCGCTCCAAAGATGATATCAAATGACTGCGTCTCTGTGGACTCTCTCCGCTCTTATCGTCTCTAGTGCAAACAGGAGACCGGCAGCAGCAGAGGTCAATTTGCCTGTGAAGACCCGCACTTAGCGTGTGACACCCGCGGGCAGTGAACTAGGTACCTAGTAGAGATTGCTCTTGCAGGGAAAACAACTTCCTTCCTTCTACGCGTTTCACCTGATGTAGGGCTTTATCAAGATGACAGTTGTTCCTAGAACAAGGTTTAAAAATCCGCTGCTACGTCTCCATAGGTCAATTTTCTTTCCTAATTGCCTCTAAAGGTGGAAGTCTTTTAAGGTGGATAGATATATTCCAAAGGTATTTGAAGACCTAAACATAATTTGACTTAAAGCTTTCTCAGGACATGAGATGGAACCAAACAAATTCTTCTTTATGAACAGAACTAAATAACTCATAAAATTATATATTTATATATAAGAACATGCATAAAACCATATAAGGGTGGTAAACTGCAGTACTGGTGGTATTCATAAAATTATACATTATAATTATAATTAAGACAACATTTTAAAATAAAATCTGAATAAAGAAATGTAACAATAGTCCGGGTTGAATATAATTCCATATATACATAAGTCAAAACTACTAGACATAATGAAAAACATTAAATATAAATAGTGATCAAATCTAACCTGCATCATTTGCTGAAATATATATGGGTGCATTATTAAAAATACTCAAATTATTAAAAAAGGGGAATTTAAAAATTCCTGAAAGAGGTGGCATGTTCTGCCCACAAGCATCACAAGCATCAGACTCCTAGAAAGGGGGACAAATCTAGCTCAGAGTTGAGGCCATTAGGATAAAGGGTGTCAAATTTATATATCAACTCTGATTCTTTTTTAAAAAGTTTTCTTTCAAAATCACCTCCTCTCCAGTTCCCTCTGACTATACAGATGCCCCAGAATTTAAAATGTTGTAAATTATTATTGTGGATACCCCTAAAATGTTTATATAGATGAGTGTCAAGATTTCCCTTTTCAATGTTACAAAGGTGTTCTCGTATCCTGTCTCGTAACATACTAGTAGTTTCACCAAAATAAAATAAATTACATGAACATTTTATAAGATAAACAACACCTTTCTGTGAACATCTAATTATATCTTTAATATCAAGATTTTCTCCTGTTAATGCTACTGAGCTGCTTTTGATGCTATATTTACAGGCCCTGCATAAATTGCATGGGTAGAAACCTTTTAGGTTTCGCCCAAAAAGATCTCTGTCAGTCACATTTGTTCCCTCTGTTTTTAATTCACTGGGAGCCAGAAGTAGTCTCAGGTTCTTTGCCTTTTTAAATATAATCTTAGGTTTAAAAGCAAGTACATCTCCTATTAAGGGGTCCTTTTTTATTATGTGCCAGTGTTTATTAATAATCTTCCTTAGTGCTGAATGATTCTCACTATAGTCTGTGATAAGAGCTACATCATATACATTACTATTCATAGTGTCATTAGTTAAAATTTTGTCTTTATATTTTATAAGTGAGCTTCTATCTGTCGTGGTTGCTGTATTGATGGTCCCTTCTAATTCTTTTTCAGAATAACCCCTATCATAAAATCTTTGTTGTAAAATGTTAATTTGTGTTTTAAAATCTATATAGCGAGAACAGTTCTTTCTAATTCTAAGGAACTGTCCTGTGGGTATATTTTCTTTCCACCCTTCCTGATGGCAACTCTTCTTGTGTACATAATTATTGCAGTCTACTGGTTTGAAGAAGGTTCTAGTGGCAAGGTCACCATTATCCACAAACAGTTCAAGATCTAAAAATGAAATTGATGTTTTACTGTATTCATAGGTGAAATGGAGAGCTCTATCATTTGAATTCATGGCTTGGAAAAACAATTTCAGATTGTCTTCTGATCCTCTCCTTATAATTAAAATATCATCTATGTACCTTTTGAAGAGCACGAGGTCCGCGCCAAATTCATGTGTACTGAGAAAATTATCCTCCCAGTTACCCATGAAAATATTGGCATAACTTGGTGCGAACCTCGTGCCCATCGCGGTACCTTCTACTTGTAAATAATATTTACCGTTAAATTCAAAATAATTGTTTTCTAAAATAAATTTAATACCTTTTAAAATAAATTGACTCAAATGTTGACTAATGTTTACATCTTTATCCAAAGTATTCTCAATCGCCTGTAGGCCTTTAGTGTGATCTATGACTGTATATAATGATGTAACATCACTAGTTGCTAAAATAAAGTTATCTTCCCATTTAATATTATCAACAAGTTGAAGAACCTGCGTGGAGTCCCTAAGATATGTACCCAAGTTTTTGACGTATTTTTGAAGAAAGATATTGACATATCTGGATAAATTGCATGTAATTGAGCTAATCCCGGAGATGATGGGTCTCCCTGGGGGGTTGGTTAAACTTTTATGCACCTTGGGTAGAAAATAAAAAATGGGGGTTCTGGGAAAGTCAGGGTATAAGAAATTATATTCATTATCATTAAGAATACCGCCATGTTTTCCTTCTTTTAAAATACATAAAAGATTTTTCTTAATTTTGTTTATGGGATTTAACTCTAGAACTTTATAAGTTTTTGAATCACTCAAAATTCTGTTGGCTTCATTAATATAATTACTTTATCCATAATAATCCTTTGTCGGCTGGTTTTATAATAACTTGTTTGTCCTTTTGTAATTTCTCAATGATATCCTTATCTTTTCTTGTAAGATTATAGCGTGGCTTAGATTTCTTAAGATCAAACTCCTTTAAATCTTTAAGTACCATTTTTTCAAAGGTCTCTAGATTTGAACCTTTAGCAAAAAGAGGATAGAATTTCGATTTGGGTTTTTAATTTTTGTTTATAGTGTTGCTTTCCTTATCTGTAGTGATCTGGGGAAATCTAGAAGGGTTTAACTGTCTTTCAATTGGGTTTTTCATGAAAAAACGTTTTAAGGTAAGCTTCCTGACAAACTATTTTACATGTACGTGTATATGAGTATTAAATTTGTTTAAAGTAGTGGTAGGGGCAAAAGACAAGCCCAAAGATAACACCCTTTTTTCATCCTCATCTAGTTCTTTCTCACTAAGGTTGAAAATACCTGTTTGACCTATTGTTATCTCACTCTTTTTGTCTCTCCTTCTATTCTTTCCTCCTCTTTGTCCTCTAGTTGTCTTTTCTTTTGATTTAGAGGGGTATGATACTTTTCCCTTCTTTCTAGTGCCACAAGATTTTTTGAGAAGCCCTCTCTCGGAGGGCTGTTCTCTAAAAAATCCTTTTCTGTCTGATTGAGGTGTCTGGTTTCAGTATCAAGTGGTACATTAAGAGGTGAAAACCTATTACTTGTCTCTATATGCCAACTTTCCAATCTAGGTCTATGTGATATATCATCTTGGTAGTCATCATATGTATAATGTTTATTGTGAGAGTTTTGTTGAAAATTGGGATTATCATTATAGTTCTTATAATTCTTATTGTCATAATAATGAGGTCTCCTTCTGTTGGAATATGTGTCTTCATTTTGTTGATGCATTCTATAGTTTATGTTGGTGTCTGCATTATGATAAAAGGGTCTTTGATTGTGATGATCATATTGATACATTCTTTGACTATGATAATGGTCATGATTACATCGATATTGTTGATAATGAGGTTTGTATTCTTGCTGAGCTCTATAATTGGAGTTCTTTCTCCAATTTTGATGAATATAATTATTCCTATTATGTCCTGTGTTAAATATATCTCTTTTATATTGCCCACCTTTATAATTCCCTTCTCTGTATGAATCTTGATTTCTTTCTCTGAATTCACTTTGTGGTTGATACTCTCTATTAGATTGCCTCATATTTTGGTGGGATGAACCCCATTCATTTTGTTGTCAAAAACTTGGGTACATATCTTAGGGACTCCACGCAGGTTCTTCAACTTGTTGATAATATTAAATGGGAAGATAACTTTATTTTAGCAACTAGTGATGTTACATCATTATATACAGTCATAGATCACACTAAAGGCCTACAGGCGATTGAGAATACTTTGGATAAAGATGTAAACATTAGTCAACATTTGAGTCAATTTATTTTAAAAGGTATTAAATTTATTTTCGAAAACAATTATTTTGAATTTAACGGTAAATATTATTTACAAGTAGAAGGTACCGCGATGGGCACGAGGTTCGCGCCAAGTTATGCCAATATTTTTATGGGTAACTGGGAGGATAATTTTCTCAGTACACATGAATTTGGCGCGGACCTCGTGCTCTTCAAAAGGTACATAGATGACATTTTAATTATATGGAGAGGATCAGAAGACAATCTGAAATTGTTTTTCCAAGCCATGAATTCAAATGATAGAGGTCTCCATTTCACCTATGAATACAGTAAAACATCCATTTCATTTTTAGATCTTGAACTGTTTGTGGATAATGGTGACCTTGCCACTAGAACCTTCTTCAAACCAGTAGACTGCAATAAATATGTACACAAGAAGAGTTGCCATCAGGAAGGGTGGAAAGAAAATATATCCACAGGACAGTTTCTTAGAATTAGAAAGAACTGTTCTCGCTATATAGATTTTAAAACACAAATTAACATTTTACAACAAAGATTTTATGATAGGGGTTATTCTGAAAAATAATTAGAAAGGGCCATCAATAGAGCAACCACGACAGATAGAAGCTCACTTATAAAATATAAAGACAAAATTTTAACTAATGACACTATGAATAGTAATGTATATGATGTAGCTCTAATCACAGACTATAGTGAGAATAATTCAGCACCAAGGAAGATTATTAATAAACACTGGCACATAATCAAAAGGGACCCCTTAATAGGAGATGTACTTGCTTTTAAACCTAAGATTATATTTAAAAAGGCAAAGAACCTGAGACTACTTCTGGCTCCCAGTGAATTAAAAAAAGAGGGAACAAATGTGACTGACAGAGATCTTTTTGGGCGAAACCTAAAAGGTTTCTACCCATGCAATTTATGCAGGGCCTGCAAATATAGCACCAAAAGCAGCTCAGCAGCATTAACAGGAGAAAATCTTGATATTAAAGATATAATTAGATGTTCACAGAAAGGTGTTGTTTATCTTATAAAATGTTCATGTAATTTATTTTATTTTGGTGAAACTACTAGTATGTTACGAGACAGGATACGAGAACACCTTTGTAACATTGAAAAGGGAAATCTTGACACTCATCTATATAAACATTTTAGGGATATCCACAATAATAATTTACAACATTTTAAATTCTGGGGCATCTGTATAGTCAGAGGGGACTGGAGAGGAGGTGATTTTGAAAGAAAACTTTTTAAAAAAGAATCAGAGTTGATATATAAATTTGACACCCTTTATCCTAATGGCCTCAACTCTGAGCTAGATTTGTCCCCCTTTCTAGGAGTCTGATGCTTGTGATGCTTGTGGGCAGAACATGCCACCTCTTTCAGTAATTTTTAAATTCCCCTTTTTTAATAATTTGAGTATTTTTAATAATGCACCCATATATATTTCAGCAAATGATGCAGGTTAGATTTGGTCACTATTTATATTTAATGTTTTTCATTATATCTAGTAGTTTCAACTTATGTATATATGGAATTATATTCAACCCGGACTATTGTTACATTTCTTTATTCAGATTTTATTTTAACCATGTTGTCTACTTAATTATAATTATAATGTATAATTTTATGAATACCACCAGTACTGCAGTTTACCACCCTTATATGGTTTTATGCATGTTCTTATATATAAATATATAATTTTATGAGTTATTTAGTTCTGTTCATAAAGAAGAATTCGTTTGGTTCCATCTCATGTCCTGAGAAAGCTTTAAGTCAAATTATGTTTAGGTATTCAAATACCTTTGGAATATATCTATCCACCTTAAAAGACTTCCACCTTTAGAGGCAATTAGGAAAGAAAATTGACCTATGGAGACGTAGCAGCGGATTTTTAAACCTTGTTCCAGGAACAACTGTCATCTTGATAAAGCCCTACATCGGGTGAAACGCGTAGAAGGAAGGAAGTTGTTTTCCCTGCAAGAGCAATCTCTACTAGGTAAATAGTTCACTGCCCGCGGGTGTCACACGCTAAGTGCGGGTCTTCACAGGCAAATTGACCTCTGCTGCTGCCGGTCTCCTGTTTGCACGAGAGATGATAAGAGCGGAGAGAGTCCACAGAGACGCAGTCATTTGATATCATCTTTGGAGCGGTGAGTGTGTTAGCTCAGTTACAAACTAAGGCTGCCATACACTATCGGATCCACCGCCATCATCTGTTTACAAGGTGAGCTATACTACACAGATTAAATCTGCCTAAAAAGAATCTGGCGGAGTGCTGTTATCTGACAGTGGCTCATATACCTAAGACTGTTTCAAATATCCAGAGTATCGCTATAAGGTGGAATACTTAACACTATTTACAAAGTACGTTTTATCAAGCATCAAAGTTGCAATTTACAAAGTACATCTCCGTCAGCAACAAAGTTGCAATCTACAAAATTTAAGATAACGGGACAGTATTTGCAAATATTAGACATATATCTTATATTTCATGTTTTTATTGTTTGAAGTTCACAAGACATATACAAAGTAAGCATGTTGTTTCCACATGAACATAATAAATTACAAGACATTAACATAATAAATTACAAGACATATACAAAGTAAGCATGTTGTTTCCACCTGAACATAATAAATTACAAGATATTATCATCCATATCTCTTATTATATAGTTAACTTAGCAGTACATTATTTCTACTACTGTACATGATATTGGTTTTATTCATGTATAACACAAACCTAATAAAAAAGAGATGAACCTCAACATTTTCTAATTATTGAATTCAGAAGATACTGAAAAAAATATAAATTCTTATATATTTAAACTAAAGTTACTACCAAAGATTACTTTAACGTTTCACTAGTCCTACCTGTATTTTACCATATTCTATGAACCATCTTTAATAAGACCGAGGGGGGGAGGGGGGGGGGTTTAGGACAGGTTGTTTTAAAAAAAAAAAAAAAAAAAAAAAAAGGGGAGAGAGGAGAGGCAGTATACAGCAGCGGGTTTTGATTATGGTTATATATTGTTTCTATATCTCCTGATAAAATCTAACCATTTATGTTCGAATCTATCTTGATGATTAGTTCCCTGACTAAGGCTATCGATATGTTCTATTTGATATTGCGCATGAAGTAGGAAAGTTAGGTTGTTAATTGTAGGTTCTCTAGTGGCTTTCCAATTTTTTGAGATAAGGTATCTGCCTCCTAGAATTTTTGTATTAATAAAATCGATATTAGGGACATATTCCCCAAGATCTCTCAAATTAACCAAAAAGAAAATATGCTGTATCTCTATACGTATCTGTATATTCAATAGTCTATTCATCCAGAACTGTACTCGCTGCCAGAATTGTTGAATCTTGGGGCAGTTCCAGAACATGTGAACCAGGTCGGCCCTGATGGAACTACATCGAGGACACACATGTACGACATTCCCATACCATCTATTTAAGCTAGCCGGTGGTATATACATGCGATTCAAGATTTTAAACTGTGATTCTCGCCATGCTGCAGAAAGAGTTGCATGTTCTACCGCAATTATACTCTGTTTTACTTTATATGGATCCATGCTTTGAATATCCTTAACCCACTTTGCTGATATCTCTAATACATTTATTTCGCCGCTTTCCGTTTGTATCATCCGATACCAGTAGCTAATTGACCGTTTACCTGCTTTAAAGAGAGCAAGGCCCATTTTAATACCCGGGTGTACCCACTCCTTAGTACAATTTTTGATAGTTTCATTATACCAATGACGGACTTGTAAATAGGCATAGAATTCTGTGTTGTTAAGTTGGAACTGATCTCTAAGCGCTATAAATGTGTACACCCGGGTAGTCTCTGGGTCTCTAAACTGAGATAAATATTTAAGTCCTAGTATAGCCCACTTATTAAACATTTGGTTCTTAATACCTGATGGGAAGCAAGGGTTTCCAGAAATAGGAACTAGGTTAGAAATCAGCGGGTTATCATTCATACTGGTCTTAATATCCTGCCAGGCTTTAATAATATGAAACAGAGTGGGCTTATTTTTGACCATAGATGGTAGTTTCTTAATCGGGCAGTGTAATAATGCCTGTAGGTCATATGGCCGAACTAACTTTTGTTCTATTTCTAGTGACGCCACATAGTTCCCCCCAGTAAGCCAGTCCATCGCTACCTTTGCCAAACATATTCTATTATAGTTGCCGAAATTTGGTAACGCGAGACCCCCATATTGTCTTGACTGTGACAGCTTTTGTAAAGCTATACGCTTTTTGCCACTACCCCAAATAAACAGTCTGATGGAGCTATTTAAACGCTTGAGATCAAATTTTGTTATTGGGATTGGGATATTTTGCATTAAATACATCAGTTTGGGTAGGGTGATCATTTTTATCAAATTAATTTTTGCCGTCATTGACAGAGGAAATTTTGCCCAGTTTCCAAGCTCTATCTGTATTTTATTTAGCAGAGGGATAAAATTCAAAGGGTACCATTCTGCCGGATCGATACTAATCTTAATACCCAAATACGTAATATATGAATCCGCTATTTTAAAGGGTGGCGTGTATCCATTACTTGCTGGTTTTGTTATCCATAATAAATCTGATTTTGCTGCGTTTATTTTATATCCCGAAAATGTTCCGAATATATTAATTATTTCTAATAGAATCGGGATCTCGTGTTTAGGGTTGTTAAGAAATAATAATAAGTCATCTGCATACAGTAGTAATTTAAGGTATTCATCTCCTAACAAAACTCCTTCTAGGTGCTTTTTTAACATAGTTGCCAATGGTTCAATTGCAAGGTTAAAAAGAAGAGGTGAAATCGGACAGCCTTGTCTGGTACCTGTCAAAATATGGAAAGTTTCTGTAGGAATGCCATTTACCAACAAAACTGCAGAAGCATTAATGTATAGAGCTTTAATGCAATTTAAATAATTACCGCTAAAACCAAATTGTTGCATAGTGAAAAAAAGATGGTCCCAAGTAATCGAGTCGAATGCCTTCTGGGCATCTAGTGAAAGAATCGCTGGTTTTATTCGCCCATTTGTACATTCTGATCGAAAAAAATCTAAGAGGAGTAAGATTTTACGAATATTAGCCGATGGATTTCGATGTAACATAAAGCCGACCTGGTCCACATGTATCAAAGAACCAAGGATCCCCTTAAGTCTATTTGCTAAGATTGCTGTATAAATTTTATAGTCTGCATTAAGCAGTGATATGGGACGATATGAATCCAATGCTTCTGGATCTTTCTCTTTTTTTGGAACGAGTACAATTCTGGATGCAACAAAATAAGAGGAGGGGACCCCACCATTACAGAAATATTGATTAAATAGCTTTACCAATGGGGCATTTATCTCTTCCCTAAGAATTTTATAGAATTCGGCTGGTAGCATATCCGGGCCAGCAGCTTTATCCAGTTTTAGTCTATCTACTGCTTGACAAATTTCTGTCAAAGTAATGGGTAGATTTAAGTTAGCAGCCTCATCTGTATTTAATTTTGGGAGAGAGATGTTTCTCCAGAACCGCTCTTTATTTTGACTATCTATCTGTGGGGCAGAGTACAGTTTTTTAAAGAAGCTAACAGAACCTTTTTTAATTGCTTCTGCTTCAGTAACTCGGATACCATCTACTATAGCACACTTGATGGTTTTCTGAGCCTTGCAAACTTTGACGCAGTTAGCTAGAAGCTTGCCAATTTTGCTGCCATATCTATGATAGATAGTTCTTTGATTTAAGTCTTGACGGGTCGCTTTCTGCAAGCTAACTGAGTCCCACTCTTGTTTCGCTTTGATATATTTCTGCCAATTAGTCGATGTGGGAGTCGCTATGTAGGCATTATATGCATTTCTAAGCCAATTAGAGATTTCTATTTCCCTTAGACGTGTTCTTGCCCTAAGTTTAGACATATAGTTTTTTATTTCTCCTCTTATCACCGCTTTGGCTGTTTCCCAAAAAATCTCGGGTTTACAACTATATGCAGCATTTTGTATTGCATATTCATGCCACCTATCTGTAATGTATTTCCTAAATTTGGCGTCGTTATATAAATATCTTGGGAAAGAATAACCTCTAGTTGTTTGATATGCGTTATTTTCTGGTCCACATTCCAAAAATATAGGGGCATGGTCTGAAATGGTGAAGTCCCCTATTTGCGTTTTTAGCCCTGTTCTAAACAAACTGTCTGAACCCAAAAACAAATCAATACGAGAATATGACCTGTATTGTTTGGACTCATATGTATACGCTCTAGAGTTAGGGTATAAGTGTCTCCAAATATCCCTTATCTTCAGGACTCTACAGATTGATTTAAGAATCTTGGCTGCTTTTTGAGAGACCCTGGGGATTCTTTGTTTTGTAGTCTGAAGTCTATCAATATTATTAAAGACCATGTTAAAATCTCCTGCTACCACCATATTCGTATCAACATATTCAAACAATTGCAGCTTCAAAGCCTCCCAGAAAGATATATCCACTTTATTAGGTCCGTACACATTACAAACGGTATATATGAGAGATTCAACTTTAATTTTAATGATAATAAAACGTTCTTCTAAATCTATCTGCTTGGAGATAATCTGATAATTTAACCCTTTTCTGATAAGAATTGCTACTCCTCTTTTTCTAGAGCTACAGGGTGTGAAGATCACTTCCTGAATCCAATTAGCTTGTAGTTTCTTGTGTTCTATTGCTGTAAGGTGTGTTTCTTGCAACAGAATAATATCCGCTTTAAATTTTTTAAGATATGTTAAGATTCTTTTCCTTTTCATTGGACTAGAAACACCCCCTACATTCCATGATATGAATTTTAGTTGTGACATTTTAGTTTAGGGGATAAAATATAGGAAAAGAAAAAAGAGAGGAAAAAAAAAAAAAAAATTCCCCCGCCACTCGTTACCCCCCCCCCCATACCCCAATATTCTACCTGCCACCAGGGACGACAGATGTTACCGACCCAGGCCTTAGATATATTGTGCCTAAATTTGTGCATATATTTTTCATATGATGTGTAAATCAGGAGACCTATGCTATATTGCAATACATTTTCATATATACAAGACACTTTCCCAACTTTATCCCTAGCCTTAAACATATTATGCCGGGGATTATATATAGAATTTTGGAATATAATATACCACAAAAAAATAATGTGAACCCACAGTAGAAAAAAACATATTTTTGACTTGGTCCTGTTATACCAATATCGATAGGTGCATTTTTCATATACTATATAGATAACAAAATAACAACACCTATATATTAGAAAATACTCATATGTATAAAACAGCGTCAGAGCCTTACCCCTCATTTTAAACATTTTAAAAAGAAAAAAACACATAATTAAATAAAATAGCATCTCTAGCTTGTATATGATAGTGACATATATTCCCAAAGATTCCTTTCTCCATTACCCTCTTATCTGCTTAATGGTCTCCTTTATATTTATCTATATAGCTCTTAGCTTCTTGGGGAGTTCTTAATACAATTAACTCATTGTCAATATATAATTTAATTGTGGCTGGGTAAACTAATCTAGCTGGCAGGCCCAAGTTGATTAAGGTGGTACAATATGGTGAAATAGCTTAATATTAGACATATATCAATCAAAAATGTTATTAACTTTATCTGGATATCAATTTTATCTATTTTTTGGACATTATTACTGCTTTTATAATATGAACTTTTAAGCACTATCTGAATATCAATTGTTTTTGATCAAAGGATGGTTGGTTATATCTTTGGGATATTCCCCTTTTTTTATATAAATTTTTAGGGTGGTATTCTAGCAGTTATTCATACGTGTATTATTTCTATATTTTTATAGGTACGATTATTTGTTAAGAGAGACGTCCCTTATATATTTTATGTGTTTATTGTAGTAAAGCTTTTTAATTCACATCCATTTGTCGACTTGCAATTTATTAATTTTTTATAGTATTTACAGATTAGGTGTGGTGTATTTTCCTGGCTTTTTAGTGCCCTCTCATCCCCCTTTTTTTGTTTATAAAAGCCATAACTACTGACTTTCAGATTACAGTATGGATCTTGACGGTATAGGCTGTATCGCTCACTTTCTGGCCTCCCAGGCAGACTCGTAATACCGACGCAAAGGAAGTCCCATTGAAAAAGGACTTTTGGAAAGCTGCGGTAGTTACGTTGAGTTACGGCCAAAAAAGTGTGCGGTACACCTAAACCTGCAAGACTCGTAATACCAAGACTCATGAAAAAGAGCCTTAACGCTGCTTTTTCACTCATAACGCAAAACTCGTAATCTAGCCGTTTGTTATGCATTTCATCATATGCAATCTAACTTTCACAATTATACATAAGTTTGAGTATGCTCATGAGTTTAGAGGGTTGGTATAGATCAATTACACTAGCTCTTCATGTGTAAACGGTTAACCTCTTTCCCTCAGATCAAGTGATTGTTTCCTTGGTTGTACAGAGTCTTGATTTGTCTCAGTACTGATGCCATTCCTAAACCCTTAGCCCATATACAAGGAGATTAAAATACACCCTATTAGCTAATATAAATACTACTATAACTAAATGTCTTAGTATCTGCAGTTGTGATCCACAAATTATAATTTAGTAACATTCCTTCTTTTTAGGAATTGTGTATGTGATACAACCTGATTAAGATGGCTGTTTTACCCAAAATTTTATATCCTCTTCTCGCCCTGCCCTTCCTTATTACTAAGAAGGATTTGGCATCTCTATCTAGAGCTGTTAACACCTTTATATGGAAGGGAAAGAAAACTCGTATTGCGTCAGACAAACTACAACTCCCTTACCTAAGTGGAGGGCTAAGTCTTCCAAATTTAAAACTGTATAACTGGGCAGCTTTAATTAGATTGGTTGTAGATTGGCAGCTAAACATTTTGCATTTTTGTATTGTGCAATTGGAGGAAGCAGTGAGTGCACCATTAGCTTTATCATATCTACCTTATGCCCCTCTCAAAGACAACCCCCTATATCGAGATCCTCTTAAAGCCTGGCATATGACATTTAGATACCTAAAAGTAAAATACCCTACACCAAAATTCATTCCCATATTGGGTAATGAGGAGTTCCTTGGCACCTTTTCCCTCTTGGAAGCACCTGGGAATCAGAACTATAGGGGATGTATTAGATCCTCTTCTGCATTCTGTAAAGACCTTCCAAGAAATACAGAGACAATTTAATATCCCTAGTAAGCACTTTTATGCGTACCTTCAACTTAGACACTATGGGGTCGATTTATGAAGCAGTGGATGCTGCTTCCGACCCAATCCGTTTAAGTTCCGCCTGAAGCGGAAGTTAAGAAGCAGCGGTCCTAAGACCACTGCTCCTTAACTCGTCCGCCACCTCTGAGGTGGCGGACAGCAATCAGCCCGATCGACTACGATTGGGTTGATGAATCTGCAGGGGGCGGTATTGCCCCAGGAGTTCACAAGAACTGCTGGTGCAATGATAAATGCTGACAGCGCATACTGTTGGCATTTATCGATGTGCAGTGGACATGATTCATTATAGCGGATCATGTCTGTCCACACCATGATAAATTTACCCCCAGGTCAGCGACCTAGAGAAGCATAATCCAGAATTGTGGCATTCCTCTCCTTTCTCTATCTCGCACACATTATTCTGGATGGGGATCTTATCCTCTGAATTTGATAAAAGACTGCTAAAACAAAATTAAGTGACGGTACAGACTAAAATACTAGAGGGGTTCATTGCACTGACGACAACCCACATCTCAATTTTAGACATAAAACTTAGTTTAGAAGGGGCGAAAGCTGCAACTCTAGCTGTTCCACTTAGAGAGGCACAAATTCGACTGCTCCATAAGGACTATATCACCCCAGACTGATAAGCTAAATGGAATCCCCATTACCTTAAAACGTGTCAAATGTCACAGTGATTTCCCACATTGCCAACATTATTTCTACTCTTGCCCTTTGATTAGACGGTTTTGGGGACATCTTCAATATTGGATTAAGATTACTTTTGGAGTGGACATTGCCCTTGATATAGATAAAATGTTCTTCTTTTTATGGGAAGACTATTATAAACAATTACAAAAATTACTAACACTATGCATTTTGCTGGCAAGACACTGCATATTGTGCAGGTGGATAACCAATAAAGCTCTGACAATAGCGCAATTTAGAAACCTCTTGTTTAGACAAATCTTTATTGAACAATATGACACTAAATTAGACACTAGACACAGGCTTGGCCCCTTCCTTAAAAAATGGCAACCTCTTTTAACGTAATTCACTCCTCTTATGCAGAGACAGGTACTACAGCCATTTCTTCATCATGAAATAATGCTATCAGCCATTACGAGGGGGCCGGTAGATAGTCACACCACTGAAGTAAACCTAGAGGAATTGCTGTTTTAAGCCTACTCTATTCTGGGCTGATTGGTGTGGGGCAGGGATGGAGCTTCCTCCCACGCTTCTTTCTTTATCCTTCCCTCCCTTCCTCCATCACGGAGGCATGTGCTCCTCTCAATCAACCACACCGGTAAGCAAACAGTTGAAGTTGATAAAAAGTTGTTTATTTAGTTTAGAATAAATGTTGTAAAATTGAGACACAGCTTTCATCATTTCAGTCATTTCACAAGACTTTATATGACCCAGCAGATAGAAGACATTTAAGGAATTATGATCATATGCTACTTTATGATTGTAATGAGATTTTGTGTATCTGTGTTTTGATGGATGTGTCTCTACTAATAATAAAAAAAATATATATTTTTCTCAAAAACATACAGGAACTACCCCCCCCCCTTCCCACATACTGCTCACTCCCCCCCCCCTTTTTTTTCTCTCTCTCCCCCCTTCTCCCTAACCTCGCCAGATCAAAACAGATATCACTAATAGTTGCTTGTTTCTCAACCACCTTGTTCTATGGATATGTTTGATTTGTATATTTTACATGTTGAAATCATTAAAATATAATGAGAAAAACAGAGACCCAAGAAGAAATTGGACTCTGTGAAATCCTTGGACCTCACACTATTTATGTAATATGGGTATTGCATACTTGTAAAGGACTAATTCATATTGTCCTGACGTTATATTGTGATGTCATTATATTAAAAAAAAAAAAAAGATTTTTCATGTGTATATATATATATATATACATTTTTTAAAAACATTTATATGATTCATTTTTATTAGATAGTATATTGTATATGTGAGTGTTTATTTTAATGTATTTATGTTGTGTTTGGTGCAAATTTTTATTTTGTCCTAACCCTTTACGCAAGGTCTTCTGTCACGCTAACCCGACGAGCACAAATTTAGTTTTCTCCTGTGCGGTTTTGTTTACTTTCAACTTGTAATACCCACGCCAGTTAGCATGCACGCTATATTTCTATATTGTGCTATATGATTAGCGCGCCACTTGTAATCTAGCCCTTTATTTTTAAAGTGCACCCTCTACTGCCTGCTAACTTCGCTCTTACCAACAAAGGGCTAGATTACAAGTCCCGCATAATTCACTGGTGTCACTGCACCCTTCTACTTGGAGCCCGAAACGCATGTCACCTGACTAAGGTGATTGATATAGTGTGATCATCCTACAGAAGACCTGATAGGAATACAGTAGCTGAAACCTGTGTATGCATACACTCTAATGATCCTGAACAGGGAGAGTAGTACATATGGTGCCTTATTCGATGGTGAAAGCCCTAAGGTAGCATGTGTGTTCAGCGTACTGTTTTAAAAACTTGGTGGACTGACTGCATCTTCACTCCCTGTGATAGAGAAAGTGCACGTTTATATTGGATCAATGTCACCTTTTATTGCCCAGTGACTGTGTAATTACAATAGTGGATGGATGTTTGTGTGCGGCAGATGTGAATCCTTAATTGCCGCTATATATATCCCATTTTAATTGAAGGTGGACTCCTGCTCAAACATTGCATTTTTCATGAAAGTGGATAGTGCCGCTCAGATTGCTGGCGGGGAGTAACCCTTGAGTGCTAGAAACATTGTATTTGCCAATTGTTTTATATATTGACTACAAAAATGCATTTAGTCAAAATATGAGTTAAGGTTTAACATATTAAACAAACTCTATGGGGCCGAATTATCAAGCTCCGAATGGAGCTTGATGCCCCTGTTTGCGCGTGAGCCTTCAGACCGCTGCTCCATAACTTGTCTGCTGCCTATACGATCGGGCTGATTGACACCCCCTGCTAGTGGCCGATTAGCCGTGAATCTACAGGGGGCGGCATTGCACAAGCAGTTCACAAGAACTGCTTGTGCAATGATAAATGCTGACAACGTATGCTGTTGGCATGTATCGATGTGTGGTGGACATGATACGCTACATCATATCATGTTTGCTCGCACTTTAGTAAATCGGCCCCTATACCTCTTGTTTTAACCGGGGATGCTTGGTTTTTAGTTTTAAAAATATATATTTAATAATAAAAAGTTAATTATTTTTTATGTGAAGAACATAGGAATGTACAATATGTGTAAAGCGCATCAGGGTTCACAATCCAGGACTAACGGGGTCGAGTTAGCGCACATGAAGAATTGCTATCCTCAATGCACGTTATTGAAATTTTAAATTTAAACTACATATCTATACCTATATATCTTTAGGAATAGATATGCAGTTATATGTATATGTAGCTATACACAGCAGGGATAGGCAAGGTGTCCATACACGGACACTGGTGTCTGTGACTGGCCCTTGCAGTGTCCGCCACCCATTTTGGGGAGGGAGGAGTAGGACAGATGAATGCTGGTCCTCACTCTTCCTTGACCCAAGCAGCGCCATGCTCAGTAGTGGGAAAGTGAGGTAAGAAGCAAGATGCCTGCAGTCAACTAACCGTGAGTCGTGGCCCATCCCAATTCCTTGATCTGTGCGGCAACGTGGTGCTGGTGTCTGTGTGTAAAAGATCGCTGCCTACTCTGACAAACCTTACGTAAACAAGTAAGTAACTAACCATGATGATCACGCAATTAACATCAAGGTGTGTGGGTTTGCTCAGGAGTTGAAGACTCTCAATATAGCCAAAAAAAAATTAAAAGGTAGTACCATAAGCAGTCTTTATATAAATTTTATTTTAAACTTGTTTGATTAGATGACTAATTTGTACTTGTGGAACTAGACCAGGGGCGTCCAACGTGCAGCCCATTTGACAGCAAAGTGTCGCTCTCCTGACTTATAGAAACATAGAATATGTCGGCAGATAGGAACTATTCGGCCTATCTAGTCTGCCCAATTTTCTGTATACTTTCATTAGTTCCTGGCCTTATATTATATCTAGCAAAACTGTATGCCTATCCCATGCATGTTTACACTACTTTTCTGTCTCTACCACTTCTGCTGGATGGCTATTCCACCATGTATCCACTACCCTCTCTGTAAAGAGAGTGTTTTTTGATATTTTTAATTTGAAATGTATCTTGGTGTCCTTCACTAACATCTGTAGTTTGGAAAATGTCCGCCACAGCCTTGGTCCGTGTCTATCCCAGATACATAGAAATATATATTTACAATAAAAAGGACATTGTTTTATATGTAAAAAAACACTGGAAGGCGAAATATTCATATTTCATGTCAGATTTAGCGCATCAGGTTAGCTTGCGAGTATGGGTGTTTTATTCATTTTTTGCACTCCATTAAAGTCTATGGGAGAATATGTTAACACGATTGCAATATTCTAAATCCAACTCTTTGTACCCACCAGATTTTACTTTGAACTCGTAATACGAACGCAACCCAACTTACGCAAAACGCCTTCATCTATGTTAATCGCAAACGGAAGCACCAACTAGCTCTCTACTCGTAATCTAGCCCAAAGTGTCCTTTTCCAGCAAGCTCCATTACTTTCTGTGGGACTCATCTTGCAACTCGCAGGGACACCTCAAATTTTATGCAATTCCTTGGGGGCAGCCCCTGCTAGTGTCAACATGGGAAACCACATGTTACCTAGCAAAGCTTTTAGAATTGGGCCCTAAGTGTGAGGTGTGACAGCCTTTTCAGGCTTCACAGTTTTTAGAATATTTTAGAACCTAAATATCAAAGTAATTGGGGGTAGAGATTATAATCACTTGCTTACAAAATGATAGTTTACATTGACTGATATAATTTTGTATTACCTGTTACTCTTGCATTCTATATATAGCTGCCTATAAAAACTAATTAACCTTAGTACTGACAGGCTATAATTGGTGTTATTATTAATAACCTGTGTCATAAGCATGATTATACGGGGTGGATTCATCAGTCAGTATGTTTTAACAAGCTTTGCATACACAAATCAGTCAGAGATGCAAACAGATCATTGTGAGGAACCGTAAGATATGTTATGGAGTAAATAATAGAATTTATTGATGTTAATTATATTCCATTCTATTGGCAGTGAGAGTGTTTACAAAACATCAATGCAATTCTCATATAACCAAACAAATGTATCTGATTATTTACACATTCTTATTTGCCTAACCCTGATATCTGAATCTCTGAAGAGGGGTTCAGACTACTAAGAGCCCCCGGCTGTTATAACCTTTGCATTTCCACTCTTAAAAAACATAGTAAAAGGTAAACAAGTAAAAAGTTAGTGTACGAGCAAAAGACCAATGCGTGCTAACTTCAGGACTTTGTATTCTGCACTAACTTCTTCCATAGACTTCTTTGGGGCACACTGTAAAAAAAACCTTAACAGTTATTGCTCGCCTCTAATCCAACAACACGTTAGACCAACTGTGCTAAACCCAAAGGGAGTTAGAAATGCTTTACATTCCTATGTTCTTCACATAGAAGAAAATTTTATTTTTATTTTAAAATAGATGTTTATATATATAGATAGATAGATAGATAGATAGATAGATAGATACACTGTGTAAAACTTTCAACTTGTGATATCGGCAAAAATTAGCATGTTCTCGATATCCATTGAAAGTATAAGTTGTGTTTGAGCGAAGTCGGCCGCACTAACCCATCTCTGGTTAACACGCTTTACCATGGACTTGTAATATCAAAGTTGCGCGCTAATGGTAGCATGGTCCAGTGATATTGGTCATTGCACCTGCACTATCATTTGCACGCCACTTGTAATCTTGCCCGTAATAAATAGATTGTAGCAGTACATTGTGGTCTCATCTTGCCTGATATACCCTGTACCAGTCATGCAACAGCAGAGGTTCCAGATGTCCCAGATTGCCACATTTGTATCTCTGTCTGACAGTTCTGTTACCCTCCCTGTGTATTCAGGGTGTTAATAGGTTAGAAATCCATCCATTTTATTTAAGTTTTTTGATTGGATTTTATTTGATTTTGTTTTTTGCTGCAGAAGCTTAAAGTGAATGTAAAGTTTAAAGAGTAAGTGCCGATTTTTTAAAATACTCACATTTAAGCGTCTTTTTTTAAATACTTACCTTTTGCCTTATGAGAGCAGACGGGCAATCTTCCTCCCGCAGCTCCTGCTGTACTTAGCACAGAAATGACAAATCTGGCTTCCTCCAATCATTGCGTGCACCCCAAGGCGCCCAGCTCATGAGGCCATGCATGGATTGGAGGAAGTCGGATTTGTCATCAATATGCTAAGCAGGAGCTGCGGGCGGAGGATCGCCGGTCTGCTGTCATAAGGAAAAAAGGTATTTAAGTGTTTTTAAAAACTTCTCATTAAACTTTACATTCACTTTAAAAGAGGAAATATGAACAATAAATCATCCAATACTTTACATTGTATACAATGTCTATATAATAAAAAAATATGTTCAGCATTTACTGCATCTCCTCTTAAGATATATCAGAAGGAGGGGAGAAATAACTAATTATTGTTTGTACTTAAAGAGACATGGCATGGAAAATGAAACTTTCATGATTCACGTGGAGTGTGCAATTTAAAAAAAATATATAACAGATTAATTTTATGATTAAATATATTGCTTTCTCTTGGTATCCTATGGAAACTTACGCCTAGATTTAGAGTTCCGCGTTAGCTGTCCAAACCAGCGTTAAACTTTCCAGCCGCGACTTTTCCATACCGCAGATCCCCTTACGTCAATTGCGTATCCTATCTTTTCAATGGGATCTTTCTAACGCTGGTATTTAGAGTCTTGGCTGAAGTGAGTGTTAGAACTCTAACGACAAAACTCCAGCCGCAGAAAAAAGTCAGGAGTTAAGAGCTTTATGGGCTAACGCCGGTTCATAAAGCTCTTAACTACTGTGCTCTAAAGTACACTAACACCCATAAACTACCTATGTACCCCTAAACCGAGGTCCCCCCACATCACCGCCACTCTAATAAAAATTTTTAACCCCTAATCTGCCGACCGCACACCGCCGCAACCTACATTATCCCTATGTACCCCTAATCTGCTGCCCCTAACATCGCCGACACCTACATAATATTTATTAACCCCTAATCTGCCCCCCCCCAACGTCCCCGCTACCTAACTACACTTATTAACCCCTAATCTGCCGACCGGACCTCGCCGCTACTCTAATAAATGTATTAACCCCTAAAGCTAAGTCTAACCCTAACACTAACACCCCCCTAAGTTAAATATAATTTAAATCTAACGAAATAAAATAAATCTTATTAAATAAATTAATCCTATTTAAAGCTAATCATATTCAAGTTCAATCCGATTGGCTGATTGGATCAGCCAATCAGATTGAGCTCGCATTCTATTGGCTGATCGGAATAGCTATAATGTAGGTTGCGGCGGTGTACGGAGCGGCAGATATGGGGTTAATAATAAAATGCAGGGGTCAGCGATAGCGGGGGCGGCAGATTAGGGGTTAATAAGTGTAAGGTTAGGGGTGTTTAGACTCGGGGTACATGTTAGGGTGTTAGGTGCAGACTTAGGAAGTGTTTCCCCATAGGAAACAATGGGGCTGCGTTAGGAGCTGAACGCTGCTTTTTTGCAGGTGTTAGGTTTTTTTTCAGCTCAAACTGCCCCATTGTTTCCTATGGGGATATCGTGCACAAGCACGTTTTTGAAGCTGGCCGCGTCCGCAAGCAACGCTGGTATTTAGAGTTGAAGTGGCGGTAAATTATGCTCTACGCTCCCTTTTTGGAGCCTAACGCAGCCTTTCAGAGAACTCTAAATACCAGCGTTGTTTAAAAGGTGCGGGGGGGAAAACATGCGTAGCTAACGCACCCCTTTTAACGCAAAACTCTAAATCTAGGTGTTAGCTTTTTACCACAAGAGCATACCTTTGTAGGATCAGGAGCGTGCACTTCCCTGTAGCAGTATATGGCAGAAGTGTTTGCAATAATGTTGGTAACAATATTATACTTTGTTGCAAAGAGAGCTATTCCTGCACTGAAAGTTGTTTTTTTAACCCCTGAAGCATGTCACTGTCTACCAATAAAGCTAATTAGCCAGTGAGCAATCAGTCCTTAAAGGGACAGTAAACACTTTGTAGTTACAAAACATTTCTGTTGTGCTGCTATAGAATAACAGATCAGCCATATCTAATAATGTTTAAAACAAATAAACATCTTGTTAGAGAATTTGTTTTTAGCACCCACCTCTTGCCTTATTTGTAAGAGCAAATCCAGACTTGAGTATGCAGGCAACACTACTAGCCACGGTCAAAATGTTTGTATAAAGTTAATTGTTTTGAAGTTTTTAAACTCATTAGGGACATATATGTAGCAGAGTTTGTCTTGATAAGTCAGCAAGGTTAATTTCACATTCTGGGAAAGAGAAAACACACAATTTTCATAGTTAACTTACATTAAAATTGCAATCTAGCCCTCACTTCGTATACATACAATAAAATATTTGAACGTTTAAATGCTGCTAGTTCATGTGCATGTTTGGTGCACTGCTATAGGTGGATAAAGCCAGGGACAATGACAACAGCAATCATTCACACAAGCTGATTTTGAGAAGATATTTGAACATCTCACTGCATTAACCTGTCAGATACTTATTATTGAGATAGCATACTGTACATCCTACTCCATATAACAATTAGGATTCCAGCGTATGCAGAAGTTTTTTTATATTTTTAGATATAATATTTTTTAGAGGCCTCTACCCTGTTGAGAACCCATGTTAACCATTTACATCTAAACAGTGGACTCATTTGTTATTTTATCAAGGCTGACAAAATCACACATGCTCAACTCACATTTCATCAAACTCATTCACTTCCTGGTTTTATTTAAAGGGATACTAAACCCAAATTTTCTTTCATGATTCGGATAGAGCATGCAATTTTAAGCAACTTTCTAATGTATTCCTATTATCAATTTTTCTTCGTTCTATTGCTATTTTTATTTTAAAAAAGCAGGAATAAAAGATGGAGCCGGCCCATTTTAGGTTGAGAACCTGGGTTGCGCATGCTGATTGGATGGCTAAATGCAGGCACCAATCAGCAAGCCCTATCCAGGGTACTGAACAGAAAATAGGCTGGCTCCAAAGCAAGAGAACAAAGAAAAATTGGAGTAAATTAGAACGTTGCTTAAAATTGCATGCTATATCCGAATTATGAAAGAAAAAAATTGGGTTTACTATCCCTTTAAATACCCAAACAATGAGCTAAATTAAATGATCTCTTTAACTATGAAAAATATATTAACATACAAATATTTATTTGTGGTTGTAGTTAAATGGGCATAAATTATATTAAATCTTTATTTCATGATTCAGGTAGAGCAGACAATTATAAATAACCATTTTACTTTTATTAGCAAATGTGCTTCATTCTGTTGGTAAGCTTTATAGAAAGAAAGAGCAGCAATGCACAAGTGGGAGCTAGCTGACCACATCTAATAAGCCAATGTCAAGAGGCATAAATGTGCAACCACCAATCATCTAGCACCAGCTATCTACCAGTAGAGCATTGCTGCTCCTGAGCCTACCTACTTATGCTTTATTATTATTATTATTATCAGTTATTTATAAAGCGCCAGCAGATTATGCAGCTCTATACAAATAATAAAAACATTAGAGGGATACAGTCATACAAAACAAGTACAGTAGGGGTAAATAACAGTTGTAGGTGCAATAATTTAGTTATACAAAAGGAGAGGAGTGCCCTGCCCTTGAGCACAATCAGTAGTAGTTCACTTTAAGCACAAAGTGGCCTACAGGTAGAAAGGCTCTCAAGCTTACAATCTAAAGGAGAGGGAATGGACACAGAAGGTAAGGAGAAGGGAAGTAAGTCTGATATAAGGCAGTGTAACAGAGTGAATGATGACATAGGGAAACAAAAAAGAGTGTGTGGTGAAGTGGTGACTGAGTAAATGAGGTTGGAAAAGTGTAAAAGAATGTGATAGAAAGACTGTGAGTCTGAGGTTGTTTCTCTATCCTGGCTTATTAGTAACAGCTGTGCATAGATAATTACTGTTAGAAGGTGATTATATATTAAAGGGACACTGAACTCAAATTTTTTCTTTTGTGATTCAGATAGAGCATGCAATTTTAAGCAACTTTCTAATTTACTTCTATTATCATTCTTTCTTTGTTCTCTTGCTATCTTTATTTGAAAAACAAATGCATCTAAGCTTTTTTTTATTTTTTTTTATTTTTTTGGTTCAGTACTCTGGACAGCACTTTTTTATTGGTGGGTGAATTTATCCACCAATCAGCAAGAACAACCCAGGTTGTTCACCAAAAATGGGCCGGCATCTAAACTTACATTCTTACATTTCAAATAAAGATACCAAGAGAATGAAGAAAATTTGATAATAGGAGTAAATTAGAAAGTTGCTTAAAATGTCATGCTCTATCTGAATCATTAAAGAAAAAATGTGGGTTCAGTGTCCCTTTAAGGTAAACACAAGGGTGGAAGGAAAGTAGGGCTAGTGCTTGCAAATCTGGGAGAGTCTGATCTTAGATTTAAAGTTTGTAAGCTGGTTTTCAACAAAGAATACTAAGAAAATGAAGCACTTTTGATAAAGAAGTAAATTAGAATGTTTCTTAAAATTGCATGCTATGGTCTCCATTACATGTGCAGCGTCGGCCGCAAAATCCTTTATTATAGTAATAGTTATATAATAGTTAATACAGTATAAAATTAACAGTAAGTGCAATAAAAATAAATGGGTCCCAATGTGACCAAATACTCCAAAAATCCAAATGTGAGTCCAAAAAAGTGTGAATCCAAAAAGAAGGTAATTTAAAAAAGATGGTGTCTAAAAATGATGATCTTTAAAAATAAGTCTCAAAAAAGTCTCTAATAATATCCACTCCTCAAATCAAAAATTAATCCATATGTGAATGGGTGTCCAAAATCCACAAAGGTGTGTACAAAATAATTCGGCAAACAGTGAGTTGCAATCAAATAGTGGCAATAAGTCTGTGACACTGTCGTGATAAAAAATAAGTGTCTAAAAGGGTATGTGATATGTATATCCAAATGAAAAAATGTATCCAGTGAAAGATAAAATAGTGAAAATGGCCAAATGCCGGGATTACACATTAGTAATCCCAAACCACACTAACGACCAGTGGATGTTCTAGTTACATAATACATATATTCAAAAAGACTGGACACCTCCAATTTACAACGAGCATAAGGTTTCTCCACTATTAAGAATCATAACCATATCCACAACATCACACATTGATAAGTCAAGTTACAAATCAATTCACTGTCATATATATCCTTCAGACGATTAGGAAATGTTCCCACTTTATAATAGAATGACTGTTTGCACATGTACCATATGTTTTCTCTAAGCCTTTTGACACATATTGTTCTAAGTATCTCATTTATACTTAGAAACTACCTTATATATTAGCATACATTTTATGCTAACAGATATATATATATATATTTATATATTTTTTATATATTTATACATTTTTATATTTCTAAACTTTTAGACCTTTTTTGTGGATTTTTGTAAATCTTTGTATATTTCTTATATATTTGGTTCCTTTGTGCATAATAGTCCTTGAGGTTAACAGGAGCCACTCCGTGAAAACTATTAAGGTGACTATGAAACAAACCTACTAACAATGACAGATAGTATTCACTCGATATCTAAACAAACACCGGAATCGAAACCGGAAATGACGCGAAAGACGTCATTCCCGATACCGGAAGTGATACATAAATACCCAAACAGGAAGTAAACAAGCCGAAACCGGAAGTACAAGATATTCCGATCGGCAGCATAATATAAAAATAAGATATGATACACCAAATTAATCAAAACCAACATAAGAGTCTTTTGGTAGAGCATCAATTAGGAACAATTATTGTAGCAGATATTAAAAATAGGAGAGAATCACTAGGGTTAAGAAGTAATTTACAAACACATGGATCATTACCCATGATCCACTAGGAATAACAGGAAGAGGTTTCCCATAGATTTTTGGCGCCAAATTGAGATCCAATCACAACACCTGGAACCCTATATAAGCTTCCAGTTTATCAATATACAGTATAGTCTTGAGAAAGGCCTTGATATAGGCCGAAACGCGTAGACATACTGGTAAGCTTATTTCCTATTATCAGATAAGTGTAAAAACTTATTGCACCATTGTTTGTTTGTTTTCTTTTACAGGTCAAGAATTTTTATATTGGTTCCACCGGCATTTGGCCATTTTCACTATTTTATCTTTCACTGGATACATTTTTTCATTTGGATATACATAACACATACCCTTTTAGACACTTATTTTTTATCACGACAGTGTCACAGACTTATTGCCACTATTTGATTGCAACTCACTGTTTGCCGAATTATTTTGTACACACCTTTGTGGATTTTGGACACCCATTCACATATGGATTAATTTTTGATTTGAGGAGTGGATATTATTAGAGATTTTTTTGAGACTTATTTTTAAAGATCATCATTTTTAAACACCATCTTTTTTAAATTACCTTCTTTTTGGATTCACACTTTTTTGGACTCACATTTGGATTTTTGGAGTATTTGGTCACATTGGGACCCATTTATTTTTATTGCACTTACTGTTAATTTTATACTGTATTAACTATTAATTGTTTACCGCTATTGCTGCTTATTCGCTAAGATGTTTTAGGTCATTTTAGTGAGACGTGATTTATTTGTCTTTTGTTCTTATTTTATCTGTATATTTTAAGCATTTGTCTTGTTGTTTTGCATGTATTGATTATGCAAGTCCAGTGTATTGACTGGTCCTTTAACTGGACTATCATGCTAATAATTTCATTTGTGTCTTCATTTTATTGAATATTTTCGCAAATGAGGTTTAATCTATGTCTTTAGCTGTTTTAGCTAGAAGAATTTTGTGATTTCTAAAAATCCATATTTCTTTTGTTCTAAGATAATCAATTATTTGTTTTATAATTGGATTCAATTCTTAACTGTTACTCTGGGCTTCAAGATTGAGTTCTAAGACGAAAACTTTAAGCTTATACTAGTTTGGTTGTTCTTATTAAGGAACGAATTCCTGAATTCTTTCCCAAGTAACATGTTTTTAATTGGAAATTTTTCAGTTCGAAATCAGCTCCCTAAAATTGAGATGTACGTGCCGTATTCCAGCTTGGCTGGCAAGGGGCAGGTTAAGACTTTTTTGAAATTTATTTGGTTCTATTCGGTCCAAATTTCTTTGATTTTATTCCAGTAAGGCTAACACTTTCTTTAAGTGTGTTTCGGTCCTATATATTTTGGGTACTGTTGAAGCATGGCTGATCACCCGTGGGGTTCAAGCGCTACTCAGACTTGGAATCTTCTGGGGTATTTCTTCCAGTTCCATTTTTAGGAACTGGGTTTTGGAGTTTTATTTAAACTATTCTGCCTTTTTTTGGTCAGTGATAGCATTATTTGTTTTCATTAGATACAATAAATGCATATTTTTTTATTTTTTTTTTAATAAATTTTTATTGAGGTTAGGAAAGTGTGATAACAAGCATATTGAAGTACAAAAATCACATACATAAAAATAAGGAAATAACATAGAAATTGTATAACCATAATGCACAATCAAATCTGTTACTTCACAGGTATGCAGATGGTACTAAAGATAAACCTCACATTTTCTGTTTAATTATATAGAGAATGAATGCACCTCCATAGTTCAAAGGGGCCACTCATGGGCCCATGCAGATTGAAAGATTCAAGAAGATGCTCTAATGTTCAACATGGTCACTCTTGGACCTGAATAAGTAAAAATAATAAAACAAAGAAACAAGGCATACATAAAACTCTGTGTTGATACAGAATATACAGAGATAACATGGCATATAGACAATAGAAGGAAAGAATATACAGTGCAATATTGTCTAACATACTATACAGATATAGGACTGTACAATATACTAGAGGCATGAGACTATTAGAAATTTAATGTAGGAATTATTAGAGTATTCAATGAATTTAATAAGTAGAGTTTCCTCCTCTGTAGTGGTATATTTAAACCATGGTCAGGCTCTATAATACATCAGTCTCAATACAATACAGGGATGAGAACAAATTCAAGTGTAAATGAGACCTTAAACAACCTTTCTGTAGGAGCGAGTTACAAGCTTTGTGTTTCAACTGTTAACATAACCACAATCAGAAAGACCTCATGAGCATTATGATTTATGGAAAGACGTCAGAACTGTACTTATGTTATCAGGGATATTGCTTAGCTGCCATAGCTGGTTGCTATTGTGCTTACGATCTTAACGTTCCCAACACTGCAACATAAGTAAAAGTCTACTCCTTTCTGTCATCCCACTCCATGTCTCACGTCTAGAAGGGAACTGTTAAGGGTATGGGTCTCCAAATAAGGTTGGCGCCGTTTCAAACAAATGAATGCTTGCTGAAGACTGGAGTTCACGTAATTTGTAAGTGAAAGGCATATATCTCTAACTGCGGAGCCTCCGCACCCAGACATAGTTACAAGGGAACTGTCAAAAGCATGCTCACCCCGCAGTGTAGTGAAATCGGAGGCTGCAGTGCCGGCAAATGTCTGGGGTATGTAAGATAAGAAAGACAGGCAGGGCTGCACGTTCTCATCTCACACTGGAAATAGTAGGATAGATTATCCGATGCCAAGTCTGCGAGATAATATCCCCCACAGCGCTACACATGGGACCTCCATATATATGTCACTTTCTCTCAGAGCCTGTGGTGCAACCGGATAAGTATATCGCTGCAATGTATAGGTGGCGGCCGATACTATGTACCTGCAGTCTAGCTGTATTCTCAGCATTTTCTCCTCCAGCTCAATCTCCCATCCACAACATGAGGGCACATCTCCCGGCCGGGAAATGTGCGCTGCAGGGTCCGGATATACTGCAGCAGGCGACAAAGTCACTATCAAGTAGGGAGCAGACACCGGGAGCTGCTGTCTCTCAAGGGTAAGTCCGGATCTCTCAACTGCTGCGTTATTGAACTGACTACTCTGACTCTCCAGTATGCAGCTTGCGTTCTGTAGTTGCCACAACACAGCCCCTGATTCTGTCATTCCGGTTCCAGGGTTTAGGATAGGGCAATGCTGGGTCTCGACATTGCGGCACTCAGGTCCTTCACCCTTAGTGCTAGTCAGGTTGCCGGGGTCCTGCTGTTCAGGGGAAGTGACTACTTTCATGGACTGGATGTCCGTTTCGTTAGCAACCCAGTTAGCTACTTTCCATGCTGTTGGGGGGTCTGATTTGTTGGCCGAGTCTCCTTCTACACCAGGGACCAAGGTGTCCGCCTTTTGCTGGTCTTGCGGAGCAGAGGGGAAGGTAACAGCAAATCTCTCCTCTAGCTTCTGTGCATGTTCCTGCAATAGTAATTGCAGTTGTAGGATCAGGTAGGTGTCATCCATGTTCAGAGCCGCCGTTCGCATGTAGAGATTGATGCGGATACGGAGTATCAAGGCTCAGGTCTATGTGTGAATTTAGCCCACTAAATAGCAGGTGTGGTGCCTCATAGAAAAATACTGCAGAATTGACTGGTGTGGGTAACACAGATTCAGGAGTGCTCCTCAAATTTTAGAACTGCGCACTTAAGGCACAGCGAGTTGTGGGGACAGGCTGAGGCTTCTATTGTAGGGGAAGGCCTCAAAATGAAAAGTCCGGTACTGAGGGCTGTAGAGCCCAGTCGCCATCCAAAACCCTATATCCTGAATGTTGACCTCTTCAGACAAGCCTCCCCACTATTTTTAAGCAGGGTATTAAGAAGAATGGAATAGTAAACAAGGTAATAATGGAGAAAGCTTGAGGAGCTGAATCTCAGTGCGACCTGTAAGATGGCCGCCGCCCGGATGTCCCCCCAATAAATGCATATTTTAATTTTTCTGTTTTCATTCAGATTATTTTCTGAGGATGCGGAATCTCATATGATTCACTTTGTTCTTCCAGGACATAGTTAGAGGATCTTTTTTTCAAAAGCTCTTGATTCCTCACACAAGGGTCACCTTTTTTAGGTTTCCAGATAGTTTGTGTCTCTGTCTTTGTCTCTATCAGACAAGGGACAATTTTATTGGGTTCACTCTGTCGGTACCTTTAGTCTCTATTATTTCCTTCAGTTGCTATATATGCATAGAAGTTTTAGGTCTTATGGCCACAGCATTGGATTCAATTCCCTTTGCTCATTTTCAATAGAAAGAACCTTTCCAGTCTTTTATGCTGAATTATGGTGCAGGGATTCTAGGATTTTGCATTTTAAATCTTTGAATCCTAATATTTATCTCTCTTGATTTGGTGGTTAAGATCACCATCATTTAGTTCTACAGGTCTCTTCGTTTCTTTCAACCTGGACCATGATCTCTACAGATGTGAGTCTTTTTGGTTGGGAGGCTGTCTGAGGATCTCTGTTAGCACAAGGGGTTTGGAAATCTCAGGAGGCTAGATTACCATTTGATATTTTAGAACTCCGTGCTTTCTCAGAGTTTTTCAGTTAGTTTCTTTTTGAAGAAGAGACGTTTATTGTTTTTCAGACAATATCACAACTATGGTGTATGTCAATCATCAGGGTAGGACTATCAGTCCTTAGGCTGTGACAGAAGTGTCTTGGATATTAGCTTGTGCTAAATCCAGCTCCTATCTAAATTCTGTGTTTTTTTTCCCCAGGTATAGATATTTGGGAAGCGGATTATCTCTGTTAATCAAGCTTTACTTCCGGGAGAATGGTCTCTCTTACCCAGATATGTTTTTCAATTTTTCAGATGTGAGCATTTCTAGAAATAGATCTGTTGGCATCTCATCTGAATAAAGAACTTCCCAGGGGCCTATTCAGGTCCGGGGATCCTCAGGCGGAAATAGTGTATGCATTGACATTTCTTTGGAATTATCTTTTTGCCTATTTCTTTCTGCCTCTAGTTCTTCTTCCAAAGTGATTTCCAAAATTCTTATGGAGTATTTGTTTTTTATGCTGGTGGCTCCAGCATGGCCTCTCAGTTTTTGGTATGCGGATCTCATTCGGATGGCCAGTTGCCAACCTTGGACACTTCCGTTTAAACCAGACCTTCTTTCTCAAGGCCCATTTTTTCCATCAGGATCTCAAATCATTAAATTTGAAGGGATGGAAATTGAACGCTTGATTTTTAGTCATAGAGGTTTCTCTGACTCATTGATTAATACTATGTTTCAGGCTCGTAAATCTGTCTCTAGAAAGATTTATTATTGAGTCTGGAAGACCTACTTTTCTTGGCATTCTTTTAAAATTCATAGAATTTTATTATTTTTTTCAGGTTGGTTTGGATAAGGTTTTGTCTTCAGTTCTTTGTTAGGACAAATCTCTACTCTTTCTGTTCTTTTTTCACAGAAAGATTGCTAATCATCCTGATATTCATTGTTTTGTACAGGCTTTGGTCCGTATCAAGCCTGTCATTAATTCAATCTTTCCTCTTTGGAGTCTCAATTTGGTGCTGAGGGCTTTACAGGCTCCTCCGTTTGAAACTGCATTCTCTGAACATTAAATTACTTTCTTGGAAAAGTATTGTTCCTTTTGGTTATTTCTTCTGCTAGAAGACTTTTTGAGTTATCTGCTCTTTTTTGTGAATATCCTTTTCTGATTTTTCATCAGGATAAGGCAGTGTTACTTCCTGATATTCATCATTTTGTTCAGGTTTTGATTCGTATCAAACCTGTCATTAAGCCAATTTCTCCTCCTTGGAGTCTTAATTTGGTTCTGAAGGGTTTTCAGGCTCTTCTATTTGAGCATATGCTTGCTCTGGACATTAATTACTTTCATGGAAAGTATTGTTCTTTTTGGACATCTCTTCAGCTAGAACAGTTTTTGAATTATCTGTTCTTTCTTGTGAATCTCTTTTTTCTGATTTTTTTCATCAGGATAAGGTGGTTTTTGCTGTCCTCATTTCAATTCTTACCTAAAGTTGTAAATTCTAACAAACATTAGGGAGGAATTATTGTTTTCCTAAAACTTCTTTGGTGAGATTCTTACTTTCTTTGGATATGGTAAGAGTTTTTGAAATTCTATGTTGAAGCTATTCAGATTTCAGATAGACTTCTAGTCTAATTTTTATCTTTTCTGGTTTTAGGAAGGTCAAAAGGCTTCTGCCATTTATTTGGCATCTTGCTTAAACTTTTGATTCATCATGCTTATTTGGAGTCGGGTGGATTCCCGCCTCAGAGGATTACGGCTCATTCTACTAGGTAAGTTTCTACTTCCTGGGCTTTTTAAGAATGAAGCTTCTGTTGATCAGATTTGCAAAGCAATGACTTGGTCTTCTTTGCATACTTTTACTATGTTCTACCATTTTGATGTTTTCTCTTCTTTAGAAGCAGTTTTGGTAGAATGGTACTTCAGGCAGCTGTTTCAGTTTGATTGTTCTGCTTATAATTTCAGTTTTTTTCATTATAAAAATTTAAACTTTTTTGATTTGGGTAGTGGATTAATTTTTCAGCGGAATTGGCTGTCTTTATTTTATCCCTTCCTCTCTAGTGACTCTTGCGTGGAAGTTCCACATCTTGGGTATTTATTATCCCATACGTCACTAGCTCATGGACTCTTGCTAATTACATGAAAGAAAACATAATTTATGTAAGAACTTACCTGAGAAATTCATTTCTTTCATATTAGCAAGAGTCCATGAGGCCCACCCTTTTTTGTGGTGGTTATGATTTTTTTGTATAAAGCACAATTATTCCAATTCCTTATTTTTGATGCTTTCGCTCCTTGATTATCACCCCACTTATTGGTTATTCGTTAAACTGAATTGTGGGTGTGGTGAGGGGTGTATTTATAGGCATTTTAAGGTTTGGGAAACTTTGCCCCTCCTGGTAGGAATGTATATCCCATACGTCACTAGCTCATGGACTCTTGCTAATATGAAAGAAATGAATTTATCAGGTAAGTTCTTACATAAATTATGTTTTTCTTTTGTTTCCCACCCTCCCTCCCTCCCTCCCTAGAAGCAGTAAAGAAAACAGTCCAAAATTCGGAAAGGTCACTGCAATGGAGAGCGACAGCGCACGGATAGGGGCACAATATTGACTAAGTGGTCGAGTCGCAGTAAGGCCGCCGTGCTCCTCATTAAGGGGGCGAACACTGATGCAATATGGAAGGTGGCAGGTGACTTGTGTGGCCTACGCGAACCCGAAATTAAGATATCAAGCAACTGTTAGATAACAACCTGTGGTTATGATAATGCGATGAAATTGGGATCCTGCACGCGGGCAGGGCTGAAGGGGGGTGGGAGGGTCCTGCGGCATACACTAGCCTAGAGTGGTGATCCGGTGGTCTATCTAATGAGTGGGCTATGCCGTGGGTCTCCTTCTTCCCCCCTCTTGTCCCGCCAGGGGTGGGACGTGTGGTGCCCCCCCCCCCCCCAATGGGTAAGACACCAAGTTCGGGTGATATGCAAATGATGGTGCAATTTTGAGTTAAGTTAAAGTGCAATGGCGAATTTTGCTCTCCAGCAAAAATTCTGTAAATAAATAGTGACCTTTCCATTTTCGCCATAACTAAAGTGTCTGTGTGGTTATTTCAGGTCATAGAGTTAAGAATTGGGGAGTCTGTGGTGTTTTTCTCTTTTTTGTGGTTATGGTTAATGGGAGGAGAGTGGATCCCTCCAAGCCCTTATCACCTGTCTCAGTATGCAGCACAGGTATCATCTGTAAGTGCTCCAGCCGCAAACACATATCACCTGCCTCTGTATGCAGCACATGCTGTATCTGTAAGTGCTCCAGCCGCAAACACATATCACCTGATTCTGTATGCAGCACATGCTGTATCTGTAAGTGCTCCAGCCCTAAACACATATCACCTGTCTCTGTATGCAGCACATTCTGTATCTGTAAGTGCTCCAGCCCTAAACACATATCACCTGTCTCTGTATGCAGCACATGTTGTATTTGTAAGTGCACAAGCCCCAATCATATATCACCTGTCTCTGTATGCAGCACATGTTGTATTTGTAAGTGCACAAGCCCCAATCATATATCACCTGTCTCTGTATGCAGCACATGCTGTATCTGTAAGTGCTCCAGCCCCAATCACATATCACCTGCCTCTGTATGCAGCACATGCTGTATTTGTAAGTGCTCCAGCCGTAAACACATATCACCTGTCTCTGTATGCAGCACATGCTGTATCTGTAAGGGCTCCAGCCCCAATCACATATCACCTGTCTCTGTATGCAGCACATGCTGTATTTGTAAGTGCTCCAGCCGTAAACACATATCACCTGTCTCTGTATGCAGCACATGCTGTATTTGTAAGTGCTCCAGCCCCAAACACATATCACCTGTCTCTGTATGCAGCACATGCTGTATTTGTAAGTGCTCCAGCCCCAATCACATATCACCTGTCTCTGTATGCAGCACATGTTGTATTTGTAAGTGCTCCAGTCCCAATCACATATCACCTGTCTCTGTATGCAGCACATGTTGTATTTGTAAGTGCTCCAGCCCCAATCACATATCACCTGCCTCTGTATGCAGCACATGCTGTATCTGTAAGTGCTCTAACCCCAATCACATATCACCTGTCTCTGTCTGCAGCACATGCTGTATCTGTAAGTGCTCCAACCCCAATCACATATCACCTGCCTCTGTATGCAGCACATGTTGTATTTGTAAGCGCTCCAGCCCCAATCACATATCACCTGCCTCTGTATGCAGCACATGCTGTATCTGTAAGTGCTCTAACCCCAATCACATATCACCTGTCTCTGTCTGCAGCACATGCTGTATCTGTAAGTGCTCCAACCCCAATCACATATCACCTGCCTCTGTAATCAGCACATGCTGTATCTGTAAGTGCTCCAGCCGCAAACACATATCACCTGTCTCTGTAATCAGCACATGTTGTATTTGTAAGTGCTCCAGCCACAAACACATATCACCTGTCTCTGTAATCAGCACATGCTGTATCTGTAAGTGCTCCAGCCACAATCACAAATCACCTGTCTCTGTAATCAGCACATGCTGTATCTGTAAGTGCTCCAGCCCCAAACACATATCACCTGCCTCTGTAATCAGCACATGCTGTATCTGTAAGTGCTCCAGCCGCAATCACATATCACCTGTCTCTGTATGCAGCTCATGCTGTATCTGTAAGTGCTCCAGCCCCAATCACACATCACCTGTCTCTGTATGCAGCTCATGCTGTATCTGTAAGTGCTCCAGCCACAAACACATATCACCTGCCTCTGTATGCAGCACATGCTGTATCTGTAAGTGCTCCAGCCACAAACACATATCACCTGATTCTGTCTGCAGCACATGCTGTATCTGTAAGTGCTCCAGCCGTAAACACATATCACCTGCCTCTGTATGCAGCACATGCTGTATCTGTAAGTGCTCCAGCCACAAACACATATCACCTGCCTCTGTATGCAGCACATGCTGTATCTGTAAGTGCTCCAGCCACAAACACATATCACCTGCCTCTGTATGCAGCACATGCTGTATCTGTAAGTGCTCCAGCCGTAAACACATATCACCTGTCTCTGTATGCAGCACATGCTGTATTTGTAAGTGCTCCAGCCGTAAACACATATCACCTGCCTCTGTATGCAGCACATGTATTTGTAAGTGCTCCAGCCCCAATCACATATCACCTGTCTCTGTAGGCAGCACATGCTGTATCTGTAAGTGCTCCAGCCGTAAACACATATCACCTGCCTCTGTATGCAGCACATGATGTATCTGTAAGTGCTCCAGCCGCAAACACATATCACCTGCCTCTGTATGCAGCACATGCTGTATCTGTAAGTGCTCCAGCCGCAAACACATATCACCTGCCTCTGTATACAGCACATGATGTATCTGTAAGTGCTCCAGCCGCAAACACATATCACCTGCCTCTGTATACAGCACATGATGTATCTGTAAGTGCTCCAGCCGCAAACACATATCACCTGCCTCTGTATACAGCACATGCTGTATCTGTAAGTGCTCCAGCCGTAAACACATATCACCTGCCTCTGTATGCAGCACATGCTGTATCTGTAAGTGCTCCAGCCGCAAACACATATCACCTGCCTCTGTATGCAGCACATGCTGTATCTGTAAGTGCTCCAGCCGCAAACACATATCACCTGCCTCTGTATGCAACACATGCTGTATCTGTAAGTGCTCCAGCCCCAATCACATATCACCTGTCTCTGTATGCAGCACATGCTGTATCTGTAAGTGCTCCAGCCGCAATCACATATCACCTGTCTCAGTATGCAGCACATGCTGTATCTGCTCCAGCCCCAATCACACATCACCTGCCTCTGTATGCAGCACATGCTGTAACTGTAAGTGCTCCAGCCGCAAACACATATCACCTGTCTCAGTATGTAGCATATTCTGTATCTGTAAGTGCTCCAGCCACAAACACATATCACCTGTCTCTGTATGCAGCACATACTGTATCTGTAAGTGCTCCAGCCCCAATCACATATCACCTGCCTCTGTATGCAGCACATGCTGTATCTGTAAGTGCTCCAGCCCCAATCACATATCACCTGTCTCTGTATGCCAGCACATACTGTATCTGTAAGTGCTCCAGCTGCAATCACATATCACCTGTCTCTGTATGCAGCACATGCTGTATCTGTAAGTGCTCCAGCCCCAAACACATATCACCTGCCTCTGTATGCAGCACATGCTGTATCTGTAAGTGCTCCAGCCCCAAACACACATCACCTGTCTCTGTATGTAGCACATGCTGTATCTGTAAGTGCTCCAGCCACAAACACATATCACCTGTCTCTGTAAGCAGCACATGCAGTATTTGTAAGTGCTCCAGCCCCAATCACATATCACCTGCCTCTGTATGCAGCACATGCTGTATCTGTAAGTGCTCCAGCCGTAAACGCACATCACCTGCCTCTGTATGCAGCACATGCTATATCTGTAAGTGCTCCAGCCCCAATCACATATCACCTGCCTCTGTATGCAGCACATGTATTTGTAAGTGCTCCAGCCCCAATCACATATCACCTGTCTCTGTATGCAGCACATGCTGTATCTGTAAGTGCTCCAGCCCCAAACACATATCACCTGCCTCTGTATGCAGCACATGCTGTATCTGTAAGTTCTCCAGCCCCAATCACATATCACCTGCCTCTGTATGCAGCACATGCTGTATCTGTAAGTTCTCCAGCCCCAATCACATATCACCTGTCTCTGTATGCAGCACATGATGTATCTGTAAGTGCTCCAGCCACAAACACACATCACCTGCCTCTGTATGCAGCACATGTATCTGTAAGTGCTCCAGCCCCAAACACACATCACCTGCCTCTGTATGCAGCACATGTATCTGTAAGTGCTCCAGCCCCAAACACACATCACCTGCCTCTGTATGCAGCACATGCTGTATCTGTAAGTGCTCCAGCCCCAAACACATATCACCTGTCTCTGTATGCAGCACATGCTGTATCTGTAAGTGCTCCAGCCCCAATCACATATCACCTGTCTCTGTATGCAGCACATGCTGTATCTGTAAGTTCTCCAGCCCCAATCACATATCACCTGCCTCTGTATGCAGCACATGTATCTGTAAGTGCTCCAGCCCCAATCACATATCACCTGCCTCTGTATGCAGCACATGTATTTGTAAGTGCTCCAGCCCCAAACACATATCACCTGCCTCTGTATGCAGCACATGCTGTATCTGTAAGTGCTCCAGCAGTAAACACATATCACCTGCCTCTGTATGCAGCACATGTATTTGTAAGTGCTCCAGCCCCAATCACATATCACCTGTCTCTGTATGTAGCACATGCTGTATCTGTAAGTGCTCCAGTCACAAACACACATCACCTGTCTCTGTAGGCAGCACATGCTGTATCTGTATGTGCTCCAGTCACAAACACATATCACCTGCCTCTGTATGCAGCACATGCTGTAACTGTAAGGGCTCCAGCCCCAATCACATATCACCTGTCTCTGTATGCAGCACATGCTGTATCTGTAAGTGCTCCAGTCACAAACACATATCACCTGCTTCTGTATGCAGCACATGCTGTATCTGTAAGTGCTCCAGTCACAAACACATGTCATCTGTATGCCAGCCCATGCTGTAAGTGTACCTACATATTTGATTTTAAGGGACAAGAAACCCATTTGGGTAAATTTAGGAAATTCCAGGACAGCATATATTAGCCTTTTTTTAAAAATATGGGACACTGCCCAAATTCAGGACTGTACCTATTAAACATAATTTATGTAAGAACTTACCTGATAAATTCATTTCTTTCATGGTGGTGGGAGTCCATGATATGTTACACATGAGATATACATTCCCACCAGGAGGAGGCAAAGTTTCCCAAACCTCAAAGCCTATAAATACCCCATCCACCTCACTCATCTCAGTTTAAACTGTGCCTCCTTTGGAGGTGGTTAACGTATGATGTGCTTAAAGGGGCACTGAACCCAATTTTTTTCTTTCGTGAATCAGATAGAGCATGACATTTTAAGCAACTTTCTAATTTACTCCAATTATCAAATTTTCTTCATTCTCTTGGTATCTTTATTTGAAATGCAAGAATTTAAGTTTAGATGCTGGCCCATTTTTGGTGAACAACCTGGGTTGTTCTTGCTGAGTGCTGTCCAGAGGTCTGAACCCCCCCCAAAAAGCTTACATGCCTTCTTTTTCAACTAAAGATAGCAAGAGAACGAAGAAAAATTGATAATAGGAGTAAATTAGAAAGTTGCTTAAAATTGCATGCTCTATCTGAATCACGAAAGAAAACATTTGGGTTCAGTGTCCCTTTAAGAAAAAACATTCAAAAAGCTCCCTATTGCTTTTGCTACAGAATATTAATTGATGGCACAATAATTATGAGATATACATTCTACAGAGAAACAATATGTAGGTTTAGCATATTTATGATAGTGATTCTGTTCATGAGACAATTCAAATAAAGCTTGAAAACATGTTTAAGAAAAAACATTCAAAAAGCTCCCTATTGCTTTTGCTACAGAATATTAATTGATGGCACAATAATTATGAGATATACATTCTACAGAGAAACAATATGTAGGTTTAGCATATTTATGATAGTGATTCTGTTCATGAGACAATTCAAATAAAGCTTGAAAACATGTTTAAGAAAAAACATTCAAAAAGCTCCCTATTGCTTTTGCTACAGAATATTAATTGATGGCACAATAATTATGAGATATACATTCTACAGAGAAACAATATGTAGGTTTAGCATATTTATGATAGTGATTCTGTTCATGAGACAATTCAAATAAAGCTTGAAAACATGTTTAAGAAAAAACATTCAAAAAGCTCCCTATTGCTTTTGCTACAGAATATTAATTGATGGCACAATAATTATGAGATATACATTCTACAGAGAAACAATATGTAGGTTTAGCATATTTATGATAGTGATTCTGTTCATGAGACAATTCAAATAAAGCTTGAAAACATGTTGTGTATATTTTCTGATATATACTACCATCTAGTGGTAAAAAGATAAATCACATTGACCTTGTGTATTTGCTAATTATATTCATTTTCTTTCATGTAATTAACAAGAGTCCATGAGCTAGTGACGTATGGGATATACATTCCTACCAGGAGGGGCAAAGTTTCCCAAACCTTAAAATGCCTATAAATACACCCCTCACCACACCCACAAATCAGTTTTTACAAACTTTGCCTCCAAGGGAGGTGGTGAAGTAAGTTTGTGCTAGATTCTACGTTGATATGCGCTCCGCAGCAAGTTGGAGCCCGGTTTTCCTCTCAGCGTGCAGTGAATGTCAGAGGGATGTGAAGAGAGTATTGCCTATTGAATGCAGTGATCTCCTTCTACGGGGTCTATTTCATAAGGTTCTCTGTTATCGGTCGTAGAGATTCATCTCTTACCTCCCTTTTCAGATCGACGATATACTCTTATATTTACCATTACCTCTACTGATTCTCGTTTCAGTACTGGTTTGGCTTTCTACAAACATGTAGATGAGTGTCCTGGGGTAAGTAAGTCTTATTTTCTGTGACACTCTAAGCTATGGTTGGGCACTTTATTTATAAAGTTCTAAATATATGTATTCAAACATTTATTTGCCTTGACTCAGAATGTTCAACTTTCCTTATTTTCAGACAGTCAGTTTCATATTTGGGATTATGCATTGAATTATCATATTTTTCTTACCTCAAAAATTTGACTTTTTTCCCTGTGGGCTGTTAGGCTCGCGGGGGCTGAAAATGCTTCATTTTATTGCGTCATTCTTGGCGCGGACTTTTTTGGCGCAAAAATTCTTTTCCGTTTCCGGCGTCATACGTGTCGCCGGAAGTTGCGTCATTTTTTGACGTTATTTTGCGCCAAAAATGTCGGCGTTCCGGATGTGGCGTCATTTTTGGCGCCAAAAGCATTTAGGCGCCAAATAATGTGGGCGTCTTATTTGGCGCTAAAAAATATGGGCGTCGCTTTTGTCTCCACATTATTTCAGTCTCATTTTTCATTTGCTTCTGGTTGCTAGAAGCTTGATATTTGGCATTCTTTCCCATTCCTGAAACTGTCTTATAAGGAATTTGATCTATTTTGCTTTATATGTTTTTTCTCTTACATATTGCAAGATGTCTCACGTTGCATCTGAGCCAGAAGATACTACAGGAAAATCACTGCCTGCTGGATCTACCAAAGCTAAGTGTATCTGCTGTAAACTTTTGGTAGCTATTCCTCCAGCTGTTGTTTGTAATAATTGTCATGACAAACTTGTTAAAGCAGATAATATTTCCTTTAGTAATGTACCATTGCCTGTTGCAGTTCCCTCAACATCTAAGGTGCAGAATGTTCCTGATAACATAAGAGATTTTGTTTCTGAATCCATAAAGAAGGCTTTGTCTGTTATTTCTCCTTCTAGTAAACGTAAAAAGTCTTTTAAATCTTCTCTCTCTACAGATGAATTTTTAAATGAACACCATCATTCTGATTCTTTGGACTCTTCTGGTTCAGAGGATTCTATCTCAGAGATTGATGCTGATAAATCTTCATATTTATTTAAGATGGAATTTATTCGCTCTTTACTTAAAGAAGTACTAATTGCTTTAGAAATAGAGGATTCTAGTCCTCTTGATACTAATTCTATACGTTTGGATAAGGTTTTTAAAGCTCCTGCGGTTATTCCAGAAGTTTTTCCTGTTCCTAATGCTATTTCTGCAGTAATTTCCAAAGAATGGGATAAATTGGGTAATTCATTTACTCCTTCTAAACGTTTTAAGCAATTATATCCTGTTCCGCCTGACAGGTTAGAATTTTGGGACAAAATCCCTAAAGTTGATGGGGCTATTTCTACCCTTGCTAAACGTACTACCATTCCTACGTCAGATGGTACCTCGTTTAAGGATCCTTTAGATAGAAAAATTGAATCTTTTCTAAGAAAAGCTTATCTGTGTTCAGGTAATCTTCTTAGACCTGCTATATCATTGGCTGATGTTGCTGCAGCTTCAACTTTTTGGTTGGAAACTCTAGCGCAACAAGTAACAAATCGTGATTCTCATGATATTATTATTCTTCTCCAGCATGCTAATAATTTTATCTGTGATGCCATTTTTGATATTATTAGAGTTGATGTTAGGTTTATGTCTCTGGCTATCTTAGCCAGAAGAGCTTTATGGCTTAAGACTTGGAATGCTGATATGGCTTCTAAATCAACTCTACTTTCCATTTCTTTCCAGGGAAACAAATTATTTGGTTCTCAGTTGGATTCTATTATTTCAACTGTTACTGGTGGGAAAGGAACTTTTTTACCACAGGATAAAAGATCTAAAGGTAAAAACAGGGCTAACAATCGTTTTCGTTCCTTTCGTTTCAACAAAGAACAAAAGCCTGATCCTTCGTCCTCAGGAGCAGTTTCAGTTTGGAAACCATCTCCAGTCTGGAATAAATCCAAGCCTGCTAGAAAGGCAAAGCCTGCTTCTAAGTTCACATGAAGGTACGGCCCTCATTCCAGTTCAGCTGGTAGGGGGCAGGTTACGTTTTTTCAAAGAAATTTGGATCAATTCTGTTCACAATCTTTGGATTCAGAACATTGTTTCAGAAGGGTACAGAATTGGTTTCAAGATGAGACCTCCTGCAAAGAGATTTTTTCTTTCCCGTGTCCCAGTAAATCCAGTGAAAGCTCAAGCATTTCTGAATTGTGTTTCAGATCTAGAGTTGGCTGGAGTAATTATGCCAGTTCCAGTTCCGGAACAGGGGATGGGGTTTTATTCAAATCTCTTCATTGTACCAAAGAAGGAGAATTCCTTCAGACCAGTTCTGGATCTAAAATTATTGAATCGTTATGTAAGGATACCAACGTTCAAGATGGTAACTGTAAGGACTATATTGCCTTTTGTTCAGCAAGGGAATTATATGTCCACAATAGATTTACAGGATGCATATCTGCATATTCCGATTCATCCAGATCATTTTCAGTTCCTGAGATTCTCTTTTCTAGACAAGCATTACCAATTTGTGGCTCTACCGTTTGGCCTTGCTACAGCTCCAAGAATTTTCACAAAGATTCTCGGTGCCCTTCTGTCTGTAATCAGAGAACAGGGTATTGTGGTATTTCCTTATTTGGACGATATCTTGGTACTTGCTCAGTCTTTACATTTAGCAGAGTCTCATACGAATCGACTTGTGTTGTTTCTTCAAGATCATGGTTGGAGGATCAATTTACCTAAAAGTTCTTTGATTCCTCAAACAAGGGTAACCTTTCTAGGTTTCCAGATAGATTCAGTGTCCATGACTCTGTCTTTAACAGACAAGAGACGTCTAAAATTGATTACAGCTTGTCGAAACCTTCAGTCTCAATCATTCCCTTCGGTAGCCTTATGCATGGAAATTCTAGGTCTTATGACTGCTGCATCGGACGCGATCCCCTTTGCTCGTTTTCACATGCGACCTCTTCAGCTCTGTATGCTGAACCAATGGTGCAGGGATTACACGAAGATATATCAATTAATATCTTTAAAACCGATTGTTCGACACTCTCTAACGTGGTGGACAGATCACCATCGTTTAATTCAGGGGGCTTCTTTTGTTCTTCCGACCTGGACTGTAATTTCAACAGATGCAAGTCTCACAGGTTGGGGAGCTGTGTGGGGATCTCTGACGGCACAGGGAGTTTGGGAATCTCAGGAGGTGAGATTACCGATCAATATTTTGGAACTCCGTGCAATTTTCAGAGCTCTTCAGTTTTGGCCTCTTCTGAAGAGAATCGTTCATTTGTTTTCAGACAGACAATGTCACAACTGTGGCATACATCAATCATCAAGGAGGGACTCACAGTCCTCTGGCTATGAAAGAAGTATCTCGAATTTTGGTTTGGGCGGAATCCAGCTCCTGTCTAATCTCTGCGGTTCATATCCCAGGTGTAGACAATTGGGAAGCGGATTATCTCAGTCGCCAAACGTTGCATCCGGGCGAATGGTCTCTTCACCCAGAGGTATTTCTTCAGATTGTTCAAATGTGGGGGCTTCCAGAGATAGATCTGATGGCCTCTCATCTAAACAAGAAACTTCCCAGGTATCTGTCCAGATCCCGGGATCCTCAGGCGGAGGCAGTGGATGCATTATCACTTCCTTGGAAGTATCATCCTGCCTATATCTTTCCGCCTCTAGTTCTTCTTCCAAGAGTAATCTCCAAGATTCTAAGGGAATGCTCGTTTGTTCTGCTAATAGCTCCGGCATGGCCTCACAGGTTTTGGTATGCGGATCTTGTCCGGATGGCATCTTGCCAACCATGGACTCTTCCGTTAAGACCAGACCTTCTGTCGCAAGGTCCTTTTTTCCATCCGGATCTGAAATCCTTAAATTTAAAGGTATGGAGATTGAACGCTTGATTCTTAGTCAAAGAGGTTTCTCTGACTCTGTGATTGATACTATGTTACAGGCTCGTAAATCTGTATCTAGAGAGATATATTATAGAGTCTGGAAGACTTATATTTCTTGGTGTCTTACTCATTATTTTTCTTGGTATTCTTTTAGAATTCCGAGAATATTACAATTTCTTCAGGATGGTTTAGATAAGGGTTTGTCCGCAAGTTCCTTGAAAGGACAAATCTCTGCTCTTTCTGTTCTTTTTCACAGAAAGATTGCTATTCTTCCTGATATTCATTGTTTTGTACAAGCTTTGGTTCGTATAAAACCTGTCATTAAGTCAATTTCTCCTCCATGGAGTTTGAATTTGGTTCTGGGAGCTCTTCAAGCTCCTCCGTTTGAACCTATGCATTCATTGGACATTAAATTGCTTTCTTGGAAAGTTTTGTTCCTTTTGGCCATCTCTTCTGCCAGAAGAGTTTCTGAATTATCTGCTCTTTCTTGTGAGTCTCCTTTTCTGATTTTTCATCAGGATAAGGCGGTGTTGCGAACTTCTTTTGAATTTTTACCTAAGGTTGTGAATTCCAACAACATTAGTAGAGAAATCGTGGTTCCTTCATTATGTCCTAATCCTAAGAATTCTAAGGAAAAATCGTTACATTCTTTGGATGTTGTTAGAGCTTTGAAATATTATGTTGAAGCTACTAAATCTTTCCGAAAGACTTCTAGTCTATTTGTCATCTTTTCTGGTTCTAGAAAAGGCCAGAAAGCTTCTGCCATTTCTTTGGCATCCTGGTTGAAATCTTTAATTCATCTTGCCTATGTTAAATCGGGTAAGACTCCGCCTCAGAGGATTACAGCTCATTCTACTAGGTCAGTTTCTACTTCCTGGGCGTTTAGGAATGAAGCTTCAGTTGATCAGATTTGCAAAGCAGCGACTTGGTCCTCTTTGCATACTTTTACTAAATTCTACCATTTTGATGTATTCTCTTCTTCTGAAGCAGTTTTTGGTAGAAAGGTACTTCAGGCAGTGGTTTCGGTTTGAATCTTCTGCTTATGTTTTTCTTTAAACTTTATTTTGGGTGTGGATTATTTTCAGCAGGAATTGGCTGTCTTTATTTTATCCCTCCCTCTCTAGTGACTCTTGTGTGGAAAGATCCACATCTTGGGTATTCATTATCCCATACGTCACTAGCTCATGGACTCTTGTTAATTACATGAAAGAAAACATAATTTATGTAAGAACTTACCTGATAAATTCATTTCTTTCATATTAACAAGAGTCCATGAGGCCCACCCTTTTTTGTGGTGGTTATGATTTTTTTGTATAAAGCACAATTATTCCAATTCCTTATTTTATATGCTTCGCACTTTTTTTCTTATCACCCCACTTCTTGGCTATTCGTTAAACTGATTTGTGGGTGTGGTGAGGGGTGTATTTATAGGCATTTTAAGGTTTGGGAAACTTTGCCCCTCCTGGTAGGAATGTATATCCCATACGTCACTAGCTCATGGACTCTTGTTAATATGAAAGAAATGAATTTATCAGGTAAGTTCTTACATAAATTATGTTTTTCAGCTAATTACATCCCCTTAAAGAGAAAGTCAAACAAAATAATGCTTTATGGCAAAACAAAAAGATAAGATACGTATACATTGTTTCATTTACATTGCTTTAGAGCAATATATAGAAACAATGTTTTTCTTTTAGGCCTAACACTGATTCTCAAGTGGTACTCTACAGACACCTTGGATTCCCCCCCCCCCCCCACCCCCGCAAGTTACACAAAATAAGTACAAAAAAATTGTGATGTTCCCTTCTTTTTTAAGCATAAATTTAATATTTAGTGGTATTATTGTATTTCATTTCCATGACCCTTGGACTATCAAATACATATAATCTCTATAATAAATAAAGAAAATATTTTTTATTCTACATGGTTTAATCCTTAGGCCATGGACATATGCAAGAAGTATTGAAACAGGGGGCAGCTACACATAAATAAATCCTAACAATGTCAATGTGGATAAAGATCTCCAATAAATACTCAGTTTTATAATGGTAAAGCACATATCTAAAAGTTTCCTACATTTAATTGAGGGCCATAAAAGTCTTCATTTAAAAGAAGGTTTTTTTTTTGTTTTGTTTTTTTAAGATAGTTTTTTATTGAGGTTTTTCCAGGAAACAGTAAAAAGTTTACAAGCTTGAAAACATACAAGTTATATGTACACAAAAACAAGTAAACAAGTTTTATACAATATGACCTCAGTTTTCTTTTAAAGGGAGATCGCTAGAGAAACTACGTCACTGGCCACTTTTGGACCAACCAAAACAGAAAGAGTATATTAAATAGTAGTTGACCACTCTTGGGCCATTAATACAAATATAGAGACCTCCTAACTGATATATAAAAGTATATATTACATCTCTGGGGGTGATAGGACTAGAATGATAAACAAATGGTCATGGCCCCCTTTTGTCTGGTCCAACTAAGAATATGGAAACAATATGAGCGGTAGAACAATCTGTACTGTCATCTAGAGTTAAAAGTATGATACTGCACAAGATCTCTGTCTAAGCCTCTAATAGTCCGCTATTGCAAATACTACAGAGCAGACGCTATGCCTATTGTGCTTGCTACTGATCTGTGGGAGGTATGAACTGTGCTTAAATACATAACCCCTATAAGAGAGACATGCTAGTAGAATTATTAGCCCATTCTAGACAACATAAGGAACATCCCACACATGAGCAGACACTATTAAACAGTACCTGCATATATACCGATGGGAGTGCCTGAAATAAACATTGTAATTTATGGGACATCTATGGGCAGGTGTTGTGGACAATATGCACAAGCTAGTAATAAATAATAAATAATAGAATTGCTCTAAGCAGACCTGATATAGTACAAAGCGCAACTGGGCAGATACTAGTGCATTGTGCTTACAGGCAGCCAATAAAACTGCTCTACTTGGGCATAGAAATGTGCACAGCATAACTGAGCTTATACTAGGGATCACTTATGTGTATACAGTAGAACTTCCTAAAAGAAAACACAAACAGACTGGTTAATTGAATACAAACGGTTAGCTAAACAAAAGAGGGGGTAACGTGGAAAAGAAAATACGATCAACTGATAGCAGTCCTCTTAGACATTAGATCCTAAACTCAGCTGTGAACTTAAAGCTTCTGACCTCACAGCCTTCATAGAAAGTTCCATCAGTGAGTTGAACGGATACTAAACATTGTTGAAAATGGGTGTCTTCTTGGTCAGTGAAAATTGTCTTAGACAGGAGATCTATTCAATTAAACAGATAGTCATGAAAGTCACATTGAAAAAATTAAAAATAAGATTAGAGTAAGACCAGAAGAAGTAAAGTTCAGACACACTGTGATTTTCCTTAAACTGAGACCTAAGTATGAGCTGGCGTAGTACTACTAAGCATAATATATTGTGTCTCAATCTAGAACATATAGAGAGTTGTGTCTGTGGCAAACAATAGTCATCCTATTCCCGATCTGAAATAAAACTTGTGAGAGCCTGTACAAGCACCATGACCGAGCGCCCTCCCGGTCTGGAAAGCCTCTGGTAGTGTGTCTGTTTCAGCTGATTCCCTTGGAGACCTTACCCCCGAAAGTGTTGAGACCAGAGTCAACGGATGTGCAGGGGATAGTACATGCGGGCTCTGACAACTGCCTGCCTCTCCCATCGCCGCCCGACAGAGTGTATTGCTAAGTAGGCTGAGCGTGTCCCTTTTGTAAATGATGCGGGGATAATAGTCACGGGGGCTCTGGGTTTTATAGGACCTGTGATTTCCGTCACTGTGCGCCCTATTTTTGGCTCAGGTACAGTATTCTCACCCTCTGTAGAGATGTCCTCTGTATATTGATCATGTACTGGGTGTATGGCTTCTACTTGATCCGAAAGACTTAAGTGTGCTTTCGCCACAGCTATGGTGCCTAGGCCCTCAACGCCGTTTGCCATGTCGAGGTGCTCCCCTCCAGAAGGTTGTAGCAGGTCCGTTATTTCCTCCTCTACCTTAGTGGGGTATACAGATTCATCTTTTAGTAAGGATTTTTGCGGCAGAAGATCCAAAGGTAAACAAGCTGATTCCCCCTCAGAGCCTCTTGTCTGTGTCGCGGCAATGGGAAAGGCATGTAGAACCCTATGGGTGACCGTTTGCACGGATTGAGAGAAGTTTTCTTCCAGTAGCATAAGGTGATATTGTAGTAGCTTCTCTAACTCTTGAAGGAGTTGTGTCTCCATATTTGTTGATTGAGCAGCCGACAATGTGGGCTGCGCGACAGTGATTGCCCTTAGGAAAGTCACTGGGGGGGTTTTGAGAAGGCCTCAGCCTTTGAAAAGCTCCGGTAACCTTAAGCGCCACACAATCCCAGAGGTGGGGGTATCAAATGAGAGCTTGAACCCATGCTAATCCTGAATCCAGCAGTTTGAAGCCCCAAAGATGACTTTTTCTGGCGATATTTAGTTATTACAGCAGGAAGGTGTGAGCAGCCGACAGTTTTGCGTCCAAAGATGGCCGCCGCCCGGAAGTCCTCCGAAGAGGGTTTTTTTATGATGTGAGCTGTGTTGGGTTATTTTTGACAGAAAGGGTGGCAGTTTTATTTCTAAAATTTGTTGTCTACAGAAATAAATACACATCATTTTTTCCACTTGGGGGTCTCAAGAATTTGTGTATTTATTTCGGCTCAGATAGAGCTTAATATTTAACACTCTGAAGGTAGATAGTTGCTACAGTTGCTTTTATTTTTTAGTTTCAGCTGTTTTAAGCTGATTATATGAAATAAACACTTTGATAAATATAATATTGAGCATATTACATGCACTACAAAATGTATTACCATATTGTCTCCAACAATTAAGATCTAGACACATACATAGTCGCCAACAGTCCCTTACTTCCAGGTACAGTCCCTGAATTTCGTTGTATGTCCCTGTATTTTTTTGTCCCTGGAAATGTCCCCTCCAGGAGATTTGGAGGGCTGCAGCTGAGTTGGTGTGCATGTGTGACACAAGTTAATGGGGAGGAGCTGTTGGTGAGGCTGTGTGTGCAGAAAGTACTCTGCTTGATCACTTAGAGCAGAGCAGGTCTAGGCAGGGACTCTGTTGCACCTTCTCTGAGTGATGAATGTTTAAACTGCCACAAATCAGAGGAAAAAACACTTACAAGCAGCTCCTCCACACTAGGTACGAAGCTGTGCAGATGTGTCTTAAGAGAGGGGGGGGGGATTGCTTGGCTACTACTGTATAAAATTTATTGTTTGCATCTTTGCATTATTTAGTCTGGCAGTAATCCTCATATTTTAGCATTCTGTATCGTCTACAGACTTTCTACACACACTGTAAAAATATGAAAATTGCTGTCAGACTAAATAATACAAAAATCCATTTGCCCTTAACAGCTCACCCAGTCCAGTGCTGTGCATAATCACACAGTAAGAGTGTTTGCTGTATCTCTCCTCCTGTTTATAGTAATTTGACACACTGCACCCTAGCTCCTACTCTGCGCTCATAGTGGCATTAGGATTCCACGATAATTTAGGAAGCATTGCTACTTGCTTTTATGACAGTGGATCTAAGGTAGTTTTATGTCACTTCAATTCTGTGTGTCTTTATGCCTTCAGCTGAGCTCTGCAATAGTGTAATATATAGTGTAATATATATAGGGAAGGGATAATATATAAAAGCTGGACAGTTAAAAATAATTGATTAGGAGATTAAAGGCTTTGTCTGACATCGTGCCTTCTAATAAAATTTTTAGGTATTTTTCAAACTTCTTTTTTAATTATTGAAGTTTCAAATGACCAACAACATACTGATTTATCCTTCTCTGATGATGTTTTTTCTCATTCAGAATTTTCTTCATCAGATATTGACACTAACAAATCTACTTTTTTATTTTATTTTTTTATTAAAGTACATTTGTTCTTTGTTGAAAAGGTGTTGATTATTTTTAATATTAAGGTAACTAGTTATTTTTCAAGACTAGCTAACACTATTTCTGCTTATTTATTCTTCTGTGTTTTCAGAGGTTTTTTTCCCAGTTCCTCATACTAGGGAATAGGCTGAGAATTTTCTTTTATTCCTTCTTCAAAGGTTTTAAACTATATTCTTTGCCGGCAGTTAAATTCAATTTGGAGGGTTCTCCAATTTATTGGGGCTATCTCTACTCCTACTAATTATGCTATTGTTTCTATAGCAAAATAGTATTTTCCTTTAGATGGTTATATCTTATTTATGGAAAATTATTTAGTTTCAGGTACTTTTCTTGGACCTGTGATTTATTTGGATGATGTTGCAATTGCTTCATTTTTTCTGTTTACTTTAAGATCAAGTATCAGATTATGATTTATTTCAACATTGTTAAAGGGACAAAATTTACTAGACTAGGTGCTGTTGCATTTGTCTTGTTGAATAGGGTATGGTAAACTAAGTGCTATATAGTCCTAAAGCTCTCCTCCTAAAAAATCCCCTAGCGGACTGTAAGAAATAAAACAGTGAATATCGAAGGGAGCGCTTAAAGCTTAATAGGAAGCAAATGGCATGTAACTAAAATGGTGTATATGTGGTTAAAAATGTAATACATCCAATAATAATTTAATACATCCAAAAATAACAATCAAATATTACAATTAAAAGAGGCATGGATCCATGGTACAAACGTTTAAAATATACAGATAAAATAAGAACAAAAGACAAATAAATCACGTCTCACTAAAATGACCTAAAACATCTTAGCGAATAAGCAGCAATAGCGGTAAACAATTAATAGTTAATACAGTATAAAGTAGTAATAGTTATATATATAGTTATATATATATATAGTAATAACTATATATATTTGAAACTGGATTCGGACACCAAGAAGGCACGACTATCTCCTGGTTAATGTTTTTGTTAGAAACAACTTTCGGAAGAAAACCAGGTTTAGTACGTAAAACCACCTTATCTGCATGGAACACCAGATAAGGAGGAGAACACTGCAGAGCAGATAATTCTGAAACTCTTCTAGCAGAAGAAATTGCAACCAAAAACAAAACTTTCCAAGATAATAACTTAATATCAACGGAATGTAAGGGTTCAAACGGAACCCCCTGAAGAACTGAAAGAACTAAATTGAGACTCCAAGGAGGAGTCAAAGGTTTGTAAACAGGCTTGATTCTAACCAGAGCCTGAACAAAGGCTTGAACATCTGGCACAGCTGCCAGCTTTTTGTGAAGTAACACAGACAAGGCAGAAATCTGTCCCTTCAAGGAACTAGCAGATAATCCTTTCTCCAAACCTTCTTGAAGGAAGGATAGAATCTTAGGAATTTTTACCTTGTCCCAAGGGAATCCTTTAGATTCACACCAACAGATATATTTTTTCCATATTTTGTGGTAAATTTTTCTAGTTACAGGCTTTCTGGCCTGAACAAGAGTATCAATGACAGAATCTGAGAACCCTCGCTTTGATAAGATCAAGCGTTCAATCTCCAAGCAGTCAGTTGGAGTGAGACCAGGTTCGGATGTTCGAACGGACCCTGAACAAGAAGGTCTCGTCTCAAAGGTAGCTTCCAAGGTGGAGCCGATGACATATTCACCAGGTCTGCATACCAAGTCCTGCGTGGCCACGCAGGAGCTATCAAGATCACCGATACTCTCTCCTGATTGATCCTGGCTACCAGCCTGGGGATGAGAGGAAACGGCGGGAATACATAAGCTAGTTTGAAGGTCCAAGGTGCTACTAGTGCATCTACTAGAGTCGCCTTGGGATCCCTGGATCTGGACCCGTAGCAAGGAACCTTGAAGTTCTGACGAGAGGCCATAAGATCCATGTCTGGAATGCCCCACAATTGAGTGATTTGGGCAAAGATTTCCGGATGGAGTTCCCACTCCCCCGGATGAAATGTCTGACGACTCAGAAAATCCGCTTCCCAATTTTCCACTCCTGGGATGTGGATTGCAGACAAGTGGCAGGAGTGAGTCTCCGCCCATTGAATGATTTTGGTCACTTCTTCCATCGCCAGGGAACTCCTTGTTCCCCCCTGATGGTTGATGTACGCAACAGTCGTCATGTTGTCTGATTGAAACCGTATGAACTTGGCCTTTGCTAGCTGAGGCCAAGCCTTGAGAGCATTGAGTATCGCTCTCAGTTCCAGAATATTTATCGGTAGAAGAGATTCTTCCCGAGACCAAAGACCCTGAGCTTTCAGGGGTCCCCAGACCGCGCCCCAGCCCACCAGACTGGCGTCGGTCGTGACAATGACCCACTCTGGTCTGCGGAAGCTCATCCCCTGTGACAGGTTGTCCAGGGACAGCCACCAACGGAGTGAATCTCTGGTCCTCTGATTTACTTGTATCGTCGGAGACAAGTCTGTATAGTCCCCATTCCACTGACTGAGCATGCACAGTTGTAATGGTCTTAGATGAATGCGTGCAAAAGGAACTATGTCCATTGCCGCTACCATCAAACCTATTACTTCCATGCACTGCGCTATGGAAGGAAGAGGAACAGAATGAAGTACTTGACAAGAGTTCAGAAGTTTTGATTTTCTGGCCTCTGTCAGAAAAATCCTCATTTCTAAGGAGTCTATTATTGTTCCCAAGAAGGGAACCCTTGTTGACGGAGACAGAGAACTTTTTTCTGCGTTCACTTTCCACCCGTGAGATCTGAGAAAGGCCAGGACAATGTCCGTGTGAGCCTTTGCTTGAGGAAGGGACGACGCTTGAATCAGAATGTCGTCCAAGTAAGGTACTACTGCAATGCCCCTTGGTCTTAGCACCGCTAGAAGGGACCCTAGTACCTTTGTGAAAATCCTTGGAGCAGTGGCTAATCCGAACGGAAGTGCCACAAACTGGTAATGCTTGTCCAGGAATGCGAACCTTAGGAACCGATGATGTTCCTTGTGGATAGGAATATGTAGATACGCATCCTTTAAATCCACCGTGGTCATGAATTGACCTTCCTGAATGGAAGGAAGAATAGTTCGAATGGTTTCCATTTTGAACGATGGAACCTTGAGAAACTTGTTTAGGATCTTGAGATCTAAGATTGGTCTGAATGTTCCCTCTTTTTTCGGAACTACGAACAGATTGGAGTAGAACCCCATCCCTTGTTCTCCTAATGAAACAGGATGAATCACTCCCATTTTTAACAGGTCTTCTACACAATGTAAGAATGCCTGTTTTTTTATGTGGTCTGAAGACAATTGAGACCTGTGGAACCTCCCCCTTGGGGGAAGCCCCTTGAATTCCAGAAGATAACCTTGGGAGACTATTTCTAGCGCCCAAGGATCCAGAACATCTCTTGCCCAAGCCTGAGCGAAGAGAGAGAGTCTGCCCCCCACCAGATCCGGTCCCGGATCGGGGGCCAACATCTTGGTAGCAGTGGCAGGTTTCTTGGCCTGCTTTCCTTTGTTCCAGCCTTGCATTGGTCTCCAGGCTGGCTTGGCTTGAGAAGTATTACCCTCTTGCTTAGAGGACGTAGCACTTGGGGCTGGTCCGTTTCTGCGAAAGGGACGAAAATTAGGTTTATTTTTGGCCTTGAAAGACCTATCCTGAGGAAGGGCGTGGCCCTTGCCCCCAGTGATATCAGAGATAATCTCTTTCAAGTCAGGGCCAAACAGCGTTTTCCCCTTGAAAGGAATGTTAAGCAATTTGTTCTTGGAAGACGCATCCGCTGACCAAGATTTTAACCAAAGCGCTCTGCGCGCCACAATAGCAAAACCAGAATTTTTCGCCGCTAACCTAGCCAATTGCAAAGTGGCGTCTAGGGTGAAAGAATTAGCCAATTTGAGAGCACGAATTCTGTCCATAATCTCCTCATAAGAAGAAGAATTATTATTGATCGCCTTTTCTAGCTCATCGAACCAGAAACACGCGGCTGTAGTGACAGGAACAATGCATGAAATTGGTTGTAGAAGGTAACCTTGCTGAACAAACATCTTTTTAAGCAAACCTTCTAATTTTTTATCCATAGGATCTTTGAAAGCACAACTATCTTCTATGGGTATAGTGGTGCGTTTGTTTAGAGTAGAAACCGCCCCCTCGACCTTGGGGACTGTCTGCCATAAGTCCTTTCTGGGGTCGACCATAGGAAACTATTTTTTAAATATGGGGGGAGGGACGAAAGGTATACCGGGCCTTTCCCATTCTTTATTTACAATGTCCGCCACCCGCTTGGGTATAGGAAAAGCTTCGGGGGGCCCCGGGACCTCTAGGAACTTGTCCATTTTACATAGTTTCTCTGGAATGACCAAATTTTCACAATCATCCAGAGTGGATAACACCTCCTTAAGCAGAGCGCGGAGATGTTCCAATTTAAATTTAAATGTAATCACATCAGGTTCAGCTTGTTGAGAAATTTTCCCTGAATCTGAAATTTCTCCCTCAGACAAAACCTCCCTGGCCCCCTCAGACTGGTGTAGGGGCCCTTCAGAACCAATATCATCAGCGTCCTCATGCTCTTCAGTATTTTCTAAAACAGAGCAGTCGCGCTTTCGCTGATAAGTGGGCATTTTGGCTAAAATGTTTTTGATAGAATTATCCATTACAGCCGTTAATTGTTGCATAGTAAGGAGTATTGGCGCGCTAGATGTACTAGGGGCCTCCTGTGTGGGCAAGACTGGTGTAGACGAAGGAGGGGATGATGCAGTACCATGCTTACTCCCCTCACTTGAGGAATCATCTTGGGCATCATTTTCTCTAAATTTTGTGTCACATAAATCACATCTATTTAAATGAGAAGGAACCTTGGCTTCCCCACATTCAGAACACAGTCTATCTGGTAGTTCAGACATGTTAAACAGGCAAAAACTTGATAACAAAGTACAAAAAACGTTTTAAAATAAACCGTTACTGTCACTTTAAATTTTAAACTGAACACACTTTATTACTGCAATTGCGAAAAAGTATGAAGGAATTGTTCAAAATTCACCAAAATTTCACCACAGTGTCATAAAGCCTTAAAAGTATTGCACACCAAATTTGGAAGCTTTAACCCTTAAAATAACGGAACCGGAGCCGTTTTTATATTTAACCCCTTTACAGTCCCTGGTATCTGCTTTGCTGAGACCCAACCAAGCCCAAAGGGGAATACGATACCAAATGACGCCTTCAGAAAGTCTTTTCTATGTATCAGAGCTCCTCACACATGCATCTGCATGTCATGCTTCTCAAAAACAAGTGCGCAATACAGGCGCGAAAATGAGACTCTGCCTATGATTAGGGAAAGCCCCTAGAGAATAAGGTGTCCAATACAGTGCCTGCCGGTTATTTTACATAATTCCCAAGATTAAAATAATTCCTCAAGGCTATGGAGTATAAAATATAAATTGATTTAGCCCAGAAAATGTCTACAGTCTTAGAAAGCCCTTGTGAAGCCCTTTTTTTCTTTCTGTAATAAAAATGGCTTACCGGATCCCATAGGGAAAATGACAGCTTCCAGCATTACATCGTCTTGTTAGAATGTGTCATACCTCAAGCAGCAAAAGTCTGCTCACTGTTCCCCCAACTGAAGTTAATTCCTCTCAACAGTCCTGTGTGGAACAGCCATCGATTTTAGTAACGGTTGCTAAAATCATTTTCCTCTTACAAACAGAAATCTTCATCTCTTTTCTGTTTCAGAGTAAATAGTACATACCAGCACTATTTTAAAATAACAAACTCTTGATTGAATAATAAAAACTACAGTTAAACACTAAAAAACTCTAAGCCATCTCCGTGGAGATGTTGCCTGTACAACGGCAAAGAGAATGACTGGGGAAGGCGGAGCCTAGGAGGGATCATGTGACCAGCTTTGCTGGGCTCTTTGCCATTTCCTGTTGGGGAAGAGAATATCCCACAAGTAAGGATGACGCCGTGGACCGGACACACCTATGTTGGAGAAAAATATATTAATTGCCTTCTCAAATAAAGGAAACAAGGAGTAAATGAGAAAGTTTTCTTACAATTACATGCTCTCTGAATCACAAAAGAAAAAATTTGGGTTCAATGTCCCTTTAAGGTGTTATTGCTTACATCAGAGAAGATTCTGTATCGGTTTGTGATGTTGTGTGGAACCTTTTTGGTGTATGCAGGTAACCTTTCCAAACTTACTGGATCAAAGTGAGCTTTTTACAGTTCGTCACATGGTTTACCAAACAATGGATTCTTCACGGCACCAGATAATTGAGCAACGCGTTTCCACGTACGTGCAGACTTTGTCAAGCTTGGAGGAGCAATACTGTAAACGGTCTTAGAGTGCAAAGTGTATTAGTGCACAACACATCACCCCCATATAAGGCAATGAGCTGGAATGTATAAACTGAAAATCATCATACACTGCATAATAGGCACACACCACATATCCCCATACACCAGGCACTAATCCTTATGCACTGGATCACAAAGATAAAGTGCACATCGTAGCAACCCAGGCAATTAGCCTGTATGGCCCCATAGGTCAAGGTAAACACAGACTATAACATGACATAGGACCTGCAATAGTGTGCTAGACACCAGCTCCACTGTCACTGACAGGATTCATATGGGAGTACAGCACTGACCTGCAGGAGGCAGCTAAGGACCATCCCTGCGACCCCATGTCTCTTTATGTCCTATACTTTGAATAGAAGATTAAAAAGTACAGCTGCAGTTCCCCTACCCTCTCTTCTAGGAACTATCCATTGAGGGTTAGAATTTGTATCAAATCTTCTTTAGAACACCTCTCTCTGCCTACCTCCTAGACAAGGCAAATGACTACTGGGAGGGATAGTTGAATGCTTTGATTGGGGTGTTTTTGCCTCCTCCTGGGGGCCAGGTGATATATCCCCATTTGTAAGAATAGGATTTTATGGATTTTCGCTACCATTAGAAAGAAATGAACATTTTTAGTACCTATCACTCTAAGCATTTGACTTTTGCTTATACATGGAGAGTTAAGATAGAGGCATTCATGTAGGGAGATAAGGATCTGGTAACTGACTGTGTAAGAGATGTATAATGTTGCTTACCTGCACCCATTAAATGTCCTTCGTGTTTTAACCCTTAATAATTTTGTCTTCATTGAAGTTTGCAAACAACTGGGAGATGCACTCTATGGCAGCTGATTATAAGCAAAGAAAACCAGCTATAATTTAGAGGCAGCCCCAAGGTTTGTCATTTATCCTCTAATCAACAGCAAATATCTGACTGATTGACACTGGATGTGTGCAGAGAATTGTAGCACTTTTATGCAATTGTAAAGGCATAAATCATGCGTATGAAGATCAGACAGACATTCTCCATATGTAGCAATATAGGACAAGGATGGGATTTGTAAACAAATATAGAAATAGGAAATGTATGATATGAATTTCAAGTGTAAAATTTTACAAGAATTGAACTATGCTTTATGTAGGTCTTAGAAATGATGTTGCTCTTTTCTGGACTTCAAGTTGTCCAAGTTAGTTTTTGCTGTTATTTTTGGTTTTATGAATATAACAACACCACCACAAAATCAATGCACTTCTTATAATAAAAAAACTGAAAAGATAGCAAAGGGTTTTTAATTATTACAATCCCTACTTACAAACCCCTAAAGGTTTTTTCCCCCCACTTACAAAAAAACAACAAATAAAAACAGTCCAGCGTGTAGTTTTCTGTACCACTCAGTGCATGCCAATGTGCACCACGATCCTTTCAGGAAATTTGATTGTAGAACCTAACACAACTGTTGGTCATGTTGACTAAGGGAAAAAAGGAAATTAGCAGCAGTTTTTGTAAATTATTTTATAGTCTTGCTGAGGTTTGAAAATCCTACTCCAACGCAGGTTAGTAACACTTTTTCAGCACCTTTTCGTTCGTCTTCAAAGGTCTTACTTTCTATTTTAAACATTATCTGGAAAAAACTCCTCAAATGCCGCAAAAACTCAATCCTGTATATAATAAAAAAATAAAATTGTATATTAATTGTACTGCACCGAAGAGTGTACGAGTCATTTACTTTACAGGACAATTCAAAGTCTGCAGAATGCCTATAGGAACATACTTTTTCTTTGTAGCATCTAAAAAAGTATTTTTTAATGCATTACAGTTTACATGCATGCTCCTATTTTCACTAAAACTACTTTATCATGCTGGTGTGTCCATTGTCAATGATGAAATTTATTCATAACAGCCAATAGGCACTATCTGTACAAGAGTTAACACCTTGCAACTGCAATACATTTCCTTTAGCTATTGATTCTATAGAAAGAAATGTAAATCTGTTTACAAAATTAATTTGTTTGCTTAACGGTTTATCATCAACAGCCAAACTACACCCACCACTTTGGAGGAGCCAATACGGCCATCGGGCACCAGGGTCCCAGAGCTGGGAGGGTCCCAAAAGCAGTCAGTCTATAGATATTACCTATATGGTCATTATCTGTGTATAGATGCATCATTTTACAGCACAGTATGTTCACTATTCGTGTATAGATATTCCATCATGAACATACTCTGTGAATAGATACATCATACTAAAAATCAATATACGGAGAAGCATGTAAATTATTATTGCTTATTACGGAGTTGGGTGGAGACCTAAAACATTTTTTGCCAAGGACCCTCTGTTGAGTAGGTTTGCTACTGACAGTCATTATGGTTAGCATGTAGGATTAGACAATGAACTGCAGAGGCATGCAGTTTTTGAGACAAATTAGGGGAAAATATTTAGAAGGGGTAGCCTTGAGAATTCCAGATCTGTGGCTTCAGAAAACCAACAATTTTTCAGAAGTTATATGAAAAAGAGGCAAAGTAAATTATGAAAGTATATTGCAAAGTTGTTTTTCTACACATTAAAATTATTTATATCAAAATCCAAAAGTGCTTATTGCCCCGCCCCTGAGCCTAATTAGGTATGCTTTTCAACAATGGATACAAAGAGGACAAAGCAAATTAGTCAGAAGTAACTTGTAAAGTTAACTGCATGCTCCAACTGAATAAAAAAAAAAATGTTTACATTTTGACTTTACTGTCCCTTTGCCTCCACTGAACTTAAAAGGGATAATTACTATATTTTATAAATAGTACTGATGTTATCGCCTGCCTTTCTCTAGTCATAGGTACTGCCATGTTGAAATCTAGCTTTCACTGCATTCCAGTGCTGATGTGTTTGCACATGTGTAACAGCTCTCCTTCAGACACCTGCAGTGAAACCCAACTTCAAAAATGGTGGCACTCATAGTTAAAAGGTAGGTACACGAAATATATTTAGCGCTTAATGTCCTTTAAAAACAAAATTTATGTTTACCTGTTAAATTTATTTATTTCCAGACATGGAGAGTCGACAACGTCATTCCAATTACTAGTGGGATATTCAACTGATGGACTCTCCATGTCCGAAAAAGAAATTAATCAGGTAAGCATCAATTTTGTTTTCTTTCCTATGACATGAGTCCACAAAGTTATTCCAATTACTAGTGGGAACCATTACCCAAGGTAGAGGGCACAGAATGAACAGGGAGGGATTAAAAAAAAAGGCAGGAGGACCTAAACAGAAGGTACCGCTGCTTGAAGAACCTGCCTCCCAAAAGAATCCTCAGCTGAGGCAAAAGTATAATTTGTAGAATTTGGAAAAAGTAGGCAGAGAGATCATGTTGCCACCTTGCATATCTGTTCCACAGAAGTTTCCTTTTTGAAAGCCCAAGAAGAGTAGACAGCCCTAGTAGAATGAGCCGTAATTCTCTCTGGAGAATGCTGTAAGCAAAACTAATCATACTTTTTAACCAAGGGAAAGAGTAGAAGAAGAAGTGGCCTTCTGACCCTTATGCTTTCCAAAGAAATCAACAAACAGGGCAGAAGATTTCCGAAAACCTTTAGAAGCTTGAAGGTAAAATATTAGAGCACGCACAACATCCAAGTTATGCAAAAGATGATCCTTATGAGAAGGAGGATTAGGACAAAAAGGAAAAACAATTTCATGATTAAAATGTCTATCCGACACCACCTTAGGGAGAAACCCCAATTTAGTACGAAGAACTGCCTTATCTGCATGAAAATAAGGCATGTTGAAAAGCAAGGAGAAATCAAACTCTTCCCAGATAACTTCAAATGTACAACATGCATAGGCTCAAACAGAGCCTGCAGCAAAAAACTAAAAAAACAAAAAAAAAAAAAACAACCACCCACTATGTCAAGGCTCCACTGAGCAGCACAGGTTTAAACAGAGACCTGATTCTGACCAGGGCCTGTACAAAAAAAAAAAAAAAAAACACGAACATCTGGACATTGCAGAAATCTGACCCTTCAGAGTACTGACCGACAACCTTTCTCCAGGCAATCCAGAAAAAAAAAAAAGAGAGGAATCGGGGAATCCTCAGACTTCAGGAGAGATTCTAGATTCTTAAAATCATGAGGTCTTCATGATATGCAGAGACTTCCGCATTCTCAAATAGCAGAAAGAGAAGGGAGAAACCAATAATGTTTAAATTTTGGTATCAACAGGTACCAAGGGTACAGACAGTGTCACAGCCGAGCCTGGATCTGAACCTGGGTCTCCTGGTTCCCATCCTGTTTCTCCATTCCTCCATTTCTTATAGAAAATCCTGCGAGAAACCGGATTACGAGCCTGAGGCATATTATCAATGACTGCATCAGAAACCATGTCTAAAACCAAGGACTAGATGTTTAATCTCCAAGAAGACAGTTAGAGATTGATATAGGATATCTCCCCCAGATCCGCAAACCAGATCCTGCGAGACCAGGCACAAGTGTTCACAGATGCTCTTTCCTGAATGATACAAGTAATGACTCCTGGAAGGAGAACAAACCGAGGAAAAACAGGTTATGCCACAGAACCACCAAGGTACAGCCAGAGAACAAAGGTTAGGATGAAACAAATAGATTCCCATTTTGAAGGACGTAACCTTGGGACACTCCAGGTCTAGAATGGAACGAAAAAATTCCCTCGTCTATAGGGAAAGGAATGCATGACCCTGTTCCACCATGGGAACTGGAAAAATAGGTCCTTTACACAGTTTAAGAAGACCTTTCTCTACCTGGATTGCAGATAACCTATGGGACACAAGACTAGAACCCAAACTTCTATCTTTGGAATACTATTTCCACGGTCCAAGGATCTTGTACAACGTAGATCCAAGCCTGAAGGAAAATAGAACACAGCTTGCACACACATTCAAGGTGTAAGTACCTGCAGCTGGTTTAAAACTGCAAACCCTCAGCTAAGCTAACCATCAGGCTACTACAGCTGGAAAGAATTGAAAAACTCCTACTCCAAGGATGAGACCTCCAGAGGGATAGGACTCCTACCACTGGAAAATAATTCAGCCAAACCAGGACCTCTATAAAAGAAAAAGGTCCCTAAGGCAACATAGGATAACAGGAAAGCTAACAGCAATCTTAAGGAGAATATAATATTGTATATCTATAATAAAACAGAGACAAATACAATATGGATATAAAAACCACCAACTAGGAGACATGAACTATACATGTCATAACAGTCAGCATATAAAATGCATGACCTAGAAATAGATGATACATGAAATTTATGATGAAAAAAAAATCCCCATATATAAAACAGAATATATGAAAAGGACATTTAAGTCCCCTCAATATGAGGGTGAATAATACATGGAACCCCTGTACCAGACAGGGTAAACAGGAGATGCAATAGTAAAACTTTGACATCAATTTCCATATGAAAGATACCATGCAAAAGGAATACACATAAAAACATTTAAAATGTGATGATCCATTACTGAACTGCCACCAGATGGCGGCAATGTACCATGACAGATAAGTCATATTCCTTCATGCCATGTAATATACTAATACATGAGGGCAGAAAATAAATGGAGGACAAACTGACATTCAGTATTTCCCAGCCCCCATTTACATCTAAAGATAGTTGAGATTAAACAACCATTTCTCATTGCACTCTAGAGTGAACTGAAAAAATCCACTAGACACATCATAGTGTAAAAACAGTGTCTCTGCTGTTCTAAAATATCTAGGAAAAACAAAAGTCTCAACATCACATTGCAGTGAGAAGACTTAAGAGCTGCAATGAGTGACAATGCATGGCGCCAAAATGCAATCAAATGACATTGTAACACAAGCCACCATGACTACAGCCTGTCATCATGAAAAAAACTGGCGTCGCCATATTAAAACTTAAAAGTGAATAAGAAATAAAAATTATTCCCTCATACAGCGTTTCTGAAAAACCGTGATGCTATCGCTCATAAAGAGAGAATACACTGTCCACTATTCTGTCAGCGCTATTTCCCTGTGAGGCGCTACAGAGAGAAAAGACCAATGGCGCCAATTTATTCTCAGCTGCTTAACTGCCATTTCATGCAGAGAAAAGTTCCATACTGAGAAAAGATTGCTAAATATAAATATCCAAATAAGGATAAGAGAGCATTGGCTGCCTGTCATGCCGACAAAGGCTCTAGAAGGAGGGGAATGTATAAATCAACCCCACAATAGGAATATAGCATAATATACTGTACCATGGTCACACGCCCCAATTCCTCAAACATAACACATTCAGCAGCAGTCTCCGATCATTATATCCGGAGGTGTCGCTGCTGCAAAAGAGGAACGGAGTGAAAAGTGTAATGGAGTTAACTGTATATACTCCATATAAGTATCCCAACTAATAAAAAGACTGACTCTAAATTTGGGAACCAGATCCTGTTAAGGAGATGCCGGATAGATCCAGGTTGCTCTTAAATCACTGATATCCCCAGACGGGGATAGAACATTTTCCAGATCCATATAATAGGGCAATGAAAGGTGTCAGCTGGTCACTGTTAACCGTCCACCCTGTCCCTGATGACAGTAACAACTTCTCTGCCAAGGGAAAGGATTATAAGAAAAATAAAAGGACTTACCCTCCAGGGTCTTCTGCTGTAGAGCAGAGACAGCATAGCACCTCCAGGTGTAGTCCGCTTCATCAGCTCTCTCTGACAGGGACCTGGGTAGAAAAGAAACAAAGTAACCAACTCTGGCTTTCTACAAAGGGGTAACAAAGTGTTAAAATTAAAGCAAAGACTTCCTTGCCGCCTTTTAACTGCTAAAAGTCACCACTACTCTTACTCAAGACATTGACGGACACAGCTCCTTACTTGCAGGGAAAATTAGACAGAGGCAAAGAGAATGACTGGGGATTATGGGTAAGGGAAGTTACACTTAACAGCTTTGCTAGGGTGCTCTTTGCCTCCTGCTGGCCAGGAGTTGAATATCCCACTAGTAATTGGAATGACGTAGTGGACTCTCCATATTGGTGGAAAGAAAGAGACATTGTTTGCTTTTGTGTAATAATTGTGCATGACCAATGAAACCAGATTCTGAAACCTAAGTTTTCTTAAAAACAAACAAAAAAAAAAACAGCTATTGGTAGCATTTTGAAGGGGGAGGGTGGGGGGAGCCACACATCTAATTTACAGATATTTTTGGCCTCTTGGGATTATTGGCAAAAGCACCTGTAAACTTCTAGAAACCTGGATTGTTCTTATCCAACATATGTCGTTAATTAGGCATAGCTATGGAGACCTTGAAAATGGAGGCTACTATGATTTTCAATTAGTGTATCCATGGCCTGCAAAAAAAACTTGTAAATTATGATAACAAAAGGTTTTAAAAAATTTAATACGGTTGTCATTTTGTTAATGTTGCTTAAAAGGGACAGTCTACAATTCATTTTTAATGGTTTTAAACGATATATAATCCCTTTATTACCCATGCCCCAGTTTTGCATAACCAACAGTTATATTAATACACTTTTTACCTCTGTGATTACCTTGTATCTAGGAACCTTCTGACAGCCCTCTGATCACATGACTGACTATTACCTATTGACTTGCATGTAGCATTGTGTTAAATCTTAAACACTGTTCAGGCACAGAAAGTTATCTATATGGCTCACATGAACTATCAAGTCTTGTGAAAAGCAATTTAAAAAGCAAGTGACTAGAGGCAGCCCTCAAGGGCTTAGAAATTAGCATATGAGCCTACCTAGGTTTAGTTTCATCTATGAATACCAAGAGAAAAAAGCAAATTTGATGAAAGTAAATTGGAAAGTTGATTAAAATGACATGTCCTATTGAATAATGAAAGTTTAATTTTGTCCCTTTAATTGAAGGCATGCTATGAGTACCATGTCCCTTTAAAACTGTAGTATAAAGTTTTGGTAATTACTATAAATGCATCCTACAAAAATCAAAGTAACCAAGCTAAAATAAGAAAGCCTAGACATGTCCTGACATCAGCAGACCGGCACCACAGGTGAGCTTTGAATTATTTTCCAGAAACTTGCCACGATTTCTAAGGTGTCCAACTGTATCAGCAATCTCTCAATGGCACCATCATCCTTCAGTTATCACAGTACTGTACCTTTTACATACACAGCACCGGTACCATGATAACCGAAAAAGGACAGTTCACTTTTATACCCTTCAGGTAGGGTTGTTGTTCCACGGTAACAAAATCCTCTGCATGTAAAATACAGACTACATGAAATGTATACAGTTTGTTCTGTCTCCATATACAATATACACACATTAAAAATACATCATTTATGTATATAGTGTACCATCTGTAATCAAAACCATTTGTTTCTATTGTTTCCAAGTTACAGCATATTTTCTGAATATATCAACCAAAGTGGGCTTACACTGTTACACTGGCGAACCTATACAAGATTATTTATAATTTTTCTAAAAATGCTCACAACCAACCACTAAACCAAAGCCGCTAAATGGTTAAAAAAAAAAAGAAAAAAAAAAAAGGTGTGCCTAGCAATTAGTTATGGAAGATATCCAATTAAAGGTCACTTAACTGAATAAACTAGTTGCAGAGCAAAACACTCAATTTTGTGTAAATAACTTACGTATATGGAGACAAAGGTCCAAGCAAGACTTTGGAAACATCCTGCTGTCCAAGAGTCATAAGGAGGAGGGCTAAGCTTTGATTGGTTGAATCTACGCAGCCTCCCTGTAAACACATATTTAATGAACAAACTGCATGTGGTTTAAAAACAGGACAACTCCAAAATAAGCTATGCAAGTTAAAATGAATGATTTCAGAAGAGCAGAGAATTAAAAAAAAATAATAATAATCACCACATGGTATTTGGGTAAAATAGTTGACTAGTTTTGTACATTATTGGATAAGAGTACCTGGTTAAATTAGCCTTTTAATAGATGAGTCTCAGCCAATTTATATTATTAAATGCCATACTAGTGATGAATAAGGAATAGCTAAAGACTGACCTAAACACTACTGTGCACTAATGTAATACAATACATAACACCCAAATATATGGTGACTGTAATAAAACTAGGGAAAATATTATATATATATATATATATATATATATATATATATATATATATATATATATATATATATATATATATATATATATATATATATATGAGTAACACATTTCAAAAGCAATGTCAGTTTCTTTAAAACACACATTAAAGGGACAGTCTACAATATAATTGTTCTCGTTTAAAAAGATGGATAATCCCTTTATTACCCATTCCCCAGTTTTGCATAACCAACACAGTTATATTAATATACTTTTTACCTGTGATTACCTTGTATCTAAGCATCTTCTGACAGCCCCCTGATTACATGACTTTGTATTTATTAAAATTACATTTAGTATTGTGTTGTGCTAACTCTTAAATAACTCCCCAGGCGTGAACACAATGTAATTTATATGGCCCACATGAACTAGAAGTCTCCTGTTGTGAAAAGCAAGTAAAAAAAGCATGTGATTAAGAGGCTGTCAATAGAGCATTTGAAACAGGCAGTAATTTAGAGGTTATAAAGTATATTAAATTTAACAATGTTGGTTGTGAAAACCTAAAAAGAAAAAAATAAAGAGGTCCAGTTACAATACAGCATATAGACTAATTAGGAATACTTCTATAGCTAAAGGTTCTGTGTCTCTATAGGGGCAGGTATATGTTCACCAATGTACTACAGTTATGTAGGAAGGCTTTCAAGCCATATGACTTAATACATAGTGTTTTGGATACATGTGTAATGTAAAGTGGTCATTGACAAGCTCGGTTGACAGTCTATGCATAACATGAGAGGATTCTAACTGGCAATATTTAAGACAATTTGCTTGCATTTAAAAGGCTTCCCTTATAGGGTTACAAAATGTGCAAAAATGCTCTAAATGTGTTACATGTGAGCAATAGTGCAATAATAAAATGCTCTGTGTGCTTAAAGGGACAGTCTACACCAATTTGTTTCTTATTTAAAAAGATAGATAATCCCTTTTTTACATAATCACAGTTGTAATAATATACTTTTTACCTCTGTGATTACCTTGTATCTAAGCCTTTGCAGACAGCCTCCTTATCTAAGTGCCTTTGACAGACATGCAGTGTAGTCAATCAGTGAAGACTCCTAAATAACTTCACGGGAGTGAGCACAATGTTATTTATATGACACATGTGAACTAGCACAGTCTAACTGAAAAACTATCAAAATGCTCTGAGCTAGGAGGCAGTTTTCAACTGTTTAGAAATCAGTTTGAGCCTAGCTAGGTTTAGCTTTTCAAAAATACCACCAAGGGAACAAAGCACATTTTATGATAAAAGTAAATTGGAAAGTTGTTTAAAATTGCATGTCCTATCTGAATCATGAAAGTTTAGTTTTGACTTTACTGTCCCTTTAACCCTTGTAAAGGGGTAAAACACACAGTTAGGGTAAGTTGCAGAGCAAAAATGCACTAATGGGAGGAAGCTGAACACATTTAGGGAGCCAATGGCAAGAGGCATGTGTGTGAAGCCAACAGTCCAAAGCTGGAGCTAAGACAAGCAAATACTACGTTAACAGTTCATTACCACTCAGGAAATACATGCAACAAAATAGTCAATGTCAAAAAGGAAACGCTAAAGCATGGTTATGTCCTCTTATCTAGAATTCTTACCTGGATCATCATTTTATAGTCTGAAATGGAGTTTCATTCCCTTCCAGCCCACACTTCATTATGTTTAGTTGCAGCAGCCAAAATGGCAGTCAAATAAATGAATACACTTTATGCAATATATTCAACCTTGTCCTATACTATAGTGAAGTCTTAGAAACTTCTTCACACTAGTTTGCTATGCTTTTCTGGGCAAGCAGCCTTGCTGGTATTAATTAACTAAAACCAAATAGAAGTGTGGGTGTTTTTTTTTCTCTCTCTCAAAACAAAAGTTCACTCCAACATAAGAATAGAAGGGGGGGGGGGAAGCCAGACACACATATAAAAATAAATTAAATGAATGACTATTGCACATGCCTTCAAATAGGCTTGACATTAATGTAATTTATGTTAACGGACATCAACAAACAGATACACTTTCTGTAAATGCACACGCCTGGTGCAATCTGAGTGTACAGCACAAGCTACGGTGGAGGAATTCCTGCCAACAAGCTGAGACCTTGGACAGCTGAGCTGGGTGCAATGACTGAGCAAAAAATGCAAAGCAGTGTGCCTTATACACAGGGTGCAAACCACATACATAAACAAGTGTATCCACAGTTACTATTTGCAGTGAATGAAACCACTAAAACCTATTAAAATCACACTAGCCGCAACAGAAAACTACATATCTGGAGGCAGAAATCTGATGTCACTACCTACATGTCTGCTTCCCACAAGCTCCACTGTTTCAGTACAAAGAAAATCTCTCTTAAGCTTTTATAGCTAAGAACAGTATTAGGCAATACTTCACTTGTAATAGGACGACATTAAAAAGGTCTTTTAAAATTGTGCTTGTCCCACACTCCTTGGAGGCCAAGAAGTAAATGATGTATGTAACCTGCTAATGCTGAAAAGCAAACTAACTTGCATGGCAATCTGCAGCATTTTGAAAACCTAGGTTACAGAATTTTTGCCTCTAGGTAACAAAACACTTTTTTTTTACACAGAAAGCAAGGTGTTTAATGTCCCTTTAGTAATGAGTCATGTGAATTGGACTATGCCCATTTCAATATGGAATGTTATCTTGCCCAGGATGCCATCACAATGTATATGAACTAATCAGCTGTTCTCTTTGCTCCAAAATGTATAAATGCATAAAAGGTAATGATCTGAGTGAAATACAGGGGGCCTTTCTATTTTTAAAACCGATATTAATTATGTAAATTAAAGGGACAGTCTACACTTATAACAACCTTAGTCCATCCGTTAGATTCTTTTCCGATTTTCATTACACACCCCTGCAGCCATATTGAATCATCTACACATCCAGAGTTATTTACAATGAAAAGTTATATTCCAACGGTTAGAAAACATAATTTATGTAAGAACTTACCTGATAAATTCATTTCTTTCATATTAGCAAGAGTCCATGAGCTAGTGACGTATGGGATATACATTCCTACCAGGAGGGGCAAAGTTTCCCAAACCTCAAAATGCCTATAAATACACCCCTCACCACACCCACAATTCAGTTTAACGAATAGCCAAGAAGTGGGGTGATAAAGTGCGAAAGCATATAAAATAAGGAATTGGAATAATTGTGCTTTATACAAAATCATAACCACCACAAAAAAAGGGCGGGTCTCATGGACTCTTGCTAATATGAAAGAAATGAATTTATCAGGTAAGTTCTTACATAAATTATGTTTTCTTTCATGTAATTAGCAAGAGTCCATGAGCTAGTGACGTATGGGATAATGATTACCCAAGATGTGGATCTTTCCACACAAGAGTCACTAGAGAGGGAGGGATAAAATAAAGACAGCCAATTCCTGCTGAAAATAATCCACACCCAAAATAAAAAGTTTAATGAAAAACATTAGCAGAAGATTCAAACTGAAACCGCTGCCTGAAGTACTTTTCTACCAAAAACTGCTTCAGAAGAAGAAAATACATCAAAATGGTAGAATTTAGTAAAAGTATGCAAAGAGGACCAAGTTGCTGCTTTGCAAATCTGATCAACCGAAGCTTTATTCCTAAACGCCCAGGAAGTAGAAACTGACCTAGTAGAATGAGCTGTAATCCTCTGAGGCGGAGTTTTACCCGACTCAACATAGGCAAAATGAATTAAAGATTTCAACCAAGATGCCAAAGAAATGGCAGAAGCTTTCTGGCCTTTTCTAGAACCGGAAAAGATAACAAATAGACTAGAAGTCTTTCGGAAAGATTTAGTAGCTTCAACATAATATTTCAAAGCTCTAACAACATCCAAAGAATGCAACGATTTCTCCTTAGAATTCTTAGGATTAGGACATAATGAAGGAACCACAATTTCTCTACTAATGTTGTTGGAATTCACAACTTTAGGTAAAAATTCAAAAGAAGTTCGCAACACCGCCTTATCCTGATGAAAAATCAGAAAAGGAGACTCACAAGAAAACATAATTTATGCTTACCTGATAAATTCCTTTCTTCTGTTGTGTGATCAGTCCACGGGTCATCATTACTTCTGGGATATAACTCCTCCCCAACAGGAAATGCAAGAGGATTCACCCAGCAGAGCTGCATATAGCTCCTCCCCTCTACGTCACTCCCAGTCATTCGACCAAGAATCAACGAGAAAGGAGAAACCAAGGGTGAAGTGGTGACTGGAGTATAATTTAAAAGATATTTACCTGCCTTAAAACAGGGCGGGCCGTGGACTGATCACACAACAGAAGAAAGGAATTTATCAGGTAAGCATAAATTATGTTTTCTTCTGTTATGTGTGATCAGTCCACGGGTCATCATTACTTCTGGGATACCAATACCAAAGCAAAAGTACACGGATGACGGGAGGGATAGGCAGGCACATTATACAGAAGGAACCACTGCCTGAAGAACCTTTCTCCCAAAAATAGCCTCCGAAGAAGCAAAAGTGTCAAATTTGTAAAATTTGGAAAAAGTATGAAGCGAAGACCAAGTTGCAGCCTTGCAAATCTGTTCAACAGAGGCCTCATTCTTAAAGGCCCAAGTGGAAGCCACAGCTCTAGTAGAATGAGCTGTAATTCTTTCAGGAGGCTGCTGTCCAGCAGTCTCATAGGCTAAACGAATTATGCTACGAAGCCAGAAGGAGAGAGAGGTAGCCGAAGCCTTATGACCTCTCCTCTGACCAGAGTACACGACAAACAGGGAAGACGTTTGTCGAAAATCCTTAGTTGCCTGCAAGTAGAACTTGAGGGCACGAACTACATCCAGATTGTGTAGAAGACGTTCCTTCTTTGAAGAAGGGTTTGGACACAAGGATGGAACAACAATCTCTTGATTGATATTCCTGTTAGTGACTACCTTAGGTAAGAACCCAGGTTTAGTACGCAGAACTACCTTGTCTGAGTGAAAAATCAGATAAGGAGAATCACAATGTAAGGCTGATAACTCAGACTCTTCGAGCCGAGGAAATAGCCATTAAAAACAGAACTTTCCAAGATAACAATTTTATATCAATGGAATGAAGGGGTTCAAACGGAACACCCTGTAAAACGTTAAGAACTAAGTTTAAACTCCATGGCGGAGCAACAGTTTTAAACACAGGCTTGATCCTAGCTAAAGCCTGACAAAAGGCCTGGACGTCTGGATTTTCTGACAGACGCCTGTGTAACAAGATGGACAGAGCTGAGATCTGTCCCTTTAATGAGCTAGCCGATAAACCCTTTTCTAAACCTTCTTGTAGAAAGGACAATATCCTAGGAATCCTAACCTTACTCCAGGAGTAACCTTTGGATTCGCACCAGTATAGGTATTTACGCCATATCTTATGGTAAATCCTTCTGGTAACAGGCTTCCTAGCCTGTATCAGGGTATCAATAACCGACTCAGAAAAACCACGTTTTGATAAAATCAAGCGTTCAATTTCCAAGCAGTCAGCTTCAGAGAAGTTAGATTTTGATGTTTGAATGGACCCTGTATCAGAAGGTCCTGTCTTAGAGGTAGAGACCAAGGCGGACAGGATGACATGTCCACTAGATCTGCATACCAAGTCCTGCGTGGCCATGCAGGCGCTATTAGAATCACTGATGCTCTCTCCTGTTTGATTTTGGCAATCAATCGAGGAAGCAGCGGGAAGGGTGGAAACACATAAGCCATCCCGAAGTTCCAAGGTGCTGTCAAAGCATCTATCAGAACCGCTCCCGGATCCCTGGATCTGGACCCATAGCGAGGAAGTTTGGCGTTCTGGCGAGACGCCATGAGATCTATCTCTGGTTTGCCCCAACGTCGAAGTATTCGGGCAAAGACCTCCGGATGAAGTTCCCACTCCCCCGGATGAAAAGTCTGGCGACTCAAGAAATCCGCCTCCCAGTTCTCCACTCCCGGGATGTGGATTGCTGACAGGTGGCAAGAGTGAGACTCTGCCCAGCGAATTATCTTTGATACTTCCATCATTGCTAGGGAGCTTCTTGTCCCTCCTTGATGGTTGATGTAAGCTACAGTCGTGATGTTGTCCGACTGAAACCTGATGAACCCCCGAGTTTTTAACTGGGGCCAAGCCAGAAGGGCATGGAGAACTGCTCTCAATTCCAGAATGTTTATTGGCAGGAGACTTTCCTCCTGATTCCATTGTCCCTGAGCCTTCAGAGAATTCCAGACAGCGCCCCAACCTAGTAGGCTGGCGTCTGTTGTTACAATTGTCCAGTCCGGCCTGCTGAATGGCATCCCCCTGGACAGATGTGGCCGAGAAAGCCACCATAGAAGAGAGTTTCTGGTCTCTTGATCCAGATTCAGAGTAGGGGACAAGTCTGAGTAATCCCCATTCCACTGACTCAGCATGCACAATTGCAGCGGTCTGAGATGTAGACGTGCAAAGGGAACTATATCCATTGCTGCTACCATTAAGCCGATCACCTCCATGCATTGAGCTACTGACGGGAGTTGAATGGAATGAAGGACACGGCATGCATTTAGAAGCTTTGTTAATCTGTCTTCTGTCAGATAAATCTTCATTTCTACAGAATCTATAAGAGTCCCCAAGAATGGAACTCTTGTGAGAGGAAAAAGAGAACTCTTCTTTTCGTTCACTTTCCATCCATGCGACCTTAGAAATGCCAGAACTAACTCTGTATGAGACTTGGCAGTTTGAAATCTTGAAGCTTGTATCAGAATGTCGTCTAGGTACGGAGCTACCGAAATTCCTCGCGGTCTTAGTACCGCCAGAAGGGCACCCAGAACCTTTGTGAAGATTCTTGGAGCCGTAGCCAATCCGAATGGAAGAGCTACAAACTGGTAATGCCTGTCTAAGAAGGCAAACCTTAGATACCGGTAATGATCCTTGTGAATCGGTATGTGAAGGTAAGCATCCTTTAAATCCACTGTGGTCATGTACTGACCCTTTTGGATCATGGGTAAGATTGTCCGAATAGTTTCCATTTTGAACGATGGAACTCTTAGGAATTTGTTTAGGATCTTTAAATCCAAGATTGGCCTGAAAGTTCCCTCTTTTTTGGGAACCACAAACAGGTTTGAGTAAAACCCTTGTCCTTGTTCCGACCGCGGAACCGGATGGATCACTCCCATTAATAACAGATCTTGTACACAGCGTAGAAACGCTTCTTTCTTTATCTGGTTTGTTGACAACCTTGACAGATGAAATCTCCCTCTTGGGGGAGAAAATTTGAAGTCTAGAAGGTATCCCTGAGATATGATCTCTAGCGCCCAGGGATCCTGAACATCTCTTGCCCAAGCCTGGGCGAAGAGAGAGAGTCTGCCCCCCACTAGATCCGGTCCCGGATCGGGGGCCCTCGGTTCATGCTGTCTTTGGGGCAGCAGCAGGTTTCCTGGCCTGCTTGCCCTTGTTCCAGGACTGGTTAGGTTTCCAGCCTTGTCTGTAACGAGCAACAGCTCCTTCCTGTTTTGGTGCAGTGGAAGTTGATGCTGCTCCTGCTTTGAAATTCCGAAAGGGACGAAAATTAGACTGTCTAGCCTTAGCTTTGGCTTTGTCTTGAGGCAGGGCGTGGCCCTTACCTCCTGTAATGTCAGCGATAATTTCTTTCAAACCGGGCCCAAATAAAGTTTGCCCCTTGAAAGGTATATTAAGTAATTTGGACTTAGAAGTTACATCAGCTGACCAGGATTTTAGCCACAGCGCCCTACGTGCCTGAATGGCGAATCCTGAGTTCTTAGCCGTAAGTTTGGTTAAATGTACTACGGCCTCCGAAATGAATGAATTAGCTAGTTTAAGGACTCTAAGCCTGTCCGTAATGTCGTCCAGCGTAGCTGAACTAAGGTTCTCTTCCAGAGACTCAATCCAAAATGCTGCCGCAGCCGTAATCGGCGCGATGCATGCAAGGGGTTGCAATATAAAACCTTGTTGAACAAACATTTTCTTAAGGTAACCCTCTAATTTTTTATCCATTGGATCTGAAAAAGCACAGCTATCCTCCACCGGGATAGTGGTACGCTTAGCTAAAGTAGAAACTGCTCCCTCCACCTTAGGGACCGTTTGCCATAAGTCCCGTGTGGTGGCGTCTATTGGAAACATCTTTCTAAATATTGGAGGGGGTGAGAACGGCACACCGGGTCTATCCCACTCCTTAGTAACAATTTCAGTTAGTCTCTTAGGTATAGGAAAAACGTCAGTACTCGCCGGTACCGCAAAGTATTTATCCAACCTACACAATTTCTCTGGTATTGCAACAGTGTTGCAATCATTAAGAGCCGCTAAAACCTCCCCTAGTAATACACGGAGGTTTTCCAATTTAAATTTAAAATTTGAAATATCTGAATCCAATCTGTTTGGATCAGAACCGTCACCCACAGAATGAAGCTCTCCGTCCTCATGCTCTGCCGGCTGTGACGCCGTATCAGACATGGCCCTAGTATTATCAGCGCACTCTGTTCTCACCCCAGAGTGATCACGCTTGCCTCTTAGTTCTGGTAATTTAGCCAAAACTTCAGTCATAACAGTAGCCATATCTTGTAATGTTATCTGTAATGGCCGCCCAGATGTACTAGGCGCCATAATATCACGCACCTCCCGGGCGGGAGATGCAGGTACTGACACGTGAGGCGAGTTAGTCGGCATAACTCTCCCCTCGCTGTTTGGTGAAATTTGTTCAATTTGTACAGATTGGCTTTTATTTAAAGTAGCATCAATACAGTTAGTACATAAATTTCTATTGGGCTCCACCTTGGCATTGGAACAAATGACACAGGTATCTTCCTCTGAATCAGACATGTTTAACACACTAGCAATAAACTTGCAACTTGGTTACAATCTTATTTAACAAAAACGTACTGTGCCTCAAAGAAGCACTAAACGATTAAATGACAGTTGAAATAATGAACTGAAAAAACAGTTATAGCATCAATCCTTAAAAACAACACAACTTTTAGCAAGGTTTGTTCCCATTAGTAAAGTAACAATAATTAAATTACAGAGCAACGTTTTTAATCACAGTCAATATATAAGTCTCACAGCTCTGCTGAGAGAATCTACCTCCCTCCAAAGAAGTTTGAAGACCCCTGAGTTCTGTTAGAGATGAACCGGATCATGCAGGAAATACAAGAGTAACTGACTGGAAATTTTTGATGCGTAGCAAAGAGCGCCAAAAACGGCCCCTCCCCCTCACACACAGCAGTGAGAGAGAAACGAAACTGTCACAATTAAAACAAGCAACTGCCAAGTGGAAAAATAATGCCCAAACATTTATTCACTCAGTACCTCAGAAAATGCAAACGATTCTACATTCCAGCAAAAACGTTTAACATGATAAATACCTATTAAAAGGTTTAATGTACTTTTAACAGAGTAATTCCGGTGAAATACCATCCCCAGAATACTGAAGTGTAGAGTATACATACATGTCATTATAACGGTATGGCAGGATTTTCTCATCAATTCCATTCAGAAAATAAAAACTGCTACATACCTCAATGCAGATTCATCTGCCCGCTGTCCCCTGATCTGAAGCTTTTACCTCCCTCAGATGGCCGAGAAACAGCAATATGATCTTAACTACTCCGGTTAAAATCATAGTAAAAACTCTGGTAGATTCTTCTTCAAACTCTGCCAGAGAGGCAATAACACGCTCCGGTGCTATTGTAAAATAACAAACTTTTGATTGAAGTTATAAAAACTAAGTATAATCACCATAGTCCTCTCACACATCCTATCTAGTCGTTGGGTGCAAGAGAATGACTGGGAGTGACGTAGAGGGGAGGAGCTATATGCAGCTCTGCTGGGTGAATCCTCTTGCATTTCCTGTTGGGGAGGAGTTATATCCCAGAAGTAATGATGACCCGTGGACTGATCACACATAACAGAAGAAAGAGCAGATAATTCAGAAACTCTTCTGGCATAAGAGATGGCCAAAAGGAACAAAACTTTCCAAGAAAGTAATTTAATGTCCAATGAATGCATAGGTTCAAACGGAGGAGCTTGAAGAGCCCCCAGAACCAAATTCAAACTCCAAGGAGGAGAAATTGACTTAATGACAGGCTTTATACGAACCAAAGCTTGTACAAAACAATGAATATCAGGAAGAATAGCAATCTTTCTGTGAAAAAGAACAGAAAGAGCAGAGATTTGTCCTTTCAAGGAACTTGCAGACAAACCTTTATCCAAACCATCCTGAAGAAACTGTAAAATTCTCGGTATTCTAAAAGAATGCCAAGAAAAATGATGAGAAAGACACCAAGAAATATAAGTCTTCCAGACTCTATAATATATCTCTCTAGATACAGATTTACGAGCCTGAAACATAGCATTAATCACAGAGTCAGAGAAACCTCTTTGACCAAGAATCAAGCGTTCAATCTCCATACCTTTAAATTTAAGGATTTCAGATCCTGATGGAAAAAAGGACCTTGTGACAGAAGGTCTGGTCTTAACGGAAGAGTCCACGGTTGGCAAGAGGCCATCCGGACAAGATCCGCATACCAAAACCTGTGAGGCCATGCCGGAGCTACCAGCAGAACAAACGAGCATTCCTTCAGAATCTTGGAGATTACTCTTGGAAGAAGAACTAGAGGCGGAAAGATATAGGCAGGATGATACTTCCAAGGAAGTGATAATGCATCCACTGCCTCCGCCTGAGGATCCCGGGATCTGGACAGATACCTGGGAAGTTTCTTGTTTAGATGAGACGCCATCAGATCTATTTCTGGAAGTCCCCACATTTGAACAATCTGAAGAAATACCTCTGGGTGAAGAGACCATTCGCCCGGATGCAACGTTTGGCGACTGAGATAATCCGCTTCCCAATTGTCTATACCTGGGATATGAACCGCAGAGATTAGACAGGAGCTGGATTCCGCCCAAACCAAAATTCGAGATACTTCTTTCATAGCCAGAGGACTGTGAGTCCCTCCTTGATGATTGATGTATGCCACAGTTGTGACATTGTCTGTCTGAAAACAAATGAACGATTCTCTCTTCAGAAGAGGCCAAAACTGAAGAGCTCTGAAAATTGCACGGAGTTCCAAAATATTGATCGGTAATCTCACCTCCTGAGATTCCCAAACTCCTTGTGCCGTTAGAGATCCCCACACAGCTCCCCAACCTGTGAGACTTGCATCTGTTGAAATTACAGTCCAGGTCGGAAGCACAAAAGAAGCCCCCTGAATTAAACGATGGTGATCTGTCCACCACGTTAGAGAGTGTCGAACAATCGGTTTTAAAGATATTAATTGAGATATCTTTGTGTAATCCTTGCACCATTGATTCAGCATACAGAGCTGAAGAGGTCGCATGTGAAAACAAGCAAAGGGGATCGCGTCCAATGCAGCAGTCATAAGACCTAGAATTTCCATGCATAAGGCTACCGAAGGGAATGATTGTGACTGAAGGTTTCGACAAGCTGCAATCAATTTTAGACGTCTCTTGTCTGTTAAAGACAGAGTCATGGACACTGAATCTATCTGGAAACCCAGAAAGGTTACCCTTGTCTGAGGAATCAATGAACTTTTTGGTAAATTGATCCTCCAACCATGATCTTGAAGAAACAACACAAGTCGATTCGTATGAGATTCTGCTAAATGTAAAGACTGAGCAAGTACCAAGATATCGTCCAAATAAGGAAATACCACAATACCCTGTTCTCTGATTACAGACAGAAGGGCACCGAGAACCTTTGAAAAAATTCTTGGAGCTGTAGCTAGGCCAAACGGTAGAGCCACAAACTGGTAATGCTTGTCCAGAAAAGAGAATCTCAGGAACTGATAATGATCTGGATGTATCGGAATATGCAGATATGCATCCTGTAAATCTATTGTGGACATATAATTCCCTTGCTGAACAAAAGGCAAGATAGTCCTTACAGTTACCATCTTGAACGTTGGTATCCTTACATAACGATTCAATATTTCTAGATCCAGAACTGGTCTGAAGGAATTCTCCTTCTTTGGTACAATGAAGAGATTTGAATAAAACCCCATCCCCTGTTCCGGAACTGGAACTGGCATAATTACTCCAGCCAACTCTAGATCTGAAACACAATTCAGAAATGCTTGAGCTTTCACTGGATTTACTGGGACACGGGAAAGAAAAAATCTCTTTGCAGGAGGTCTCATCTTGAAACCAATTCTGTACCCTTCTGAAACAATGTTCTGAATCCAAAGATTGTGAACAGAATTGATCCAAATTTCTTTGAAGAAACGTAACCTGCCCCCTACCAGCTGAGCTGGAATGAGGGCCGCACCTTCATGTGGACTTAGAAGCAGGCTTTGCCTTTCTAGCAGGCTTGGATTTATTCCAGACTGGAGATGGTTTCCAAACTGAAACTGCTCCTGAGGATGAAGGATCAGGCTTTTGTTCTTTGTTGAAACGAAAGGAACGAAAGCGATTATTAGCCCTGTTTTTACCTTTAGATTTTTTATCCTGTGGTAAAAAAGTTCCTTTCCCACCAGTTACAGTTGAGATAATAGAATCCAACTGAGAACCAAATAATTTGTTACCCTGGAAAGAAATAGAAAGTAGAGTTGATTTAGAAGCCATATCAGCATTCCAAGTCTTAAGCCATAAAGCTCTTCTAGCTAAAATAGCTAGAGACATAAACCTGACATCAACTCTGATAATATCAAAAATGGCATCACAGATAAAATTATTAGCATGCTGAAGAAGAATAATAATATCATGAGAATCATGATTTGTTACTTGTTGCGCTAAAGTTTCCAACCAAAAAGTTGAAGCTGCAGCAACATCAGCCAATGATATAGCAGGTCTAAGAAGATTACCTGAACACAGATAAGCTTTTCTTAGAAAGGATTCAATTTTCCTATCTAAAGGATCTTTAAACGAAGTACCATCTGACGTAGGAATGGTAGTACGTTTAGCAAGGGTAGAAATAGCCCCATCAACTTTAGGGATTTTGTCCCAAAATTCTAACCTGTCAGACGGTACAGGATATAATTGCTTAAAACGTTTAGAAGGAGTAAATGAATTACCCAATTTATCCCATTCTTTCGCTGCCTGAAGTCCACCTCCATCGGAGGCAAAGTTTGTAAAAACTGAATTGTGGGTGTGGTGAGGGGTGTATTTATAGGCATTTTGAGGTTTGGGAAACTTTGCCCCTCCTGGTAGGAATGTATATCCCATACGTCACTAGCTCATGGACTCTTGCTAATTACATGAAAGAAATGGCTGCTCCGCTCCGCCTACCTAATACATCACCAACTCTCTTATTTTCCACTGTCCAATCAAAAATGAATCACCGATTAAAATACTGTATCGCGCTTTCAGTGCTCCGCGCATGCGCAACAGCCCTAGGAACCAACTATCCGGAACCAAACTTGCTCTCAATGTTTCTGCTGCTTTCAAATATCATAAGTACCCGTTATTATGCGTTTGTTTATTAAGAGTGTTTGATAATCACTGCAAAGGTGGATTAGATTAGCAGTTGACAATCACCTAAAAGAAACTTCGGAGTGTCAGAATTGCTGCAACTGAGGAAGCGCAAACAAAGGGAGCGTTTTTGGGTTTGCTCCGATAACGCTGACAGACTTCCGGTTTTGAGCTGTATCTCTATGCGCATGTGTATTAGAGTCCTATTACGTCACTTAGTGCTCCGTGCACGAGTGTGATAGGGAAGGAGAACCACTCGATAAGGTAGGAGGAGAAGCTATTGGGAGGAGTTTGGCGGCCATATTTGAATAATAAAATATAAACTTCTTTTAAAAAATGTGGGTGAGTGAACAAGTGAAAATACGGATGCAGAGGTTCAATAAAGTTGTCAGCTAGAGATCGTAGCTATGGGCTAAGGTTGTTATAGGTGTAGACTGTCCCTTTAAGTGGTCCCTTTGAATGCCACATATTTACCTTTTACCTCATAATTTAGTTTTTCCTGAGAACGTATTAGCATGGTCCAATCAACCTTTGATAAAACCAGATGTTTTTAAATATTAATAAAGAAAAAAGTAGCACAACTCTAGGATCAAAATACTGTATAGAACTTTAGTTTAAAAAAACAAAAAAACATAATTTATGCTTACCTGATAAATTTATTTCTCTTGTGATGTATCAAGTCCACGGATTCATCCATACTTGTGGGATATTCTCCTTCCCTACAGGAAGTGGTAAAGAGAGCACCCACAGCAGAGCTGTCTATATAGCTCTTCCCTTAGCTCCACCCCCCAGTCATTCGACCGAAGGCTAGGAAGAAATAGGAGAAACTATAGGGTGCAGTGGTGACTGAAGTTTTTAAAATAAAAATATATTTCCTGTCTTAATAAACAGGGTGGGCCGTGGACTCGATACATCACAAGAGAAATAAATTTATCAGGTAAGCATAAATTATGGTTTTCTCTTGTAAGATGTATCGAGTCCACGGATTCATCCATACTTGTGGGATACCAATACCAAAGCTTTAGGACACGGATGAAGGGAGGGACAAGACAGGGACCTTAAACGGAAGGCACCACTGCTTGTAGAACCTTTCTCCCAAAAATAGCCTCCGAAGAAGAAAAAGTATCAAATTTGGAAAATTTGGAAAAAGTATGAAGCGAAGACCAAGTCGTCGCCTTACAAATCTGTTGAACAGAAGCCTCATTTTTAAAAGCCCATGTGGAAGCCACTGCTCTAGTAGAATGAGCAGTAATTCTTTCAGGAGGCTGCTGTCCAGCAGTCTCATAAGCCAAACGGATGATGCTTTTCAGCCAAAAGAAAAAAGAGGTAGCCGTAGCCTTTTGACCTCTCCGTTTACCAGAATAAACAACAAACAATGAAGATGTTTGACGGAAATCTTTAGTTGCTTGTAAGTAGAACTTTAAAGCACGAACCACATCAAGATTGTGCAACAGACGTTCCTTCTTTGAGGAAGGATTAGGACACAGTGAAGGAACAACAATCTCCTGATTGATATTTCTATTAGAAACAACCTTAGGAAGAAACCCAGGTTTGGTGCGCAAAACCACCTTATCTGCATGGAAAACAAGGTAAGGTGAATCACACTTTAAAGCAGATAACTCAAACTCTTCGAGCCGAAGAGATAGCTACTAAAAACAAAAAACTTATAGAAAAAAAAGAAGCTTAATATCCATGGAATGCATAGGTTCAAACGGAACTCCTTGAAGAACTTTAAGAACTAAGTTTAGGCTCCATGGTGGAGCAACAGGTTTAAATACAGGCTTGATCCTGACCAAGGCCTGACTAAATGCTTGAACGTCTGGACATCTGCCAGACGTTTGTGTAAAAGAATAGACAAAGCAGATATTTGTCCTTTTAACGAACTAGCGGATAATCCCTTCTCCAATCCTTCTTGGAGAAAAGACAATATTCTAGGAATCCTAATCTTACTACATGAGTAACCCTTGGATTCACACCAATCATTTTTTTTTGGCAGAGACCACGGTGGAACTGATGACATGTCCACTAGGTCTGCATACCAAGTCCTGCGTGGCCACGCAAGTGCTATCCGAATCACTGAAGCCCTCTCCTGCTTGATTCTGGCAACCAGACGTGGGAGGAGAGGAAATGGTGGGAATACATAGGCCAGATTGAAGGACCACGGCACTGCTAGAGCATCTATCAGTACCGCCTGGGGATCCCGGGACCTGGACCCGTAACAAGGAAGTTTGGCATTCTGTCGGGACGCCATCAGATCCAATTCTGGTGTGCCCCATAGCTGAGTCAGCTGGGCAAATACCTCCGGATGGAGCTCCCACTCCCCCGGATGAAAAGTCGGACGACTTAGGAAATCCGCCTCGCAGTTCTCTACTCTTGGGATATGGATTGCTGAGAGATGGCAAGAGTGATCCTCCGCCCACAGGCGGAGGTGTTCAAGCTTAAATTTAAATGACATAGCATCCGAATCTGTGTGAGGCAATACATTCCCTGAATCAGAAATTTTACCCTCAGACAGTAATTCCCTGATCCCCAACTCAGAGCACTGTGAGGGAACATCTGAAATAGCTAATAAAGCATCAGAGGATTCAGTATTTACATTAATACTTGACCTACTGCGTTTACCCTGCAACACTGGTAATTTAGACAATACCTCTGAAATGGTAGTTGACATAACTGCAGCCATCTCCTGCAGAGTAAAGGAATAAGACGCACTACAAGTACTAGGCGTTGCTTGTGTGGGCATAAAAGGTTGTGACACTTGGGGAGAATTGGATGGCATATCCTGATTCTCTTCAGACTGAGAATCATCCTTAGGCACACTTACTTTATTTAAAATATGCTTTTTACATTGTAAAGCCCTTTTAGTACAAAAGTTACACAATGTTAGAGGGGGTTGCACAATAGCTTCTAAACACATAGAACAATGAGAAACCTCAATGTCAGACATGTTGAACAGACTAGACTAGTAATACCACAAAAGTCGTTTAAACACTTATTTATAGCATAAATTAAACATTAGAAAAACATAATTTATGTAAGAACTTACCTGATAAATTCATTTCTTTCATATTAGCAAGAGTCCATGTCCAATGTATGGGATATACATTCCTACCAGGAGGGGCAAAGTTTCCCAAACCTCAAAATGCCTACAAATACACAACTCACCACACCCACAAATCAGTTTAACGAATAGCCAAGAAGTGGGGTGATAAGAAAGAAGTGTGAAAGCATAAAAAAATAAGGAATTGGAATAATTGTGCTTTATACAAAAAATCATAACCACCACAAAAAGGGTGGGCCTCATGGACTCTTGCTAATATGAAAGAAATGAATTTATCAGGTAAGTTCTTACATAAATTATGTTTTCTTTCATGTAATTAGCAAGATTCCATGAGCTAGTGACGTATGGGATAATGAATACCCAAGATGTGGATCTTCCACGCAAGAGTCACTAGAGAGGGTGGGATAAAATAAAGACAGCCAATTCCGCTGAAAAATAATCCACACCCAAAACAAAGTTTAAATCTTATAATGAAAAAAACTGAAATTATAAGCAGAAGAATCAAACTGAAACAGCTGCCTGAAGTACTTTTCTACCAAAAACTGCTTCAGAAGAAGAACACATCAAAATGGTAGAATTTAGTAAAAGTATGCAAAGAAGACCAAGTTGCTGCTTTGCAAATCTGATCAACCGAAGCTTCATTCTTAAATGCCCAGGAAGTAGAGACTGACCTAGTCGAATGAGCTGTAATCCTTTGAGGCGGAGATCTACCCGACTCAACATAAGCATGATGAATCAAAGACTTTAACCAAGATGCCAAGGAAATGGCAGAAGCCTTTTGACCTTTCCTAGAACCAGAAAATATAACAGACTAGAAGTCTTTCTAAAATCTTTAGTAGCTTCAACATAATATTTCAAAGCTCTAACTACATCCAAAGAATTCAACGATCTTTCCTTAGAATTCTTAGGATTAGGACACAATAAAGGAACCACAATTTCTCTACTAATGTTGTTAGAATTCACAACCTTAGGTAAAAATTTAAATGAAGTTCGCAACACCGCCTTATCCTGATGGAAAATCAGAAAAGGAGACTCACAAGAAAGAGCAGATAATTCAGAAACTCTTCTAGCAGAAGAGATGGCCAAAAGAAACAAAAAACTTTCCAAGAAAGTAATTTAATATCCAGCGAATGCATAGGTTCAAACGGAGGAGCTTGAAGAGCCCCCAGAACCAAATTCAAACTCCAAGGAGGAGAAATTGACTTAATGACAGGTTTTATACGAACCAAAGCCTGTACAAAACAATGAATATCAGGAAGACTAGCAATCTTTCTGTGAAAAAGAACAGAAAGAAAGAGCAGAGATTTGTCCCTTCAAGGAACTTGCAGACAAACCTTTACCCAAACCATCCTGAAGAAACTGTAAAATTCTAGGAATTCTAAAAGAATGCCAAGAAAAATGATGAGAAGAACACCAAGAAATGTAAGTCTTCCAGACTCGATAATATATCTTCCTAGATACAGATTTACGAGCCTGTAACATAGTATTAATTACGGAGTCAGAGAAACCTCTATGACTGAGAATCAAGCGTTCAATCTCCATACCTTCAAATTTAAGGATTTGAGATCCTGATGGAAAAAAGGACCTTGCGATAGAAGGTCTCGTCTTAACGGAAGAGTCCACGGTTGGCAAGTAGCCATCCGGACAAGATCCGCATACCAAAACCTGTGAGGCCATGCTGGAACCACCAGCAGAACAAACGAACGCTCCTTTAGAATCTTGGAAATCACTCTTGGAAGAAGAACTTAAAGGCGGAAAGATATAGGCAGGATGATACTTCCAAGGAAGTGACAATGCATCCACTGCTTCCGCCTGAGGATCCTTGGATCTGGACAGATACCTGGGAAGCTTCTTGTTTAAATGAGAAGCCATCAGATCTATTTCTGGAAGTCCCCACATTTGAACAATCTGAAGAAATACCTCTGGGTGAAGAGACCATTCGCCCGGGTGTAACGTTTGGCGACTGAGATAATCCGCTTCCCAACTGTCTATACCTGGGAGATGAACCGCAGAAATTAGACAGGAGCTGGATTCCGCCCATACCAGTATTCAAGATACTTCTTTCATAGCCAGAGGACTGTGAGTCCCTCCATGATGATTGACATATGCCACGGTTGTGACATTGTCCGTCTGAAAACAAATGAACGACTCTCTTTAGAAGAGGCCACGACTGAAGAGCTCTGAAAATTGCACAGAGTTCCAAAATGTTGATTGGTAATCTCGCCTCCTGAGATTCCCAAACCCCTTGTGCTGTCAGAGTCCCCCAAACAGCTCCCCAACCTGTCAGACTTGCATCTGTTGAGATCACAGTCCAGGTCGGAAGAACAAAAGAAGCCCCCTGAATTAAACGATGGTGGTCTGTCCACCCCGTCAGAGAGTGTCGTACAATCGGTTTTAAAGATATTAATTGAGATATCTTTGTATAATCTCTGCACCACTGGTTCAGCATACAGAGCTGAAGAGGTCGCATGTGAAAACGAGCAAAGGGGATCGCGTCCGATGCAGCAGTCATAAGACCTAGAATTTCCATGCATAAGGCTACCGAAGGGAATGATTGAGACTGAAGGTTTCGACAAGCTGAAACCAATTTCAGACATCTCTTGTCCGTCAGAGACAGAGTCATGGACACTGAATCTATCTGGAAACCTAAAAAGGTTACCCTTGTCTGAGGAATCAACAAACTCTTTGGTAAATTGATCCTCCAACCATGTTCTTGAAGAAACGATACAAGTCGATTCGTATGAGATTCTGCTAAATGTGAAGACTGAGCAAGTACCAAGATATCGTCCAAATAAGGAAATACCACAATACCCTGTTCTCTGATTACATATAGAAGGGCACCGAGAACCTTTGTAAAAATCCTTGGAGCTGTTGCTAAGCCAAACGGCAGAGCCACAAACTGGTAATGCTTGTCTAGGAAAGAGAATCTCAGAAACTTATAGTGATCTGGATGAATCGGAATATGCAGATATGCATCTTGTAAATCTATTGTGGACATATAATGCCCTTGCTGAACAAAAGGCAGAATAGTCCTTAGTTACCATTTTGAATGTTGGTATCCTTACATAACGATTCAATATTTTTAAATCCAGAACTGGCCTGAAGGAATTCTCCTTCTTTGGTACAATGAAGAGATTTGAGTAAAACCCCAGCCCCTGTTCCAGAACTGGAACTGGCATAATTACTCCAGCCAACTCTAGATCTGAAACACATTTCAGAAATGCTTGAGCCTTCACTGGATTTATTGGGACACGGGAAAGAAAAAATCTTTTTGCAGGAGGCCTTATCTTGAAGCCTATTCTGTACCCTTGAGAAACAATGTTCTGGATCCAAAGATTGTGAATCGAATTGATCCAAATTTCTTGAAAAATCGTTATCTGCCCCCTACCAGCTGGGCTGGAATGAGGGCCACACCTTCATGTGGACTTGGGAGCTGGCTTTGGCTTTCTAAAAGGCTTGGATTTATTCCAGACTGGAGATGGCTTCCAAACTGATACCGCTCCTGTAGGGGAAGGATCAGGCTTTTGTTCCTTATTGTGACGAAAGGAACGAAAACGATTAGCAGACCTAAATTTACCTTTAGATTTTTTATCCTGTGGTAAAAAAGTTCCTTTCCCCCCAGTAACAGTTGAAATAATAGAATCCAACTGTGAACCAAACAATTTATTACCCTGGAAAGAAAGGGAAAGCAAAGTTGACTTAGAAGACATATCAGCATTCCAAGTTTTAAGCCATAAAGCTCTTCTAGCTAAAATAGCTAAAGACATATACCTGACATCAACCCTAATGATATCAAAGATGGCATCACAAAGTTATTAGCATGTTGAAGAAGATTAACAATGCTATGAGTATTATGATCTGTTACTTGTGCTAAAGCTTCCAACCAGAAAGTTGAGGCTGCAGCAACATCCGCCAAAGATATAGCAGGTCTAAGAAGATTACCTGAACATAAGTAAGCTTTTCTTAGAAAGGACTCAATTTTCCTATCTAAAGGATCCTTAAAGGAAGTACTATCTGCCGTAGGAATAGTAGTACGTTTAGCAAGAGTAGAGATAGCCCCATCAACCTTAGGGATTTTGTCCCAAAACTCTAATCTGTCAGATGGCACAGGATATAATTGCTTAAAACGTTTAGAAGGAGTAAATGAATTACCCAAATTATTCCATTCCCTGGAGATTACTTCAGAAATAGCATCAGGGACAGGAAAAACCTCTGGAATAACTACAGGAGGTTTAAAAACCGTATTCAAATGTTTAGATTTAGTATCAAGAGGACCAGATTCCTCTATTTCTAATGCAATTAAGACTTCTTTAAGCAAAGAACGAATAAATTCCATTTTAAATAAATATGAAGATTTATCAGTATCAACCTCTGAAACTGAATCCTCTGAACCAGAGGAATCATTATCAGAATGATAATGTTCATTTAAAAATTCATCTGAAAAATGAGAAGTTTTAAAAGACCTTTTACGTTTACTAGAAGGAGGAATAACAGACATAGCCTTCTTAATAGATTTAGAAACAAAATCTCTTATGTTATCAGGAACACCCTGAATATTAGATGTTGATGGAACAGCAACAGGTAATGGAACATTACTAAAGGAAATATTATCTGCATTAACAAGTTTGTCATGACATTCATTACAAACAACAGCCGGAGAAACAGATACCACAAGTTTACAACAAATACACTTAACTTTGGTAGATCCAGCATCAGGCAGCAATTTTCCAGAAGTATCTTCTGATTCAGGGTCAATCTGAGACATATTGCAATATGTAATAGAAAAAACAACATATAAAGCAAAATTGATCAAATTCCTTAAAAGACAGTTTCAGGAATGGGAAAAAATGCCAATGAACAAGCTTCTAGCAACCAGAAGCAAATAAACAATGAGACTTAAATAATGTGGAGACAATAATGACGCCCATATTTTTTAGCGCCAAAAGAGACGCCCACATTATTTGGCGCCTAAATGCTTTAAGCGCCAAAAATGACGCCACATCCGGTAACGCCAACATTTTTGGCGCAAAAACGTAAAAAAACGTAAAAAAAATGACGCAACTTCCGGCGACAAGTATGACGCCGGAAATGACAAAGAAAATTTTTGCGCCAAAAAAGTCCGCGCCAAGAATGACGCAATAAAATGAAGCAGCCCACAGGAGAAAGTCAAATTTTAAGGTAAAAAAAAATTGATTATTCAAATGCATTATCCCAAATAATGAAACTGACTGTCTGAAATAAGGAATGTTGAACATCCTGAATCAAGGCAAATAAATGTTTAAACACATATATTTAGAACTTTATATAAAAGTGCCCAACCATAGCTTAGAGTGTCACAAAAACTTACTTACCCCAGGACACTCATCTATATGAAGTAGAAAGCCAAACCAGTACTGAAACGAGAATCAGTAGAGGTAATGGTATATATAAGAGTATATCGTCGATCTGAAAAGGGAGGTAAGAGATGAATCTCTACGACCGATAACAGAGAACCTATGAAATAGACGGAGATCATTGAATTCAAATAGACAATACTCTCTTCACATCCCTCTGACATTCACTGCACAGAGGAAAACCGGGCTCCAGCCTGCTGCGAAGCGCATATCAACGAAGAATCTAGCACAAACTTACTTCACCACCTCCATGGGAGGCAAAGTTTGTAAAACTGATTTGTGGGTGTGGTGAGGGGTGTATTTGTAGGCATTTTGAGGTTTGGGAAACTTTGCCCCTCCTGGTAGGAATGTATATCCCATACGTCACTAGCTCATGGACTCTTGCTAATTACATGAAAGAAAACTGTGTACTGTGCCTTTAAGAAAAGAAAAAGTTAATTTTTCCAAAATGCACAAAAAAAAAAAAACTTTAAATTATTTCCAAATTTAACTTAATAACGTTGGTTAATCCAAAAATGACTGCACCCAGAAGCAAGGGCAGAAATAAGGCTTTAGAAGTACTTATATCAACATGTAGTCAAAAGATAGATAAAAATACACTCTGCACCTACCTGCCCCCAGGGTACTTCGAATCAAGTTTCCAATCCTTCAGACCAGCTACACTGTCCAGGAGCCACCGAGTTACTGTTTGCTGCTGCTAAGCCTGAAGAAATTGCGCCAAAATAGGCTCCACCCCTTAAGGGCAAATGTCGGAGTAGGCCCAAACAACACTGCATGGAAATGCAGTTTTGCACTAAAGTAAAAATACACACACAATACAACCCTCAAGCATAAAACCAATAAGTTTTAAGTGCCAAAAATAAACATAAAACATTGTTTTTTATATTGTCTCCCATGTCACATAATGCCCAAATATCAACCAATGATAAATATAAAATAGGGACTCCAGTAACACCCCTCTTATTAAAATAGGTTTTACTGCTTACCCCATTCCCATACAGGGAAATAATGCCAGCCAGTTCTGATACACTAAGTCTCCTCAGAAAAAAAGGCTGCACATACCTTAATGCTGCTTGTAGCATGAAACCGGTCTCCACACTGAAGATGTCTCATGGTTACCTTCAGAAGTCTTGTGGGAACCAGAGTGGATCTTAGTTACAAATGCTAAGATCATCAAACATCAGGGCAGAAATCTTCTTCCATATCCCCCTGAGGAAAATAGTATGTACCTGTACCATTTAAAATAAAAAAACTTCTTGATTGAAGAAACTAAAACACCTCACTTTACCATGTCTTCCTAGTATTACAGGCAAAGAGAATGACTGAGGGTGGAGGGAAAGGCAGGGGCTATATATACAGCTCTGCTGTGGTGCTCTTTGCCACTTCCTTTTAGGAGGTTAATATCCCACAAGGATGAAATCCGTGGACTCGTCATATCTTTGTAAAAGAAAAATATTTGTTAACCCCTATGCTTATATATGCAAAACGGAATGAGAAGCAGTCTGCCAGGAACGAACAGCAGCATCAATAGCTTGTTCTATGGCCCGGTTGCCACCTGGTAGTAGCTTCTTTCGGCCCAATTGTGCTTTTCACAGAGGAAAACTTTCCTGTAGTATATCAGTCTGATCCCGCCGACATGGTCAGTCCAGCCCCGAAATACCAGGCAATTCTCTTATGAACAAGGAACATGACAACCCCAGACGATCGTTTCGGCCTCCTTTGGGCCTCGTCAGTGAGGTGCAGCCATATCCATCTAAGCACATTGGGCAAGGAGTCCACGTCTGGTTTCCCCCATCACCCTTAGGGAGACTATCCCCAGGGTCATATTTACATATGCAAAACAGAATGAGAAGCAGTCTGCCAGGAACGAACAGCAGCATCAATAGCTTGTTCTATGGCCCGGTTGCCACCTGGTAGTAGCTTCTTTCAGCCCAATTGTGCTTTTCACAGAGGAAAACTTTCCTGTAGTATATCAGTCTGATCCCGCCGACATGGTCAGTCCAGCCCCGAAATACCAGGCAATTCTCCTCTGAACAAGGAACATGACAACCCCAGACGATCGTTTCGGCCTCCTTTGGGCCTCGTCAGTGAGGTGCAGCCATATCCCTCTAAGCACATTGGGCAAGGAGTCCACGTCTGGTTTCCCCCCCATCACCCTTAGGGAGACTATCCCCAGGGTCATATTTACATATGCAAAACAGAACGAGAAGCAGTCTGCCAGGAACTAACAGCAGCATCAATAGCTTGTTCTATGGCCCGGTTGCCACCTGGAAGTAGCTTCTTTCGGCACAACTGTGCTTTTCCCAGAGGAAAAATTTCCTGTAGTATATCAGTCTGATCCCAGACGTGGACCCGTTGTTCAGTGTGCCTAGAGGGATATGGCAGCACCTCACTGACGAGGCCCACACTAGGCAGAAACGTACGTCTGGGGTTTTGCCGTTTCTCTCGTTCAGAGAAGGATTGCCTGGTATTTCGGTGCTGGACTGTACTGTGAGGTCAAGATCAGACTGATATGCTACAGGAAAGTTTTTCTCTGTGAAAGGCACATATTGAGCAAAAAGAGGCTGCTTCTAGGGTGGTAACTAGCCATAGAACAAGCTATTATGCTATTGTTCGTTCCCAGGTTGAGCGCTTCTCTCTTTATTTATGCCCCTATGCTTATAGCCTGATACTACACTTATATTCAGCTTTATAGCGCCATAGTCTAGACTTTTTTTGTGTTTTACACTTAAGGTCTATATTTTGATCCTAGTCTGTCTTTGGGATTCAACTGGGAGAATCCTATTAACTGTGGCTTTGTTGTGTAGTATTTTTAGCACAGTGATCTACTGTTTGTTTTTACAACTCAGTGAGTAATAATACAGCCTACCAAAGTAGTCAGACTCACAGTTCATATAGCAATCTGTATGCCACAATCCTGAAAAGCTGCTGATGCTCCTAAATATTCTACCACTACCAAGTACAAATCTGTTTTTATCACCTGTTCTGTTCAATAGATGGTCCTACTCATCGATTCTGCAACTACAGGTATTGACAAGTTTTAGGTTTTAATTGCTTTAGCACAGGAGTCAAAGTCATGCATTTTTACAATGCTACAGTTTTCATATTCACAAAGATGTTAATCTGCTACATTAAGATTTTTTTAAATTATTTTTTTAAATTGAAAAGCCCAAATCTACTCATTTTTGGCAAGTACACATTTGGATATCAATTAATTAACAGATCTTACTCTATAAATTTCTTCCAAAAGCAGTTTTGCACAATTCTTTCCTAGGTCTTCAGGAAGAACGATGCCACCTTGACCTTGAGGGTTTGATGCAAGTTCAGCACTTAGAAAACAACCTTCTGTAGTTTCTGCCACCAGGGACAGCCCAAAGCCAGGTGACCTAGAAATGGAAATAAAACTTAAAACTGAACATTTATAATATATGAAAATACTGTACATGTAAATAAATAAAAAGCAGACTAGAAAATATCACCTGAACATTTTACCCTAATTTCTTCAGTAGCCAAATCCCATTATAAAGAGATTTTAAACAGCAAAAGGACTTGCAAGGTAGCATGCATTTGGCAGGTGCAGTCAGTCATGTTATTTCCTTCAGTTTAAAGAAGTTTACTATGAAATCTTAAAGGGACATAATACTCATATGCTAAATCACTTGAAACTGATGCAGTATAACTGTAAAAAGCTGACAGGAAAATATCTCCTGAGCATCTCTATGTAAAAAAGGAAGATATTTTACCTCACAATCTCCTCAGCTCAGCAGAGTAAGTTCTGTGTAAAAAGTTATACTTGGTTACTGCCCAGCTGTAGGTAAAAAAAAAGAAAATGAACAGCAGCCAATCAGCATCAACAGTGCTGAGGTCATGAACTCTTTTACTGTGATGTCATGAGATTTCATTGTAAATTTCCTTACACTGAATAGGGAAATGAGTGTGCACGAGGCTCAATCCTTCAGCTGCCCCGGGACAGACATACTGATTTGCTGCTTAGTAGTCCTTTACAATAGTATGTGGCTACTGAGAAACTTTTGAGGTAAAATATCTTCCTTTTTTACATAGAGATGCTCAGTTTATATTTTCTAGTCGGCTTTTTACAGCTATACTACATCACTTTCAAGTGTTTAAATATTTGGGTATTATGTCCCTTTAAGAGGAGATTTCAGAGAAATCCCATGAGATCCCAGTAAAGCAAAGTGTGACATCAGCACGGATGAAGCCGATTGGCTGTGAACTTACTTATGTAAGCTGCAGAAATTTTGAGGTAAAATAGCATCCTCTTTACATAGATGTTCAGATGAATGATAATTTTCATGTCAGCTTTTTACAGTTATTCTGTATCACTTTCAAGTGATTTAGCATATATGGGTATTAAGTATTATGTACCTTTTACTCCCTGCACATGTCAACTGTACATTTAGTCACCAATCAGCAAGCGCTACCCAGCTGCTGAACCAAAGATGGGCTGGCTCGTTAACTTAAATTCCTGCTTTTTAAAATAAATACAGCAAGAGAAGAAAAATTGACAGGCCTGGTTTTCATTATAGCTGAACCAGTGCACAGGTGAAGAAATCAGCTGATCAGTAACCAACCTGCTCTCATCCATCAGCTGATTACTTCACCTGTGCAATAGTTCAGCTATAATAAAAACCAGGAATGTTGGAGGTACTTGAGGACCGCGGTTGGGAAACACTGCTTTATCTGAAACATGAAAGAAAACATTTGGGTTCAGCATCCCTTTAAGTGTGTTGTGGTTTTGCATTGCGTTCAACAACCAAAACCTTAAGCACTGCTCTAGTTTGTAGATAGTGGGCAATGAGAGAAAACACATTTTGAGTTTGTCTGCAATTAGCACTTAACACTTGAGAGCAGATAAAATCCATGGCAGTGCCTATTCATTTGTCTTTTTAATCCACTTCTGTGGTGCTGTTTCCCACTTTCACTTTGTACCTGATGACCATGGTGATAATGTAGCAAGAAAACCCAGCTAAAAATTAAAAAAAAAATATGTAATTTTCACATACACAAGTTACATTTTCAGCTTGTGTAGAAGCTTGCTACATTACTGCTGTGGTAATCAGGTGCACAGCGAAGTTAGGAAACCACAAAGCAGTATTACCAAGCAGATGCAGGCAGTGTTGTCTGAGTTTAGCTGCTAACTTTTACTCTGGGCTGCTGTTATGATATCAGCAAACAGAGCTTCAATATCTCAGATGCTCCCATTACATAGTTCAGAGCAAAAACATGTCATGCCGGCCAGCGATTCCCTCTGTATTCAGCTACTTAGGGAGTGTGGGAAACCCCTAGCTCTGCTGTGAGTATTATGGACGTATACACAAACAAAATATGTAATTAATGTTTATTGCAAAGTTATTAACTTGTAATTCTTTATTAAACTAGTACTCTTGTTTGGCTATAGATAGACTGTGTAAATATAGCCAGAAGAAATTACACTCCCAGTGGGGGTTAGGAGAGATAAAATTTTAAAAAACAGAATTTATGTTTACCTGATAAATTTCTTTCTCCAACGGTGTGTCCGGTCCACGGCGTCATCCTTACTTGTGGGATATTCTCTTCCCCAACAGGAAATGGCAAAGAGCCCAGCAAAGCTGGTCACATGATCCCTCCTAGGCTCCGCCTACCCCAGTCATTCGACCGACGTTAAGGAGGAATATTTGCATAGGAGAAACCATATGGTACCGTGGTGACTGTAGTTAAAGAAAATAAAATATCAGACCTGATTAAAAAAACCAGGGCGGGCCGTGGACCGGACACACCGTTGGAGAAAGAAATTTATCAGGTAAACATAAATTCTGTTTTCTCCAACATAGGTGTGTCCGGTCCACGGCGTCATCCTTACTTGTGGGAACCAATACCAAAGCTTTAGGACACGGATGAAGGGAGGGAGCAAATCAGGTCACCTAAATGGAAGGCACCACGGCTTGCAAAACCTTTCTCCCAAAAATAGCCTCAGAAGAAGCAAAAGTATCAAACTTGTAAAATTTGGTAAAAGTGTGCAGTGAAGACCAAGTCGCTGCCCTACATATCTGATCAACAGAAGCCTCGTTCTTGAAGGCCCATGTGGAAGCCACAGCCCTAGTGGAATGAGCTGTGATTCTTTCGGGAGGCTGCCGTCCGGCAGTCTCGTAAGCCAATCTGATGATGCTTTTAATCCAAAGAGAGAGAGAGGTAGAAGTTGCTTTTTGACCTCTCCTTTTACCTGAATAAACAACAAACAAGGAAGATGTTTGTCTAAAATCCTTTGTAGCATCTAAATAGAATTTTAGAGCGCGAACAACATCCAAATTGTGCAACAAACGTTCCTTCTTTGAAACTGGTTTTGGACACAGAGAAGGTACGATAATCTCCTGGTTAATGTTTTTGTTAGAAACAACTTTTGGAAGAAAACCAGGTTTAGTACGTAAAACCACCTTATCTGCATGGAACACCAGATAAGGAGGAGAACACTGCAGAGCAGATAATTCTGAGACTCTTCTAGCAGAAGAAATCGCAACTAAAAACAAAACTTTCCAAGATAATAACTTAATATCAACGGAATGTAAGGGTTCAAACGGAACCCCCTGAAGAACTGAAAGAACTAAATTGAGACTCCAAGGAGGAGTCAAAGGTTTGTAAACAGGCTTGATTCTAACCAGAGCCTGAACAAAGGCTTGAACATCTGGCACAGCTGCCAGCTTTTTGTGAAGTAATACCGACAAGGCAGAAATCTGTCCCTTCAGGGAACTAGCAGATAATCCTTTGTCCAATCCTTCTTGAAGGAAGGATAGAATCCTAGGAATCTTAACCTTGTCCCAAGGGAATCCTTTAGATTCACACCAACAGATATATTTTTTCCAAATTTTGTGGTAAATCTTTCTAGTCACAGGCTTTCTGGCCTGAACAAGAGTATCGATAACAGAATCTGAGAATCCTCGCTTCGATAAAATCAAGCGTTCAATCTCCAAGCAGTCAGCTGGAGTGAAACCAGATTCGGATGTTCGAACGGACCCTGAACAAGAAGGTCTCGTCTCAAAGGTAGCTTCCAAGGTGGAGCCGATGACATATTCACCAGATCTGCATACCAAGTCCTGCGTGGCCACGCAGGAGCTATCAAGATCACCGACGCCCTCTCCTGCTTGATCCTGGCTATCAGCCTGGGGATGAGAGGAAATGGCGGGAACACATAAGCTAGTTTGAAGGTCCAAGGTGCTACTAGTGCATCCACTAGAGCCGCCTTGGGATCCCTGGATCTGGCCCCGTAGCAAGGAACTTTGAAGTTCTGACGAGAGGCCATCAGATCCATGTCTGGAATGCCCCACAGGTGAGTGACTTGGGCAAAGATTTCCGGATGGAGTTCCCACTCCCCCGGATGCAATGTCTGCCGACTCAGAAAATCCGCTTCCCAATTTTCCACTCCTGGGATGTGGATAGCAGACAGGTGGCAGGAGTGAGACTCCGCCCAAAGAATAATTTTGGTTACTTCTTCCATCGCTAGGGAACTTCTTGTTCCCCCCTGATGGTTGATGTACGCAACAGTCGTCATGTTGTCTGATTGAAACCGTATGAACCTGGTCCTCGCAAGCTGGGGCCAGGCCTGGAGAGCATTGAATATCGCTCTCAGTTCCAGAATATTTATCGGTAGAAGAGATTCTTCCCGAGACCAAAGACCCTGAGCTTTCAGGGATCCCCAGACCGCGCCCCAGCCTATCAGACTGGCGTCGGTCGTGACAATGACCCACTCTGGTCTGTGGAACATCATCCCTTGAGACAGATTGTCCAGGGACAGCCACCAACGGAGTGAGTCTCTGGTCCTCTGATTTACTTGTATCTTCGGAGACAAGTCTGTATAGTCCCCATTCCACTGACTGAGCATGCACAGTTGTAATGGTCTTAGATGAATGCGCGCAAAAGGAACTATGTCCATCGCCGCCACCATCAAACCGATCACTTCCATGCACTGAGCTATGGAAGGAAGAGGAACGGAATGAAGTATCCGACAAGAGTCCAGAAGCTTTATTTTTCTGGCCTCTGTTAGAAAGATCCTCATTTCTAAGGAGTCTATAATTGTTCCCAAGAAGGGAACCCTTGTTGACGGGGATAGAGAACTCTTTTCCACGTTCACTTTCCAGCCGTGAGATCTGAGAAAGGCCAGTACAATGTCCGTGTGAGCCTTTGCTTGAGGAAGGGACGACGCTTGAATCAGAATGTCGTCCAGGTAAGGTACTACCGCAATGCCCCTTGGTCTTAGCACCGCTAGAAGGGACCCTAGTACCTTTGTGAAAATCCTTGGAGCAGTGGCTAATCCGAAAGGAAGCGCCACGAACTGGTAATGTTTGTCCAGGAATGCAAACCTTAGGAACCGATGATGTTCCTTGTGGATAGGAATATGTAGATACGCATCCTTTAAATCCACCGTGGTCATGAATTGACCTTCCTGGATGGAAGGAAGGATAGTTCGAATGGTTTCCATCTTGAAAGATGGGACCTTGAGAAATTTGTTTAAGATCTTGAGATCTAGGATTGGTCTGAACGTTCCCTCTTTTTTGGGAACTATGAACAGATTGGAGTAGAACCCCATCCCTTGTTCTCTTAATGGAACAGGATGAATCACTCCCATTTTTAACAGGTCTTCTACACAATGTAAGAACGCCTGTCTTTTTATGTGGTCTGAAGACAACTGAGACCTGTGGAACCCCCCCTTGGGGGAAGTCCCTTGAATTCCAGAAGATAACCCTGGGAGACTATTTCTAGCGCCCAAGGATCCAGAACATCTCTTGCCCAAGCCTGAGCGAAGAGAGAGAGTCTGCCCCCCACCAGATCCGGTCCCGGATCGGGGGCCAATATTTCATGCTGTCTTGGTAGCAGTGGCAGGTTTCTTGGCCTGCTTTCCCTTGTTCCAGCCTTGCATTGGTCTCCAAGCTGGCTTGGCCTGAGAAGTATTACCCTCTTGCTTAGAGGACGTAGCACCTTGGGCTGGTCCGTTTTTACGAAAGGGACGAAAATTAGGTCTATTTTCGGCCTTTCAAGGCCGATCCTGAGGAAGGGCGTGGCCCTTACCCCCAGTGATATCAGAGATAATCTCTTTCAAGTCAGGACCAAACAACGTTTTCCCCTTGAAAGGAATGTTTAGTAGCTTGTTCTTGGAAGACGCATCAGCCGACCAAGATTTCAACCAAAGCGCTCTGCGCGCCACAATAGCAAACCCAGAGTTCTTAGCCGCTAACTTAGCCAATTGCAAAGAGGCGTCTAGAGTGAAAGAATTAGCCAATTTGAGAGCATTGATTCTGTCCATAATCTCCTCATAAGGAGGAGAGTCACTATCGAGCACCTTAAGCAGTTCATCAAACCAGAAATATGCGGCAGTAGTGACAGGGACAATGCATGAAATGGGTTGTAGAAGGTAACCCTGCTGAACAAACATCTTTTTAAGCAAACCTTCTAATTTTTTATCCATAGGATCTTTGAAAGCACAACTATCCTCTATTGGAATAGTGGTGCGTTTGTTTAAAGTAGAAACCGCTCCCTCGACCTTGGGGACTGACTGCCATAAGTCCTTTCTGGGGTCGACCATAGGAAACAACTTTTTAAATATGGGGGGAGGGACGAAAGGAATACCGGGCCTTTCCCATTCTTTATTAACAATGTCCGCCACCCGCTTGGGTATAGGAAAAGCTTCTGGGAGCCCCGGCACCTCTAGGAACTTGTCCATTTTACATAGTTTCTCTGGGATGACTAAATTTTCACAATCATCCAGAGTGGATAATACCTCCTTAAGCAAAATGCGGAGATGTTCCAATTTAAATTTAAATGTAATCACATCAGATTCAGCCTGCTGAGAAATGTTCCCTAAATCAGTAATTTCTCCCTCAGACAAAACCTCCCTGGCCCCCTCAGATTGGGTTAGGGGCCCTTCAGAGATATTAATATCAGCGTCGTCATGCTCTTCAGTAACTAAAACAGAGCAGCCACGCTTACGCTGACAAGGGTTCATTTTGGCTAAAATGTTTTTGACAGAATTATCCATTACAGCCGTTAATTGTTGCATAGTAAGGAGTATTGGCGCGCTAGATGTACTAGGGGCCTCCTGAGTGGGCAAGACTCGTGTAGACGAAGGAGGGAATGATGCAGTACCATGCTTACTCCCCTCACTTGAGGAATCATCTTGGGCATCATTGTCATTATCACATAAATCACATTTATTTAAATGAATAGGAATTCTGGCTTCCCCACATTCAGAACACAGTCTATCTGGTAGTTCAGACATGTTAAACAGGCATAAACTTGATCAGAAAGTACAAAAAACGTTTTAAAATAAAACCGTTACTGTCACTTTAAATTTTAAACTGAACACACTTTATTACTGCAATTGCGAAAAAACATGAAGGAATTGTTCAAAATTCACCAAATTTTCACCACAGCGTCTTAAAGCCTTGAAAATATTGCACACCAATTTTGGAAGCTTTAACCCTTAAAATAACGGAACCGGAGCCGTTTTAAGCTTTAAACCCCTTTACAGTCCCTGGTATCTGCTTTGCTGAGACCCAACCAAACCCAAAGGGGAATACGATACCAAATGACGCCTTCAGAAGTCTTTTATAAGTATCAGAGCTCCTCTCACATGCGACTGCATGCCATGCCTCTCAAAAACAAGTGCGCAACACCGGCGCGAAAATGAGACTCTGCCTATGCTTGGGGAAAGCCCCTAAAGAATAAGGTGTCTAAAACAGTGCCTGCCGATATTATTATATCAAAATACCCAGATAAAATGATTCCTCAGGGCTAAATATGTGTTAATAATCAATCGATTTAGCCCAGAAAAAGTCTACAGTTTAAATAAGCCCTTGTGAAGCCCTTATTTACAATCGTAATAAACATGGCTTACCGGATCCCATAGGGAAAATGACAGCTTCCAGCATTACATCGTCTTGTTAGAATGTGTCATACCTCAAGCAGCAAGAGACTGCAAACTGTTCCCCCAACTGAAGTTAATTGCTCTCAACAGTCCTGTGTGGAACAGCCATGGATTTTAGTTACGGTTGCTAAAATCATTTTCCTCATACAAACAGAATTCTTCATCTCTTTTCTGTTTCTGAGTAAATAGTACGTACCAGCACTATTTGAAAATAACAAACTCTTGATTGAATAATGAAAAACTACAGTTAAACACTAAAAAACTCTAAGCCATCTCCGTGGAGATGTTGCCTGTACAACGGCAAAGAGAATGACTGGGGTAGGCGGAGCCTAGGAGGGATCATGTGACCAGCTTTGCTGGGCTCTTTGCCATTTCCTGTTGGGGAAGAGAATATCCCACAAGTAAGGATGACGCCGTGGACCGGACACACCTATGTTGGAGAAAAGGAAAATAAAAAAGGGCTAGATTAAATGTTTATGATTCAGTGTGTCCGGTCCACGGCGTCATCCTTACTTGTGGGATATTCTCTTCCCCAACAGGAAATGGCAAAGAGCCCAGCAAAGCTGGTCACATGATCCCTCCTAGGCTCCGCCTACCCCAGTCATTCGACCGACGTTAAGGAGGAATATTTGCATAGGAGAAACCATATGGTACCGTGGTGACTGTAGTTAAAGAAAATAAAATATCAGACCTGATTAAAAAAACCAGGGCGGGCCGTGGACCGGACACACCGTTGGAGAAAGAAATTTATCAGGTAAACATAAATTCTGTTTTCTCCAACATAGGTGTGTCCGGTCCACGGCGTCATCCTTACTTGTGGGAACCAATACCAAAGCTTTAGGACACGGATGAAGGGAGGGAGCAAATCAGGTCACCTAAATGGAAGGCACCACGGCTTGCAAAACCTTTCTCCCAAAAATAGCCTCAGAAGAAGCAAAAGTATCAAACTTGTAAAATTTGGTAAAAGTGTGCAGTGAAGACCAAGTCGCTGCCCTACATATCTGATCAACAGAAGCCTCGTTCTTGAAGGCCCATGTGGAAGCCACAGCCCTAGTGGAATGAGCTGTGATTCTTTCGGGAGGCTGCCGTCCGGCAGTCTCGTAAGCCAATCTGATGATGCTTTTAATCCAAAGAGAGAGAGAGGTAGAAGTTGCTTTTTGACCTCTCCTTTTACCTGAATAAACAACAAACAAGGAAGATGTTTGTCTAAAATCCTTTGTAGCATCTAAATAGAATTTTAGAGCGCGAACAACATCCAAATTGTGCAACAAACGTTCCTTCTTTGAAACTGGTTTTGGACACAGAGAAGGTACGATAATCTCCTGGTTAATGTTTTTGTTAGAAACAACTTTTGGAAGAAAACCAGGTTTAGTACGTAAAACCACCTTATCTGCATGGAACACCAGATAAGGAGGAGAACACTGCAGAGCAGATAATTCTGAGACTCTTCTAGCAGAAGAAATCGCAACTAAAAACAAAACTTTCCAAGATAATAACTTAATATCAACGGAATGTAAGGGTTCAAACGGAACCCCCTGAAGAACTGAAAGAACTAAATTGAGACTCCAAGGAGGAGTCAAAGGTTTGTAAACAGGCTTGATTCTAACCAGAGCCTGAACAAAGGCTTGAACATCTGGCACAGCTGCCAGCTTTTTGTGAAGTAATACCGACAAGGCAGAAATCTGTCCCTTCAGGGAACTAGCAGATAATCCTTTGTCCAATCCTTCTTGAAGGAAGGATAGAATCCTAGGAATCTTAACCTTGTCCCAAGGGAATCCTTTAGATTCACACCAACAGATATATTTTTTCCAAATTTTGTGGTAAATCTTTCTAGTCACAGGCTTTCTGGCCTGAACAAGAGTATCGATAACAGAATCTGAGAATCCTCGCTTCGATAAAATCAAGCGTTCAATCTCCAAGCAGTCAGCTGGAGTGAAACCAGATTCGGATGTTCGAACGGACCCTGAACAAGAAGGTCTCGTCTCAAAGGTAGCTTCCAAGGTGGAGCCGATGACATATTCACCAGATCTGCATACCAAGTCCTGCGTGGCCACGCAGGAGCTATCAAGATCACCGACGCCCTCTCCTGCTTGATCCTGGCTATCAGCCTGGGGATGAGAGGAAATGGCGGGAACACATAAGCTAGTTTGAAGGTCCAAGGTGCTACTAGTGCATCCACTAGAGCCGCCTTGGGATCCCTGGATCTGGCCCCGTAGCAAGGAACTTTGAAGTTCTGACGAGAGGCCATCAGATCCATGTCTGGAATGCCCCACAGGTGAGTGACTTGGGCAAAGATTTCCGGATGGAGTTCCCACTCCCCCGGATGCAATGTCTGCCGACTCAGAAAATCCGCTTCCCAATTTTCCACTCCTGGGATGTGGATAGCAGACAGGTGGCAGGAGTGAGACTCCGCCCAAAGAATAATTTTGGTTACTTCTTCCATCGCTAGGGAACTTCTTGTTCCCCCCTGATGGTTGATGTACGCAACAGTCGTCATGTTGTCTGATTGAAACCGTATGAACCTGGTCCTCGCAAGCTGGGGCCAGGCCTGGAGAGCATTGAATATCGCTCTCAGTTCCAGAATATTTATCGGTAGAAGAGATTCTTCCCGAGACCAAAGACCCTGAGCTTTCAGGGATCCCCAGACCGCGCCCCAGCCTATCAGACTGGCGTCGGTCGTGACAATGACCCACTCTGGTCTGTGGAACATCATCCCTTGAGACAGATTGTCCAGGGACAGCCACCAACGGAGTGAGTCTCTGGTCCTCTGATTTACTTGTATCTTCGGAGACAAGTCTGTATAGTCCCCATTCCACTGACTGAGCATGCACAGTTGTAATGGTCTTAGATGAATGCGCGCAAAAGGAACTATGTCCATCGCCGCCACCATCAAACCGATCACTTCCATGCACTGAGCTATGGAAGGAAGAGGAACGGAATGAAGTATCCGACAAGAGTCCAGAAGCTTTATTTTTCTGGCCTCTGTTAGAAAGATCCTCATTTCTAAGGAGTCTATAATTGTTCCCAAGAAGGGAACCCTTGTTGACGGGGATAGAGAACTCTTTTCCACGTTCACTTTCCAGCCGTGAGATCTGAGAAAGGCCAGTACAATGTCCGTGTGAGCCTTTGCTTGAGGAAGGGACGACGCTTGAATCAGAATGTCGTCCAGGTAAGGTACTACCGCAATGCCCCTTGGTCTTAGCACCGCTAGAAGGGACCCTAGTACCTTTGTGAAAATCCTTGGAGCAGTGGCTAATCCGAAAGGAAGCGCCACGAACTGGTAATGTTTGTCCAGGAATGCAAACCTTAGGAACCGATGATGTTCCTTGTGGATAGGAATATGTAGATACGCATCCTTTAAATCCACCGTGGTCATGAATTGACCTTCCTGGATGGAAGGAAGGATAGTTCGAATGGTTTCCATCTTGAACGATGGGACCTTGAGAAATTTGTTTAAGATCTTGAGATCTAGGATTGGTCTGAACGTTCCCTCTTTTTTGGGAACTATGAACAGATTGGAGTAGAACCCCATCCCTTGTTCTCTTAATGGAACAGGATGAATCACTCCCATTTTTAACAGGTCTTCTACACAATGTAAGAACGCCTGTCTTTTTATGTGGTCTGAAGACAACTGAGACCTGTGGAACCTCCCCCTTGGGGGAAGTCCCTTGAATTCCAGAAGATAACCCTGGGAGACTATTTCTAGCGCCCAAGGATCCAGAACATCTCTTGCCCAAGCCTGAGCGAAGAGAGAGAGTCTGCCCCCCACCAGATCCGGTCCCGGATCGGGGGCCAATATTTCATGCTGTCTTGGTAGCAGTGGCAGGTTTCTTGGCCTGCTTTCCCTTGTTCCAGCCTTGCATTGGTCTCCAAGCTGGCTTGGCCTGAGAAGTATTACCCTCTTGCTTAGAGGACGTAGCACCTTGGGCTGGTCCGTTTTTACGAAAGGGACGAAAATTAGGTCTATTTTTGGCCTTGAAAGGCCGATCCTGAGGAAGGGCGTGGCCCTTACCCCCAGTGATATCAGAGATAATCTCTTTCAAGTCAGGACCAAACAACGTTTTCCCCTTGAAAGGAATGTTTAGTAGCTTGTTCTTGGAAGACGCATCAGCCGACCAAGATTTCAACCAAAGCGCTCTGCGCGCCACAATAGCAAACCCAGAGTTCTTAGCCGCTAACTTAGCCAATTGCAAAGAGGCGTCTAGAGTGAAAGAATTAGCCAATTTGAGAGCATTGATTCTGTCCATAATCTCCTCATAAGGAGGAGAGTCACTATCGAGCACCTTAAGCAGTTCATCAAACCAGAAATATGCGGCAGTAGTGACAGGGACAATGCATGAAATGGGTTGTAGAAGGTAACCCTGCTGAACAAACATCCTTTTAAGCAAACCTTCTAATTTTTTATCCATAGGATCTTTGAAAGCACAACTATCCTCTATTGGAATAGTGGTGCGTTTGTTTAAAGTAGAAACCGCTCCCTCGACCTTGGGGACTGACTGCCATAAGTCCTTTCTGGGGTCGACCATAGGAAACAACTTTTTAAATATGGGGGGAGGGACGAAAGGAATACCGGGCCTTTCCCATTCTTTATTAACAATGTCCGCCACCCGCTTGGGTATAGGAAAAGCTTCTGGGAGCCCCGGCACCTCTAGGAACTTGTCCATTTTACATAGTTTCTCTGGGATGACTAAATTTTCACAATCATCCAGAGTGGATAATACCTCCTTAAGCAAAATGCGGAGATGTTCCAATTTAAATTTAAATGTAATCACATCAGATTCAGCCTGCTGAGAAATGTTCCCTAAATCAGTAATTTCTCCCTCAGACAAAACCTCCCTGGCCCCCTCAGATTGGGTTAGGGGCCCTTCAGAGATATTAATATCAGCGTCGTCATGCTCTTCAGTAACTAAAACAGAGCAGCCACGCTTACGCTGACAAGGGTTCATTTTGGCTAAAATGTTTTTGACAGAATTATCCATTACAGCCGTTAATTGTTGCATAGTAAGGAGTATTGGCGCGCTAGATGTACTAGGGGCCTCCTGAGTGGGCAAGACTCGTGTAGACGAAGGAGGGAATGATGCAGTACCATGCTTACTCCCCTCACTTGAGGAATCATCTTGGGCATCATTGTCATTATCACATAAATCACATTTATTTAAATGAATAGGAATTCTGGCTTCCCCACATTCAGAACACAGTCTATCTGGTAGTTCAGACATGTTAAACAGGCATAAACTTGATCAGAAAGTACAAAAAACGTTTTAAAATAAAACCGTTACTGTCACTTTAAATTTTAAACTGAACACACTTTATTACTGCAATTGCGAAAAAACATGAAGGAATTGTTCAAAATTCACCAAATTTTCACCACAGCGTCTTAAAGCCTTGAAAATATTGCACACCAATTTTGGAAGCTTTAACCCTTAAAATAACGGAACCGGAGCCGTTTTAAGCTTTAAACCCCTTTACAGTCCCTGGTATCTGCTTTGCTGAGACCCAACCAAACCCAAAGGGGAATACGATACCAAATGACGCCTTCAGAAGTCTTTTATAAGTATCAGAGCTCCTCTCACATGCGACTGCATGCCATGCCTCTCAAAAACAAGTGCGCAACACCGGCGCGAAAATGAGACTCTGCCTATGCTTGGGGAAAGCCCCTAAAGAATAAGGTGTCTAAAACAGTGCCTGCCGATATTATTATATCAAAATACCCAGATAAAATGATTCCTCAGGGCTAAATATGTGTTAATAATCAATCGATTTAGCCCAGAAAAAGTCTACAGTTTAAATAAGCCCTTGTGAAGCCCTTATTTACAATCGTAATAAACATGGCTTACCGGATCCCATAGGGAAAATGACAGCTTCCAGCATTACATCGTCTTGTTAGAATGTGTCATACCTCAAGCAGCAAGAGACTGCAAACTGTTCCCCCAACTGAAGTTAATTGCTCTCAACAGTCCTGTGTGGAACAGCCATGGATTTTAGTTACGGTTGCTAAAATCATTTTCCTCATACAAACAGAATTCTTCATCTCTTTTCTGTTTCTGAGTAAATAGTACGTACCAGCACTATTTGAAAATAACAAACTCTTGATTGAATAATGAAAAACTACAGTTAAACACTAAAAAACTCTAAGCCATCTCCGTGGAGATGTTGCCTGTACAACGGCAAAGAGAATGACTGGGGTAGGCGGAGCCTAGGAGGGATCATGTGACCAGCTTTGCTGGGCTCTTTGCCATTTCCTGTTGGGGAAGAGAATATCCCACAAGTAAGGATGACGCCGTGGACCGGACACACCTATGTTGGAGAAAAGGAAAATAAAAAAGGGCTAGATTAAATGTTTATGATTCAGATAGAACATGCAATTTTAAATAACTTTACAATTTAACAATGACTATCAAGGGAACAAAAATAAAATGGTTATTGAAGAAAAGAGTAATCCTAGGTGAGCTCAGCAGCGTACATGAATTTCTTTTAGCTATCTGGCAGCTGTGTTTGCAACAATGTTTACAGCAATGTTATACATAGTTAAAAACTCTGCTACCAGTGTGTCTTGTAGCATTCTTCATGCCTATATACAGAAAGTGATAAAAACTAAATTTATGCTTACCTGATAAATTGATTTTCTTTCATGTAATTAGCAAGAGTCCATGAGCTAGTGACGTATGGGATATACATTCCTACCAGGAGGGGCAAAGTTTCCCAAACCTCAAAATGCCTACAAATACACCCCTCACCACACCCACAAATCAGTTTTACAAACTTTGCCTCCCATGGAGGTGGTGAAGTAAGTTTGTGCTAGATTCTTCGTTGATATGCGCTTCGCAGCAGGCTGGAGCCCGGTTTTCCTCTCAGTGTGCAGTGAATGTCAGAGGGATGTGAAGAGAGTATTGCCTATTTGAATTCAATGATCTCCTTCTACGGGGTCTATTTCATAGGTTCTCTGTCGTAGAGATTCATCTCTTACCTCCCTTTTCAGATCGACGATATACTCTTATATACCATTTACCTCTACTGATTCTCGTTTCAGTACTGGTTTGGCTATCTACTATATGTAGATGAGTGTCCTGGGGTAAGTAAGTCTTATTTTTGTGACACTCTAAGCTATGGTTGGGCACTTTTATATAAAGTTCTAAATATATGTGTTTAAACATTTATTTGCCTTGATTCAGGATGTTCAACATTCCTTATTTCAGACAGTCAGTTTCATTATTTGGGATAATGCATTTGAATAATCAATTTTTCTTACCTTAAAATTTGACTTTTTTTCCTGTGGGCTGTTAGGCTCGCGGGGGCTGAAAATGCTTCATTTTATTGCGTCATTCTTGGCGCAAAAAATTTTGTCATTTCCGGCGTCATTTTTTTTTGACGTTTTTGCGCCAAAAATGTTGGCGTCACCGGATGTGGCTTCATTTTTGGCGCTTAAAGCATTTAGGCGCCAAATAATGTGGGCGTCTTTTTGGCGCTAAAAAATCTGGGCGTCATTGTCGGCACATTATTTAAGTCTCATTGTTTATTTGCTTCTGCTTGCTAGAAGCTTGTTCATTGGCATTTTTTCCCATTCCTGAAACTGTCATTTAAGGAATTTGATCAATTTTGCTTTATATGTTGTTTTTTCTATTACATATTGCAAGATGTCTCAGATTGACCCTGAATCAGAAGATACTTCTGGAAAATTGCTGCCTGCCAGTCTGGAATAAATCCAAGCCTTTTAGGAAACCAAAGCCAGCTCCCAAGTCCACATGAAGGTGCGGCCCTCATTCCAGCCCAGCTGGTAGGGGGCAGATTACGTTTTTTCAAAGAAATTTGGATCAATTTGATTCACAATCTTTGGATTCAGAATATGGTTTCACAAGGGTACAGAATAGGCTTCAAGATAATGCCTCCTGCAAGAAGATTTTTTCTTTCCCTTGTCCCAATAAATCCAAGGCTCAAGCATTTCTGAAATGTGTTTCAGATCTAGAGTTGGCTGGAGTAATTGTGCCAGTTCCAGTTTTGGAACAGGGGCTGGGGTTTTACTAAAATCTCTTCATTGTACCAAAGAAGGAGAATTCCTTCAGACCAGTTCTGGATTTAAAAATATTGAATCGTTATGTAAGGATACCAACATTCAAAATGGTAACTATAAGGACTATTCTGCCTTTTGTTCAGCAAGGGCATTATATGTCCACAATAGATTTACAAGATGCATATCTGCATATTCCGATTCATCCAGATCACTATCAGTTTCTGAGATTCTCTTTTCTAGACAAGCATTACCAGTTTGTGGCTCTGCCGTTTGGCCTAGCAACAGCTCCAAGGATTTTTACAAAGGTTCTCGGTGCCCTTCTATCTGTAATCAGAGAACAGGGTATTGTGGTATTTCCTTATTTGGACGATATCTTGGTACTTGCTCAGTCTTCACATTTAGCAGAATCTCATACGAATCGACTTGTATCGTTTCTTCGAGAACATGGTTGGAGGATCAATTTACCAAAGAGTTCGTTGATTCCTCAGACAAGGGTAACCTTTTTAGGTTTCCAGATAGATTCAGTGTCCATGACTGTCACTAACGGACAAGAGACGTCTAAAATTGGTTTCAGCTTGTCGAAACCTTCAGTCTCAATCATTCCCTTCGGTAGCCTTATGCATGGAAATTCTAGGTCTTATGACTGCTGCATCGGACGCGATCCCCTTTGCTCATTTTCACATGCGACCTCTTCAGCTCTGTATGCTGAACCAGTGGTGCAAGGATTATACAAAGATATCACAATTAATATCTTTAAAACCGATTGTACGACACTCTCTAACGTGGTGGACCGACCATCATAGTTTAGTTCAGGGGGATTCTTTTGTTCTTCCGACCTGGACTGTGATCTCAACAGATGCAAGTCTGACAGGTTGGGGAGCTGTATGGGGGTCTCTGACAGCACAAGGGGTTTGGGAATCTCAGGAGGCGAGATTACCAATCAACATTTTGGAACTCCGTGCGATTTTCAGAGCTCTTCAGTCGTGGCCTCTTCTAAAGAGAGAGTCGTTCATTTGTTTTCAGACAGACAATGTCACAACCGTAGCATATGTCAATCATCAAGGAGGGACTCACAGTCCTCTGGCTATGAAAGAAGTATCTCGAATACTGGTATGGGCGGAATCCAGCTCCTGTCTAATTTCTGCGGTTCATATACCAGGTATAGACAATTGGAAAGCGGATTACCTCAGTCGCCAAACATTACATCCGGGCGAATGGTCTCTTCACCCAGAGGTATTTCTTCAGATTGTTCAAATGTGGGGACTTCCAGAAATAGATCTGATGCCTTCTCATCTAAACAAGAAGCTTCCCAGGTATCTGTCCAGATCCAGGGATCCTCAGGCGGAAGCAGTGGGTGCATTTTCACTTCCTTGGAAGTATCATCCTGCTTATATCTTTCCGCCTCTAGTTCTTCTTTCCAAGAGTGATTTCCAAGATTCTAAAGGAGCGCTCATTTGTTCTGCTGGTGGCTCCAGCATGGCCTCACAGGTTTTGGTATGCGGATCTTGTTCTGATGGCTACTTGCCAACCGTGGACTCTTCCGTTAAGGCCAGACCTTCTATCGCAAGGTCCTTTTTTCCATCAGGATCTCAAATCCTTAAATTTGAAGGTATGGAGATTGAACGCTTGATTCTCAGTCATAGAGGTTTCTCTGACTCCGTCATTAATACTATGTTACAGGCTCGTAAATCTGTGTCTAGGAAGATATATTATCGAGTCTGGAAGACTTACATTTCTTGGTGTTCTTCTCATCATTTTTCTTGGCATTCTTTTAGAATTCCTAGAATTTTACAGTTTCTTCAGGATGGTTTGGATAAAGGTTTGTCTGCAAGTTCCTTGAAAGGACAAATCTCTGCTCTTTCTGTTCTTTTTCACAGAAAGATTGCTAATCTTCCTGATATTCATTGTTTTGTACAGGCTTTGGTTCGTATAAAACCTGTCATTAAGTCAATTTCTCCTCCTTGGAATTTGAATTTGGTTCTGGGGGCTCTTCAAGCTCCTCCGTTTGAACCTATGCATTCGCTGGATATTAAATTACTTTCTTGAAAAATTTTGTTTCTTTTGGCCATCTCTTCTGCTAGAAGAGTTTCTGAATTATCTGCTCTTTCTTGTGAGTCTCCTTTTCTGATTTTTCATCAGGATAAGGCGGTTTTGCGAACTTCATTTAAATTTTTACCTAAGGTTGTGAATTCTAACAACATTAGTAGAGAAATTGTGGTTCCTTAGTTGTGTCCTAATCCTAAGAACTCTAAGGAAAGATCGTTGCATTCTTTGGATGTAGTTAGAGCTTTGAAATATTATGTTGAAGCTACTAAAGATTTCCGAAAGACTTCTAGTCTATTTGTTATCTTTTCTGGTTCTAGGAAAGGTCAAAAGGCTTCTGCCATTTCTTTGGCATCTTGGTTAAAATCCTTGATTCATCATGCTTATGTCGAGTCGGGTAGATCTCCGCCTCAAAGGATTACAGCTCATTCTACTAGGTCAGTCTCTACTTCCTGGGCATTTAGGAATGAAGCTTCGGTTGATCAGATTTGCAAAGCAGCAACTTGGTCTTCTTTGCATACTTTTACTAAATTCTACCATTTTGATGTGTTTTCTTCTTCTGAAGCAGTTTTTGGTAGAAAAGTACTTCAGGCAGCTGTTTCCGTTTGATTCTTCTGCTTATAATTTCAGTTTTTTTCATTATAAGATTTAAACTTTATTTTGGGGTGTGGATTGTTTTTCAGCGGAATTGGCTGTCTTTATTTTATCCCTCCCTCTCTAGTGACTCTTGCGTGGAAGATCCACATCTTGGGTATTCATTATCCCATACGTCACTAGCTTCATTTCTTTCATATTAGCAAGAGTCCATGAGGCCCACCCTTTTTTTGAGGTGGTTATGATTTTTTGTATAAAAGCACAATTATTCTAATTCCTTATTTTATATGCTTTCGCACTTTTTTCTTATCACCCCACTTCTTGGCTATTCGTTAAACTGATTTGTGGGTGTGGTGAGCGGTGTATTTGTAGGCATTTTGAGGTTTGGGAAACTTTGCCCCTCCTGGTAGGAATGTATATCCCATACGTCACTAGCTCATGGACTCTTGCTAATATGAAAGAAATGAATCAGGTAAGTTCTTACATAAATTATGTTTCTTCTATGGTAAGACGAGTCCACGGATTCATCCTTTACTTGTGGGATATCATCTTTCTTTCCCTACAGGAAGTGGCAAAGAGCACCACAGCAGAGCTGTCTATATAGCTCCTCCCTTAGCTCCACCCCTCAGTCATTCGACCGAAGGTACAGGAAGAAAAAGGAGAAACTACAAGGTGCAGAGGTGACTGAAGTTTAAATCAAAAAAATATAATCCGTCTTAAAATGACAGGGCGGGCCGTGGACTCGTCTTACCATAGAAGAAATCAATTTATCAGGTAAGCATAAATTTACTTTACTTCTATAAAGGTAAGACAAGTCCATGGATTCATCCTTTACTTATGGGATACAATACCAAAGCTACAGGACACAGATGAACAGGAGGGACAAGACACATGGTTAAACAGAAGGCACCACTGCTTGAAGAACTTTTCTCCCAAAAATAGCCTCCAAAGAAGCAAAGGTATCAAATTTGTAAAATTTGTAAAAGGTATGAAGCGAAGACCAAGTCGCAGCCTTATAAATCTGTTCAACCGAAGCATCATTTTTAAAAGCCCATGTGGAAGCCACCGCTCTAGTAGAGTGAGCTGTAATTCTTTCAGGAGGCTGCTGTCCAGCAGTCTCGTATGCCAAACGGATGATGCTTTTCAGCCAAAAGGCAAGAGGTTTTTCCAGAATAGACAAACAAAGAAGATGTTTGACGGAAATATTTGGTCGCTTGCAAGTAATACTTTAAAGCACAAACCACGTTCAAGTTGTGCAATAGACACTCCTTCTTAGAGGAAGGATTAGAACACACAGAAGGAACAACAATTTCCTGATTAATATTCTTATTATTAACAACCTTAGGAAGGAATCCAGGTTTGGTACGCAAAACCACCTTATCAGCATGGAAAACAAGATAAGGCGAGTCGCATTGCAATGCAGATAGTTCAGAAACTCTTTGAGCCAAAGAGATAGCAACTAAAAAACAGAACTTTCCAAGATAAAAGCTTAATATCTATGGAATGCATAGGTTCAAACGGAACCCCTTGAAGAACTTTAAGAACTAAATTCAAACTCCATGGAGGAACAACAGGCTTGATTCTAACTAAAGCTCGACAGAACGACCGACCATCTGGAACATCTGCCAGACGTTTGTGCAGTAGAATTGATAAAGCAGATATCTGTCCCTTTAAGGAACTAGCTGATAACCCCTTCTCCAATCCTTCTTGGAGAAAGGACAAAATCCTAGGAATCCTGATCTTACTCCATAAGTAGCCTTTGGATTCGCACCAATAAAGATATTTACGCCATATCTTATGATAAATTTTCCTGGTGACAGGCTTTCGAGCGTGAATCAAGGTATCTATGACCGACTCCGAGAAACCCCGCTTGGATAAGATCAAGCGTTCAATCTCCAAGCAGTCAGCCGCAGAGAAATTAGATTTGAATGCTGGAAGGGACCTTGAATCAGAAGGTCCTGTCTCAATGGCAGAGTCCATGGTGGAAGAGATGACATGTCCACCAGGTCTGCATACCAAGTCCTGCGTGGCCACGCAGGTGCTATCAAAATAACCGAAGCTCTCTCCTGTTTGATTCTGGCAATCAAACGAGGAAGGAGGGAAATGGTGGAAACACATAAGCCAGGTTGAACGACCAGGGTACTGCTAGAGCATCTATCAGTACTGCCTGAGGATCTCTTGACCTGGACCCGTAACGAGGAAGTTTGGCGTTCTGACGAGACGCAATCAGATCCAATTCTGGTGTGCCCCATTGCCGAATCAATTGTGCAAACACCTCCGGATGGAGTTCCCACTCACCCGGATGAAAAGTCTGACGACTTAGAAAATCCGCTACCCAGTTCTCCACTCCTGGGATATAGATTGCTGATAGATGGCAAGAGTGAGTCTCTGCCCATTGAATTATTTTGGTAACCTCTATCATCGCTAGAGAACTCTTTGTTCCCCCCTGATGATTGATATATGCTACAGTCGTGATATTGTCCGACGCCAGCTAACGCCACGCCTGAAGCGTGTTGAATATCGCTCTCAGTTCTAGAATATTTATCGGAGGAGAGCCTCCTCCTGAGTCCACAATTCCTGAGCTTTCAGGGAATTCCAGACTGCACCCCAGCCCAAAAGGCTGGCGTCCGTCGTCACTATGACCCACGCTGGCCTGCGGAAACACATTCCCTTGGACAGATGATCCTGTGACAACCACCAAAGAAGAGAGTCTCTGGTCTCTTGGTCCAGATTTATCTGAGGAGATAAATCTGTATAATCCCCATTCCACTGTTTGAGCATGCAAAGTTGCAGTGGTCTGAGATGCAAGCGAGCAAACTGACCTATGTCCATTGCCGCTACAATTAAGCCGATTACCTCCATACACTGAGCCACTGACAGGCGAGGAATGGAATGAAGAGCTAGGCAGATGGATACAATTTTTGATTTCCTGACCTCCGTCACAAAATTTCTCATGTCCACCGAATCTATCAGAGTTCCCAGGAAAGGAACTCGTGAGAGGGATAAGTGAACTCTTTTGTACTTTCACCTTCCACCCGTGAGATCTTAGAAAAGCCACCACGATGTCCGTGTGAGACTTGGCTAGTTGTGAACAAATATTTTCTTCAGAAGACCTTCCAATTTTGTATCCATAGGATCTTTGAAAGCACAACTGTCCTCGATAGGTATAGTTGTACAGGGTAGAAATAGCTCCCTCCACGAGTCCCACACGGCATCAGATATGGGAAACATTTTCTTAAAAGTAGGAGGGGGAGCGAACGGAATACCTGGTCTATCCCACTCCTTAGTAACAATTTCCGAAATCCTCTTAGGGACTGGAAAAACATCAGTGTAGGCAGGAACCTCTAGGAATCTGTCCATTTTACACAATTTCTCTGGAACTACAATAGGGTCACAATCATCCAGAGTCGCTAAAACCTCCCTGAGCAATAAGCGGAGGTGTTCTAGTTTAAATTTAAAAGCTGTCATATCTGAATCTGTCTGAGGGAACATATTTCCTGAATCCGAAATCTCTCCCTCAGCCAGCAAATCCCTCACTTCAGAACATTTTGAGGGTACATCTGGCTAATAAAGCGTCAGAGGGCTCAGCGTTTGTTCTCACACCAGACCTACTGCGCTTCTCCTGCAACACAGGCAGCTTAGATAAAACCTCTGTGAGGGTAGTATTCATAACTGTGGCCATATCTTGCAGGGTGAAAGAATTAGACGCACTAGAAGTACTTGGCGTCGCTTGTGCGGGCGTTAATGGTTGTGACACTTGGGGAGAATAAGATGGCAAAACCTGATTCTCTTCTGACTGAAAATCATCCTGCGACAGCTAAAATATGGTCTTTACAATTTATTGACCTTTCAGTGCATGAGGGACACATTCTAAGTGGAGGTTCCACAATGGCTTCTAAACATATTGAACATTGATTTTCCTCAATGTCAGACATGTTGAACAGGCTAGTAATGACTACAAACAAGCATGAAAACACTTTATTTAGTGAAAAAAATAACACTTAAAAGCGGTACTGTGCCTTTAAGAGAAAAAAAGTATACACATTCTGCAAAACAGTCTAAACATGCACCAATTTTTTCAAAATTTTGTATGTAGACCCACTATAGGTAGTTAAGATTGCACCAAAGAAAATTTTAACAATTAACCCCTTAATTTCCAAACCGGATCTTAATTAGCCCAGATCCGGAAAAAAACACTCAGCACCTTGCCACACCCCTGCTGTGGCCCTACCTGCCCTCAGGGATCGAAAGTGTGGGGTAAAAGCTTCGATTTGGCCCAAAACATCCACCAGGGCCCTCAGAAGTTAGAGCTTGCTGTTTACTGACAAAAATAACTGCGCATCTGAGGCGCGAAAATAGGCCCCGCCCATCTCACTCGATGTTTCCTGAGCCCTAAAGAACCACACCAGAGCGGTTATAACTAGCCATGTGGGTCCTAAGACCCGAAAATTAAGCAATGTGTGTACTAATAAAATTGCCCAAAAACATTTATTGCCTACAAAAACGTTAAGCACTCCCAATCAACAACAAAAAAGTTTGCTCACAAACATTTGATTCCGTGTCAACCATATTAGAAACTGGCCCCATATACAAGCTAAGTAATGCCCTTCTTTTAGCTCTAGGATTACTGCTTACCCTTACCCTCCTGGGTATAATGTCAGCCTTTCTGAAATACAGTCTCTCCAGAAAAATATGACTGAACATACCTCATTGCTGCATAGCATGAAACCGTTCCTCACACTGAAGTTTCCTGTACTCCTCAGCCTCTGTGGGAACAGCAATGGATCTTAGTTACAAATGCTAAGATCATCATCCTCCAGGCAGCAGTCTTCATCCATCTGCTGCCTGAGAGTAAATAGTACACACCGGTACCATTTAAAATAACAAACTCTTGCTTGAAGAAATTAAAAACTAATATTTTATCACCTCTTTCACTTTACCCTTCCTAGTACTTAGAGTAGGCAAAGAGAATGACTGGGGGGTGGAGCTAAGGGAGGAGATATATAGACAGCTCTGCTGTGGTGCTCTTTGCCACTTCCTGTAGGGAAGGTTAATATCCCACAAGTAAAGGATGAATCCGTGGACTCTTCTTACCTTTATAGAAGAAAGAAAATCTGATTTCTCTGCAAGAACAATTTTAATGGGTAGTGGTTTCAAAGAACAAAAACAATTAATTTATATACAAAAAAATAAACCTAAAGAAACAATATCTCATGCATTTTATACTCTGCTGGTATAACAAGTTATTAGAAACACATTAAGGGAAAACAATTTTATAGTATAAATGGTCCCTTTAAGTATGTTTTAAAATATACATTGAAATATACATACATTTGCTTGAAAACTTGTGTTTGTCATATGATCCCTAGAGAGACTAGAAGACATGTAACCCAAAATATTCTGTAAAATGATGCAAATTGGTTGACATGGCTATATACCAAACAGTGATTGCTTAGAGTATCTTAACCCCTTCAGGACAGGAGCAAGTGCACAAGATCAGAATGCTGTAAACAAAAAGGGGAAATTTGGAAGTCATGTGAGAGTTGCTGCGATCATGTGACTCAGATACCGCTGATTAGCTCCTGGGGGGCTGCCTACGATGCCCCCAGTCGGTTCTTCCCTTCTGCGTTGAAGGAAACCGAGCAGGACACTGCAAATGTTAGGACGTTCCATGCCATCTTAAGGGTGTTCAAGCCCAGCGCTCTTAGGACGGCATGGAATGTACTAAGGGCGTCAGGGGTCTAAGTCTCTCATCTCCTGTATGCTGTTTTTGAATGCAAAACATATCCATATTATTTAAACCGATTACAATCACAGTAACAAAATGCAGTTGGTAAATATTTAAGGATCACACGTTAAAATGCATTTATTTTAAGCACAAAAACAGATACAACCTAAAAACAATGATTGAAACAAAAACAAAAAAAACAAAACAAACAACTTACTTCCCAGAATTGGCTCCCTTAAGGTGATCCGTGTAGATGTAGATATCTGGGAGGAAGCTGTTTAGAACACTCCTGGCAGACTCTACTATTCTGTTAGCAATTTGTGGAGAGACTCTTACGGAGTATCTATCAGTGTCAAGTTAAAAAAAAAAAAAAGAAGCAGCAGCAAAACCTGGAAAATCTACACATACATATATACATACTAGTGTGCAAAGGTTTTAGACAGGTATGAACAAAAATGCTGTTAAGTAAGAATGCTTTTAAAAATAGAAAGAAAAAAAAAAAAGTTTTTTTTTTTATCAATTAAAATTCAAAGTGAGTGAACAGGAGAAAAATCTAAATCAAATCAATATTTGGTGTGACCATGCTTTCAATTAATTCTAGGTACACAGTTTAAGGAACTTGGCAGGCAGGTTGTGCCAATCATTTTGGAGAACCCCAGGTTTTCTGTGGATTTAGGGAGCCCCAGTTGCTTCTGTCTCTTCATGTAATCCCAGACATACTCTATGCTTTGATCAGGGCTCTGTGGGGCCATTCCATAATTTCCAGGACTCCTTGTTCTTCTTTATGCTGAATATAGTTAAAGGGACAGTCTACAATAGAATTTTTGTTTTAAAAGAAAAATACCTTTATTACCCATTCCCGAGTTTTGCATAACCAATAGTTATATTAATATACTTTTTACCTCTGTGATTACCTTGTATCTAAGCATCTTCTTCCAGCCCCCTAATCACATTACTGACTGTTTATTATCTATTGACTTGCATTTAGTATTGTCTTGTGCTAACTCTTAAATAACTCCCTGTGCACTAACAGTGTTATCTATATGGCCCACATGAACTTAGTCTCTTGTTATCAAATGTTTTTTAAATTATTTTTCATAAGAGGCAGCCCTCAAGGGCTTAGAAATTAGCATATGAGTCTACCTAGGTTTTGTTTCAAATAAGAATACCAAGAGAACAAAGCAAATTTGATGAAAAGGAACATTGGAAAGTTGTTTAAAATTACAAGTCCTATCTGAATAATGAAAGTTTAATTTAGACTAGACTGTCCCTTTTACCCCTCAGTTTTTCTCTTTTTAAAGAAAGTGATAGCGCACCAGAATGAAGTGCCCAGTGAAAATAACACTTTGCCAGTTAAAATAAAATCCCAATAAAAACATAAAAAGTCAAAAAGAACGGAGTTGGCATAATGATCAAGCACACTTCCCCATGGTGTACTATACATGTAGAAAGATCCGGAAGGCAGATTTTTAATATTAATAGGTAAACTACATAACAGGATAGTTACACTGGTCAACGCCTACTCCCCAAACCAACATCAAAACAAATATATGACCACTCTCGCAAACAAAATTCTAGAATTACGTAAGGGAGCGCTAATAATAGCAGGCAATTTTAATTTAACACTAGACCCCCCATTAGATACGTCAAGAGCCACAGCCTCTACACCTAAGAGAATACTTAAACAATGTAACAATCGGCTGGAGGAATTGGCAGTGCACGATGTGTGGCGCACCTTACATCCCATCAAGCGGGATTATACATTTTTATCCCACCCACACAACCTTTTTACGAGAATTGATTATATATTCAGACCAGTCCACACTGGCACTAGTTAGACACTCAGATACTCTCAATGACATGGTCGGACCATGCCCCCCGTAATCTGTAGACTGAATTGGCCCACGGCACCTACACAACCATTTATTTGGAGATTTGATGATTTCCTACTCAACAACCAGGTGGTTAAAACACAAATTGAAAACACACTCCAAGAATATTTTCATCACAACAACATACCAGAATCACAAACTCACATAGTGTGGGAGGCACATAAATGCGTTCTCAGGGGTGAGCATATAAAACAAAACTCCCGTTTGTCCAAACATGCTAGAATAAAATACACAACTTTATTGACTAAAATACAGGACTTGGAAAAACGACACAAAAGACTTCCAACTGACCGCTCCCTCAAAACTGACTTACTTCAGACCAGGGAAGAACTGCAGAATATACACACACAAAAGAACACCAAAAGACTGCGCTAAAAATTCAGCAAAAATACTACGAATGCGGAGATAAGCCAGGTAGACTTTTGGCGAGAGCTTTGAGGAGGAGACAATTGAAAACACATGTTCATACTATTCTTGATGGGGGAGGGAAACCATGCTCGGACAGCGCCGCAATAGCAGAAGTCCTAAAAACATACTACCATAAACTGTACAATATACAAAATGTAGGTGAGGAAAGTGTAGAAAAGGGTAAAGACACAAATATGCAAGCGATAGAGTTAAGGTATGTGTCAATCACATTACCTTCCCTCTCACAAGATGAAGCAGAAGAACTAGAGTCACCTATCACAACAGAGGAAGTGGTGAAAGCCATTGACGACCTCCCGACGGGTAAGAGCCCGGGCCCTGACTGATTCAGTGCGAAATATTACAAATTGTTCAAACAAATACTCACACCACAACTGACTACTTTATTTAACGAAATAGGACTCACACAAGAAATTTCCCTCAACAATGCTTTTAGCTCACCACTATCCCTAAATCAGGTAAACCAACAAATCGCCCCGAAAATTTCACTTCTTAACGTGGACCTTAAACTGTTCGCCAAAGTGCTGTCGACGAGGCTGAACAAGTTCCTACCAAAGCTATTGTCACAAGATCAGGTTGGATTTGTCCCAGGCCGAGAGGCCAGGGACAACACCATAAAAGCAGCCCTCCTAGTGAATTATGCCCACTGCAAAAATATACCATCTATACTGGTGTCTACGGACGCTGAGAAGGCCTTCGACAGGGTGAGCTGGCCCTTTCTTAGGGCCACCCTGTTGAAGATGAATTTTGGCGCCCGCTTTGTGGATAAGGTGTTCTCCCTTTACACGGTCCCCAAAGCGCAAATTAAAGTAAACAATATACTGTTGGCACCCTTCGAAATTAGAAATGGCACCCGGCAGGGCTGCCCGTTATCCCCACTATTATTTGCTCTGACAATAGAAGTTTTAGCACACAAAAAAAATATGAGAGAACAATAAGGTTTCAGGGATACAGATAGGCCAGCAGGAACACAAATTGTCTTTATGCGGACGATGTCCTCTTATTATCTAACCCACTAATATCACTCCCAGAATCCCTAAAAGAATTTGAGGCATATGGCAAGGTGTCTAACTTTCACTTGAACCACAGTAAATCCGAAATTCTGAACATAAACCTCTCTCAAGCGGAATTATGTCAACTTACAGACAAATGCACATTGCGACTGCAAACTCGCACTCTCAAGTACTTAGGAATTAATATAACGGCAACACCAGAATCTCTGTTTGAGGCTAACTACACACACTTATTGCACTCTATAACACGCGATTTGTCCTCGTGGAAAAACAAAAATGTGTCCTGGTTGGGGCGAATCGGGATAATCAAAATGAATGTACTCCTGCGCATCTTGTATTACTTACAGACCCTTCCAGTTCCCCTACCAACAAACTATCTACAACGCTTACAGAACATAATAGAGGAGTATATCTGGAAAGGGGGCAGGCCGCGGGTAGCAAGAAGCAAAGTATCAAATGAAGGAGAAGAGAGGGTTAGGGGTCCCCAATCTATTACAATATAAAAGAGCTATCAATTTACAGCATCAAGTAAAGTGGAGTATTAACCACACGCAGAAAACTTGGGTACAAATTGGAAGGGAGATATTGGGTACTGGTAATGTGGGTGCGTTAGGGTGGACCTCCCCTAAAACTAGGAATAAGATAAATAAATCATATATACTTCTAAAAGAGTTTTTTACGCAGTGGGACAAAACCTTGATAGAGAATCCACACATCTCTACAAACCCCTCCCCACTGACCCCTTTCAAGCAAAACCCAGACATCCCTTTTACGAATACGCAGAACCCAACAGGGAACAGAACGCAACTAGACCAAATTGCGTTCCATAGAATAATCGCAAATAAAAAGCTTAGAAGCTTGGGGGATCTAGAGGACTCCAGTCTCAAGGTCACCTGGTACTTCCATATGCAACTCCAACACTTCATGGGGTCCTATAAACATGTGAAACTACTGACTAGACCACTAACATTGCTTCAAACACTCAGTTTACTCCCCAGAAACCCGGGACACTTAACATCAATAATGTACCGAGCGTTGCTGTCACACACGGGTTCACCCCTCCCATCCTTCGCTGGGCAGTGGAACAGAGAGCTGGACTCTCACCCCACAGACAGTGAGTGGCAAAAAAATTTCACTAACCACACAAAGGCTTCTGTCTCCGCTAGAATCAAACTATAAATACATGTCACGTTGGTATCTAACGCCTACCAGGCTACATAAGATCTATAAGCAAACAGATGGAAAGTGCTGGAGAGGGTGTGGGGAGCAGGGGACTCTCTCCCACATATGGTGGCATTGTGGCCTGATCAAAACTTACTGGCAAAACATTAGACGCAATAGACACAAACCTACAAATCACACTGAACAGGAGCCCTAATTTATTGCTCTTCCACAACCTCCCCAAGATTAAAGACAAAGCTAAGAAACAACTATTTTATATAATGCTTAACAGTGCTAAATCCCCGATTCCCAAAAACTGGAAATCAACAAGGATACCCACTTTTTCTGACTGGACAAAACATGTAAATAGAGATTTGCAGCTGGAACGCTTCAGATATTGGAGAGATGATAGGATCGAACTGCATGATTATATGCTAGAAATGTGGAAACCCATAAACACCTGAATACACAGAAGTAAGCGACATAGCAGTATACGCTGTACCACCCTCCCTTTCAGTTCCCCTCCCTCCTCTTTTTTTTTTCTTCCCCCCCCCCCCCCCTCACCATCTCTTACCTCCCCTTCTTATTCCCTCCTTAACTCTTTCTTTCCTACTTCCTTCTTCACTACAACCTTAAAACTTTTCAATACTAGTAATAATGATGAATCAGTACACTCAAGGACCGGCATACATTGATTGGTGTGTGTTCTGACACCAAAAAAGATAAGAATCAATCTTTATTACTAATATCATTGTATTGAATAAGACTTGGCAGATTACATTGTTAATAAATTATTGTATACTACCTTTTATTTTGGAACCGCCATGGGAACGGCGTAAGGCTCACATTGTAACTAGAGCCAAGTCTGTCATATTTATATATATATTATGTTTCAATAAAGCTTTTTCAAAACTAAAACAAAAAAAAAACAAAAAAACATACAAAGTCCTGCAATATTGCAGAGTTTGGACAATCTGCTAGTTCAGAGATATAGCAAGAACCTGTACCCTGGGGTATCTATTGTCCTTCTGAGCAGTCACACACCAAAAGTTACAAGCACTAATACACTTGAAGAAAAAAAAAAAAAAACATTACCCCCTTGGTGTCCCGAGGTAGTTGTGTATAGAAAACCATGTCCCCCTGGCTATGCTATACCTGAGAGGGAATCCTCTAATAGCGTGTGGGCTATGTGAGAGTACTGCACTTGCCTTTGCAGCACTCCCTCAACTGAATTAAGCAGCCATTGAAGAAAGCTGTAGGCAGCAGAGAGCCCATCCACTGCTGTCCAGGTAAAGAGGATCTGAGAGGAAATAGCTAATCCCACAGGGGGGCTAAGGGACATGTACCCGCAACGCCTGAGGGTAGTTATGGCTGGAATCCCATAGGGACATAATGTGCTCATAACCTGGTATTCCTATGCCCCTATATAATTCAGAGTGCTTAAAATCCACTTCTTGCTTCTTTCTGAATGATGTCTGTCAGGGGTACTGGGTCTCAACTCCCTTAAAATATTCTTCTATATGCGAGTAGCTGGAACCTCTCTATCCTTAACCACTTCCTGGGAGGCCAAGAACAAAACTGAGGAGAGATGGGAGGTTCATTTGTGGTTTAAAAAGATAGAAAATCCCTTTAATACCCATTCCCCAGTTTTGCATAACCAACACAGTTAGAATACACAATTTGCCTCTGTGATTACCTTGTATCCAAGCCTCTGCAAACTGCCCCCTTATTTCAGTTCTTTTGACAGACTTGCATTTTAGCCAATCAGTGCTGACTACTAGGTAACTGCCCGTGTGTGAGCTCAAAGGTATCTATATGACAAACGCCCTATAAAAGTGAAAAACTGTCAAAACTCATTCAAATTAGAGGCAGCCTTCAAGGTCTAAGAAATTAGCAAATGAGCCTACCTAGGTTTAGCTTTTAACTAAGAATACCAAGAAAACAAAGCAAATTTGTTGATAAAAGTAAATTGGAAAGTTGTTAAACTTATGATTCAAATAGGGCATGTAATTTTAATTTTGGTCCCTTTAAGCTTGTGTGAGTTCTTGGCCTCCTATTGGTGGCAAAAATTATATCCCACATGTTATGGAGCCCTGAGGACTATCATCATACAAAATAAAAACAGAATTTATGTTTACCTGATAAATTACTTTCTCCAACGGTGTGTCCGGTCCACGGCGTCATCCTTACTTGTGGGATATTCTCTTCCCCAACAGGAAATGGCAAAGAGCCCAGCAAAGCTGGTCACATGATCCCTCCTAGGCTCCGCCTACCCCAGTCATTCGACCGACGTTAAGGAGGAATATTTGCATAGGAGAAACCATATGATACCGTGGTGACTGTAGTTAAAGAAAATAAATTATCAGACCTGATTAAAAAACCAGGGCGGGCCGTGGACCGGACACACCGTTGGAGAAAGTAATTTATCAGGTAAACATAAATTCTGTTTTCTCCAACATAGGTGTGTCCGGTCCACGGCGTCATCCTTACTTGTGGGAACCAATACCAAAGCTTTAGGACACGGATGAAGGGAGGGAGCAAATCAGGTCACCTAAATGGAAGGCACCACGGCTTGCAAAACCTTTCTCCCAAAAACAGCCTCAGAAGAAGCAAAAGTATCAAACTTGTAAAATTTGGTAAAAGTGTGCAGTGAAGACCAAGTCGCTGCCCTACATATCTGATCAACAGAAGCCTCGTTCTTGAAGGCCCATGTGGAAGCCACAGCCCTAGTGGAATGAGCTGTGATTCTTTCAGGAGGCTGCCGTCCGGCAGTCTCGTAAGCCAATCTGATGATGCTTTTAATCCAAAAAGAGAGAGAGGTAGAAGTTGCTTTTTGACCTCTCCTTTTACCAGAATAAACAACAAACAAGGAAGATGTTTGTCTAAAATCCTTTGTAGCATCTAAATAGAATTTTAGAGCGCGAACAACATCCAAATTGTGCAACAAACGTTCCTTCTTCGAAACTGGTTTCGGACACAAAGAAGGCACGACTATCTCCTGGTTAATGTTTTTGTTAGAAACAACTTTTGGAAGAAAACCAGGTTTAGTACGTAAAACCACCTTATCTGCATGGAACACCAGATAAGGAGGAGAACACTGCAGAGCAGATAATTCTGAAACTCTTCTGGCAGAAGAAATTGCAACCAAAAACAAAACTTTCCAAGATAATAACTTAATATCAACGGAATGTAAGGGTTCAAACGGAACCCCCTGAAGAACTGAAAGAACTAAGTTGAGACTCCAAGGGGGAGTCAAAGGTTTGTAAACAGGCTTAATTCTAACCAGAGCCTGAACAAAGGCTTGAACATCTGGCACAGCTGCCAGCTTTTTGTGGAGTAACACAGACAAGGCAGAAATCTGTCCCTTCAAGGAACTTGCAGAGAATCCTTTCTCCAATCCTTCTTGAAGAAAGGATAGAATCTTAGGAATCTTTACCTTGTCCCAAGGGAATCCTTTAGATTCACACCAACAGATATATTTTTTCCATATTTTGTGGTAAATTTTTCTAGTTACAGGCTTTCTGGCCTGAACAAGAGTATCAATAACAGAATCTGAGAACCCTCGTTTTGATAAGATCAAGCGTTCAATCTCCAAGCAGTCAGCTGGAGTGAGACCAGATTCGGATGTTCGAACGGACCTTGAACAAGAAGGTCTCGTCTCAAAGGTAGCTTCCATGGTGGAGCCGATGACATATTCACCAGATCTGCATACCAAGTCCTGCGTGGCCACGCAGGAGCTATCAAGATCACCGACGCCCTCTCCTGATGGATCCTGGCTACCAGCCTGGGGATGAGAGGAAACGGCGGGAATACATAAGCTAGTTTGAAGGTCCAAGGTGCTACTAGTGCATCTACTAGAGTCGCCTTGGGATCCCTGGATCTGGACCCGTAGCAAGGAACCTTGAAGTTCTGACGAGAGGCCATCAGATCCATGTCTGGAATGCCCCACAGTTGAGTAATTTGGGCAAAGATTTCCGGATGGAGTTCCCACTCCCCCGGATGTAATGTCTGACGACTCAGAAAATCCGCTTCCCAATTTTCCACTCCTGGGATGTGGATTGCAGACAGGTGGCAGGAGTGAGTCTCCGCCCATTGAATGATTTTGGTCACTTCTTCCATCGCCAGGGAACTCCTTGTTCCCCCCTGATGGTTGATGTACGCAACAGTCGTCATGTTGTCTGATTGAAACCGTATGAACTTGGCCTTTGCTAGCTGAGGCCAAGCCTTGAGAGCATTGAATATCGCTCTCAGTTCCAGAATATTTATCGGTAGAAGAGATTCTTCCCGAGACCAAAGACCCTGAGCTTTCAGGGATCCCCAGACCGCGCCCCAGCCCATCAGCCTGGCGTCGGTCGTGACAATGACCCACTCTGGTCTGCGGAAGGTCATCCCTTGTGACAGGTTGTCCAGGGACAGCCACCAACGGAGTGAGTCTCTGGTCCTCTGATTTACTTGTATCTTCGGAGACAAGTCTGTATAGTCCCCATTCCACTGACTGAGCATGCACAGTTGTAATGGTCTTAGATGAATGCGCGCAAAAGGAACTATGTCCATTGCCGCTACCATCAAACCTATTACTTCCATGCACTGCGCTATGGAAGGAAGAGGAACGGAATGAAGTGTCCGACAAGAGTTTAGAAGTTTTGTTTTTCTGGCCTCTGTCAGAAAAATCCTCATTTCTAAGGAGTCTATTATTGTTCCCAAGAAGGGAACCCTTGTCGACGGAGATAGAGAACTCTTTTCCACGTTCACTTTCCATCCGTGAGATCTGAGAAAGGCCAGGACTATGTCCGTGTGAGCCTTTGCTTGAGGAAGGGACGACGCTTGAATCAGAATGTCGTCCAAGTAAGGTACTACTGCAATGCCCCTTGGTCTTAGCACCGCTAGAAGGGACCCTAGTACCTTTGTGAAAATCCTTGGAGCAGTGGCTAATCCGAAAGGAAGCGCCACGAACTGGTAATGCTTGTCCAGGAATGCAAACCTTAGGAACCGATGATGTTCCTTGTGGATAGGAATATGTAGATACGCATCCTTTAAATCCACCGTGGTCATGAATTGACCTTCCTGGATGGAAGGAAGAATTGTTCGAATGGTTTCCATTTTGAACGATGGAACCTTGAGAAACTTGTTTAAGATCTTGAGATCTAAGATTGGTCTGAACGTTCCCTCTTTTTTGGGAACTATGAACAGATTGGAGTAGAACCCCATCCCTTGTTCTCCTAATGGAACAGGATGAATCACTCCCATTTTTAACAGGTCTTCTACACAATGTAAGAATGCCTGTCTTTTTATGTGGTCTGAAGACAATTGAGACCTGTGGAACCTCCCCCTTGGGGGAAGCCCCTTGAATTCCAGAAGATAACCTTGGGAGACTATTTCTAGTGCCCAAGGATCCAGAACATCTCTTGCCCAAGCCTGAGCGAAGAGAGAGAGTCTGCCCCCCACCAGATCCGGTCCCGGATCGGGGGCCAACATTTCATGCTGTCTTGGTAGCAGTGGCAGGTTTCTTGGCCTGCTTTCCCTTGTTCCAGCCTTGCATTGGTCTCCAGGCTGGCTTGGCTTGAGAAGTATTACCCTCTTGCTTAGAGGACGTAGCACTTGGGGCTGGTCCGTTTCTACGAAAGGGACGAAAATTAGGTTTATTTTTGGCCTTGAAAGACCTATCCTGAGGAAGGGCGTGGCCCTTACCCCCAGTGATATCAGAGATAATCTCTTTCAAGTCAGGGCCAAACAGCGTTTTCCCCTTGAAAGGAATGTTAAGGAGTTTGTTCTTGGAAGACGCATCAGCTGACCAAGATTTCAACCAAAGCGCTCTGCGCGCCACAATAGCAAACCCAGAATTCTTTGCCGCTAACCTAGCCAATTGCAAAGTGGCGTCTAGGGTGAAAGAATTAGCCAATTTGAGAGCACGGATTCTGTCCATAATCTCCTCATAAGGAGGAGAATCACTATCGATCGCCTTTACTAGCTCATCGAACCAGAAACACGCGGCTGTAGTGACAGGGACAATGCATGAAATTGGTTGTAGAAGGTAACCCTGCTGAACAAACATCTTTTTAAGCAAACCTTCTAATTTTTTATCCATAGGATCTTTGAAAGCACAACTATCTTCTATGGGTATAGTGGTGCGTTTGTTTAAAGTAGAAACCGCTCCCTCGACCTTGGGGACTGTCTGCCATAAGTCCTTTCTGGGGTCGACCATAGGAAACAATTTTTTAAATATGGGGCATTTCAGAACCATTATCATCAGCGTCCTCATGCTCTTCAGTATCTAAAACAGAGCAGTCGCGCTTACGCTGATAAGTGGGCATTTTGGCTAAAATGTTTTTGATAGAATTATCCATTACAGCCGTTAATTGTTGCATAGTAAGGAGTATTGGTGCGCTAGATGTACTAGGGGCCTCCTGAGTGGGCAAGACTCGTGTAGACGAAGGAGGGAATGATGCAGTACCATGCTTACTCCCCTCACTTGAGGAATCATCTTGGGCATCATTTTCAGTGTCACATAAATCACATTTATTTAAATGAGAAGGAACCCTGGCTTCCCCACATTCAGAACACAGTCTATCTGGTAGTTCAGACATGTTAAACAGGCATAAACTTGATAACAAAGTACAAAAAACGTTTTAAAATAAAACCGTTACTGTCACTTTAAATTTTAAACTGAACACACTTTATTACTGCAATTGCGAAAAAGTATGAAGGAATTGTTCAAAATTCACCAAAATTTCACCACAGTGTCTTAAAGCCTTAAAAGTATTGCACACCAAATTTGGAAGCTTTAACCCTTAAAATAACGGAACCGGAGCCGTTTTTAACTTTAACCCCTTTACAGTCCCTGGTATCTGCTTTGCTGAGACCCAACCAAGCCCAAAGGGGAATACGATACCAAATGACGCCTTCAGAAAGTCTTTTCTATGTATCAGAGCTCCTCACACATGCGACTGCATGTCATGCCTCTCAAAAACAAGTGCGCAATACCGGCGCGAAAATGAGGCTCTGCCTATGATTAGGGAAAGCCCCTAAAGAATAAGGTGTCTAAAACAGTGCCTGCCGATATTATTTTACCAAAATACCCAGATTAAATGATTCCTCAAGGCTAAATATGTGTAATATATGAATCGATTTAGCCCAGAAAATGTCTACAGTCTTAATAAGCCCTTGTGAAGCCCTTATTTACTGTCTGAATAAAAATGGCTTACCGGATCCCATAGGGAAAATGACAGCTTCCAGCATTACATCGTCTTGTTAGAATGTGTCATACCTCAAGCAGCAAAAGACTGCTCACTGTTCCCCCAACTGAAGTTAATTCCTCTCAACAGTCCTGTGTGGAACAGCCATGGATTTTAGTAACGGTTGCTAAAATCATTTTCCTCTTACAAACAGAAATCTTCATCTCTTTTCTGTTTCAGAGTAAATAGTACATACCAGCACTATATTAAAATAACAAACTCTTGATTGAATAATAAAAACTACAGTTAAACACTAAAAAACTCTAAGCCATCTCCGTGGAGATGTTGCCTGTACAACGGCAAAGAGAATGACTGGGGTAGGCGGAGCCTAGGAGGGATCATGTGACCAGCTTTGCTGGGCTCTTTGCCATTTCCTGTTGGGGAAGAGAATATCCCACAAGTAAGGATGACGCCGTGGACCGGACACACCTATGTTGGAGAAATAAAAATTAACACTTCTGAAAGCATTCTTACTGAAAAATGTATGGATGTATGTTTATTTAACTGCAATGGCGTCTAGAACTTCATTTGTAAAAAGCAATTTACTCACAGACAAGCCTTCGACATTTAAAAAAATAAATCATGAAGGATACGCCACACCTCTGATACGTTTGATTTTACCAGGATCAGTCAGTTGAATTGGTCTTATGACTTTCCTTATTGGACAGGAGAAGAGTACTTCCCCACCACCACCAGGTGGAGCCCCTCTTTTGACTATCTGAGAAGCAAAAAAAAAAAAAAAGTGTAGGTTATTGCACTTGAAAATTATTATTCAGTAATCGCACTGCTTTTCATACCAGTCCTCAAACCTCCCTAAAAAGGGCATAATTGCAGGTTTACCTTGAGTGAGAGCAGTTAAAAATAACCATGTTTACTAATAAGCTGATTAATTCCCCTGTCTTCTAGTTCAGGACGGTATCCTCAAAATCTGTCCCGTTAGGGAGATCTGAGGATATATTTGAAAACCAGGTTTGTACCCTAAAATTAAAACTTATAAAAGCTTATCTAAACCACACCATGAAAGACAAATTACACCTATCCAAAGCACAAAATAATTGAGGAAGAGATTTAACAAGTGTTTAACAATAATTTGTGAAATACATTGAAAAACGTCAGTATTAACTAACGTAAACCAGATGGTCAGTAAAATCAGCCAATTAAAAAGGTCCGGAGTAGAACACTGTAAATATTTAATGTGCTTATTTTGACAGTTATAAATAACTTACAAGTGACATAAAATAAAGAGGTGTGTACTTGCAAATCATGGAATGAGAAACTGCACTCTTGATATGGATAACACATTTCTTACATTGGTAAGGGCAGAAAACATATGCAGAGTATAAAACCAAATTGCCTTTAGTTATGTTAACCATATCTATAAAAAAAAAAAAAAAAAAAAAAAAGTATTAAAGGGATATTAAACACCAAAAATGTTATTGTTTATAAAGATAGATAATCCATTCCTCAGTTTTGCATAACCAACATTGTTATAGAAATATACTTTTTACCTAAATTACCTTGTATCTATCTAAACTTTTGCTGACTGTCTCCTTATCTCGGATATTTTGACAGACTTGCATTTCAGGCAATTAGTGATGACTCTTCACGTGCGTGAGCACAGCGTTATCTATATGAAACACATGAACCAATGCTCTCTAGCATTGTGAAAAACTGTCAGATGCATTGAGATGAGAGGCAGCCTTCAATGGATTAGAAATTAGCATATGAGCCTACCTAGGTTTAGCTTCTAACTAAGAATAACAAGAGAACAAAGCAAATGGGATAATTAAAGTAAATTAGAAAGTTGTTTAAAATGACATGCCCTATCTGAATCGTGAAAGTTTAAATTTGGACTTTACTATCCCTTTAAAATTTGTTTTATATAAAAACACCTATTGGGGGGAAAAACAAGCAAACATGAATTTAAGCTCAAAACAGCTCCTATTGTAATTGTGAATTAGTTCAAAAAACCATTTCAGATACAAACATTTATTAATTCATATTATCACCATCACGTTGTAGAATGATATATACATCTATGTTTTAACAAACAAATTACTCAAGAGATATATATATTCGTATTTTATGGTTATGCCCTTAGCCTAAAGGACGTCTACAGACATTTTACTTTTCACTTTTTTAGGACACTAAGTTTCTTTTTAAGTTTACAACTACTCCTGTCTTATGTGCAACCCAGAAATAAAATAGGAGTCATAATTTGGATTGTTTATATAAAATCAGGTGATTTGGGGCTATGCTTTTCTTGATATAGTGCCGAGCTTGTTATTTACACCTAGAACTAGATTGATGGCATTTGTTATATGAATTGATGTGACTATTACCTGTTTGCACAATTTTTAGCGGATCGCTTGCTATTGCCGATATATGTACTATAGATAAATGTGTAAGGTTGTGTCCTTTTACTGATATAGTCTTTAGTCCTTTCGCCTTTTTTTTTCTTCTATTTTTAATTCATTGGAATATGTACCAAATTTAACCTCTAAGTATATATCCGTTATTAGTGGATTAGATATGTTTCCCCCTAACCTTATAGATGGTTATTTACCATTGCATATAGATATTCAAGATATATATGTTAAAATCAAGTCCAAGCTTACTTTGTTGAGCGGCCCCTTGCATTGGTGGAGAACTAACAAAGATAAATATCCCACCTTTGTGAAATTGGCAAAACCCTACTTAAGCATCTCAGGCACCGCAACACCATCTGAGCGCCTCTTATCTGCTGCAGGCAAAATAGCTTGCAAAAAAGAGCCAGCCTCAGCCAGGAGCATGTGGACATGACATTTTTGCCTTTAAATGCAAAGTTTCTGAAAGTGTGAATAACAGAATGTTATAAACAGTGATAGTTTACCTTTTCTAGTTCTACCTCTTTTCAAACAGTTTGTGGTTTTGTTTTGCTTAAATTATAAAAATTTGTTCTGCTGCTTACAAAATTGGACCAACAGATGTTTTTCTGCAAAATTTTAGTCAGAAGTTTATATTTATAACATTCAGTATGTGGATTTTATTTTAAATATAGGAAAAAAATTATTTAATTTTTATCCGATTAGTCGGAAAAAAAAAAAAAAAAAAAAAATCGGCCGATTAATCTATTATGAAAATAATAGTTGCAGCCCTAATAAACAAAATTTAATTATTATGAGCTGAATGTTAACTTTTGGGAAAAAAAAAGAGGTTCTAACTCTAATACATACTGCAACATTTATGCTGTTTTAACGCTTCTTGCTTTTATTAAGATATTATTGCAATGTAACAGTTAGCAATATGTTACTTTTCACATTGTATGTACATGATTATATCATTTGAAAACCTCAATAAAAATATTAAAAAAAAAAAAATACAAACTTACCTGTGAACTAAAAATAAAACCTAAGCTAGCTACAATATAACTATTTACTAACTACCTAGTTAAAATACAAAACTTACCTGTGAAATAAAAAAAATCCTAAGATTACTATATCTATCTATCTATCTATATATATATCTCTATCTATATATATATATATATATATATATATCTCTATCTATATATATATATCTCTATCTATCTATCTATCTATCTATCTATCTATATATATATATATATATATATATATATATATATATCTATATATGTATTTATACAGATTACCCACAGTTAGAAAAGTCATAACGTACAAGACTAATAAGCTTGTATGTTAATACAAGTTTCATGTAACACCACCTTAGGAAAAGAGCAAACTAAAAAATGTTATGATGTAAAAGCACAAAGCAAGCTTAAAACAAAGTGAATAAACTTTCATGAATTAGTGCCCATTTTTTAAAAACAGGGGCACTTTCATTCATGAAAGTTTACATTGCAGCATATTTTTACACTTACCTTTCACTTCGGCGACCCTCCCGCTCACAGCTCCTCTGTACTTAAGTCACCAATGATGAAAACTGGCTTTGAAAACCGGCCGTGATTGGAGAAAGCCCGTTTGGTCATTGCTGTGTAATTACAGCATGAGAAGTGGGTGGAGGATCGGCGATCCGGCTTTGCTCAACAAAACAGCAATGTAAACATTTGTGAATGAAAGTGCCCCTGTTTTTAATATTTTTAAAAACTGTGCACTAATTTATGAGAGTTTACAGACCCAAGAAATTCAGGAAAAAGGAGTATATCCTCAGTAAATGGCTGATGCATTCTTTTTACAAGGGACAATCAAATCAACTGTACCTAGAAGCCTGTGGTATATCAGAATCATACAAAATCAGTGTGGATAACATTCAAATAGGATAGTTTCTATTTAAGATACATAATCTAAAAGGTTATTCATCCTGAAATAGTTTTTAATAACAAGATGCTTTATATTCATGGCTGTAATGTTTACATTGTTTGGTAAATTCATTCCATTAATCCATTCACAATGTCATGCTCTCCCAGAGGTTTCTGTCCGTTTATTTTGGGCATTGTTTTCTATCTTGACGATATCACTTATTATTGGTTTTGGAATTCTTAAAACTATAAATATGTGTTTGCAGAAATAACATGCAAAATAAACATACAGAGTTAAGAAATAAAAGGGACATAATCATAACAAAAACTTTTTGGGTTTTAGATAGAGCATACATTTTTTAGATTTACTTCTATTATCAAATGTGCTTCATTCTCTTGGTATCCTTTGATGAAGAGCAATGCTGAACACACTGGGAGAGACATTGACAAACAGCTAGCTCACAGTAGTGAATTGCTTCTGCAACTACCTATGTATGCTTTTCAACAATTGATACCAAAAGAGCAAAGCAAATTAGGCAAGATAAGTTTGACTTTACGGTCCCTTTAATGCAATTGCTCCCCTGCAAATCTATGCACAGAATCAACAGAATCAACCCATTCTAAGTTTAAAGAAGCTCAATGAAAAGATTGTTTGGAGTGGAATAGATCGGCACATGGAGCGAAGCGTGAGGAGGGAGGGGCAAGTATTAAAGAGCTAAGGTTACTGTTTTAGTTAAATAAAACTATTTAAAGTGCTATTATTAAAGGGGCAGTAAAAGCTACAAAATATTATTATATAATTCTGCACTATGAATGATTAACTTAAGCTGGAGATAGTTCACCTCCTAATTTCCATTATCCATCTATGCATATCTAATGATATATAACCAAAATCAGTCTTGGTCTGCTATAAACAAGGGCGGGGGGGTATCTGTGAGCCTTCCAAATAAAATTGGTTATAGCTCCCAAACCTCTATAGCAGATCATGGCATGATGATATCTGGTGTTAACATAATGGTGCCCTATAGAAGATTCCTGCTTACTAATCTGGTGAGAAGCCAGGGATAGTATAAGCAGCCCAGGGGAATAATATAGCATAAAGAGCCTCCACCTATACTTCAAATAAGTCCAGAGAGGGAACCCAGCTATGTCCACTGTATGATGGACAGAACTAGGAATGAGGAAGTGATGTTATCGTTATATAGGTAAACTAGTCCTAAAGCCAGTGTACACGGGCCAATTTTTTAAGTACTGCGGTTCCAACCCTTGCTCCCTCTCTTTCCCCCCTCTTATGCGCTCTCTCCCCCCCTCTCTTTTGATTTCTCTCTCTCCCCCCCTCTCTTTTGAGCTCTCTCCCCCCCCCCTCTTTTGATTTCTCTCTCTCCCCCCCTCTCTTTTGAGCTCTCTCCCCCCCCCCTCTTTTGAGCTCCCCCCCCCTCTTTTGAGCTCCCCCCCCCTCTCTTTTGAGCTCTCTCTCCTCCCCCCCTCTCTTTTGAGCTCTCTCCTCCCCCCCCTCTCTTTTGAGCTCTCTCTCCTCCCCCCCCTCTCTTTTGAGCTCTCTCTCCTCCCCCCCCCTCTCTTTTGAGCTCTCTCTCCTCCCCCCCCCTCTCTTTTGAGCTCTCTCTCCTCCCCCCCCTCTCTTTTGAGCTCTCTTCCCCCCCCCCCCTCTCTTTTGAGCTCTCTTCCCCCCCCCTCTCTTTTAAGCTCTCTCTTCCCCCCCCCCTCTCTTTTGCTCGCTCTCCCCCCCTCTCTTTTGAGCTCTCTCTCCTCCCCCCCCCCTCTCTTTTGAGCTCTCTCTCCCCCCCCCCCTCTCTTTTGAGCTCTCTCTCCCCCCCCCCTTCTCTTCCTTCCATCAGCGCTATCGCAAAAGGATCCCTTATGCACTGCAGGAACTCGTAAGCTGGCCGGCTTCCCTAGTGTTACTCATTTTCAGGGTCTGCACAGGGAGCGCTAGGGAGATGCCAGAGTCCTGAAGGAGGCATAGGCAGAGTGCAGTATGGTGGATATTTCTTCCGTCTTAGGATAAATGTGGCCCTTTCTGCCAGTGCCTAGGCTCTTCATTACGCTCGTGGTCAGTGTACAGAGTGAGTTTTTTTTTAAGCTGCAGAAACCCTTCAGCTTGACGGCTCCTCAGCGGTATTGGAGGGGGTAAGAGCCTTATACCGGTGTGGGAGGGGCTCCAGGCTAATGTATTAGGTGCATTCTAATTTAAACTATTAAATTTCAGCCTCTCTCAATCAGCTTGCATGCTGTGTACCTTGCGCTCCCTATCTCGCGCCAGACCTCACAGCTGTCACTGACCTCAGCTTGTATGCTGTGTAGCTCGCACCCCCTATCTCGCGCCGGCTGCTTCTCACGCGGTAGACCTCACAGGTGCCACTGACCTCGCTCCAAGCCACCACCGATTTTAATGTTAAGGCCAGGTATGTTTGTCTCTACTGCGCATGACTGCATCTGACAAACATACCTGGCCTTTTATTATATAGGATGGGCCATGGTTATTTCTGTCCATGCCCCACTCTAGGGGGGTTGGGATGGACATCTCACATGGTAAGTATTAACTAGGTAGGGCGAAGTTGTTTTTGGTTTTCAAAAAATATAAAGTAATTGTCAAATAGGTTACAATTTTCTCTGACTAAACTTACACTACTTCTATGTGTATGTATATACAAACTATAGCTAAAGTTGTACTGTCCTCTCACCATACTCGCAAGAAAAACTAAATACCAACTGATGTGGATGGTAAGCCAGAAAATATTTGTTTTATTAAAAAAGGACCCAGTAAATACAGTAGACTTGCATAATCATCAAATGCGTGATAAAAAGACAAATGCAGTAGCACATTCTTAACTTCAAATTAGTAAAAAAATTTCTAAAAAATGTCAGTTATGTCTATTTCCACTCCCACTGCATCATGTGACAACCATCAGCCAATCACAAATGCATAAATGTATATTCTGTGCATTCTTGCACATGCTCAATAGGAGCTGGTGACTCAAAGTGTAAATATAAAAAAGCTGTGCACATTTTGTTTATGGAAGTAAATTGAAAAGTTGTTAACAATCGCATGATCTATCTGAACCATTAAACTTTACTTTTGACTTGAGTGTCTCTAATGTTTTTGTAATGTACCAATTAACAGCATGGAGACAGATAACAGCTGGTTAATGTCACAAGTAAATGATGATTTCCCTAAGACACTGCACTAAGGGATTAAAGGGACATTAAACCCAACATTTTTCTTCTTTCATGATTCAGATCGAGAATACAATTTTAAACAACATTCCAATTTACTTCTATTATCTCATTTGCATTATTCTTTAGATAGACATGTGTGTCAATAAAAACATAATTTATGTAAGAACTTACCTGATAAATTAATTTTTCATATTAGCAAGAGTCCATGAGCTAGTGACGTATGGGATATACATTCCTACCAGGAGGGGCAAAGTTTCCCAAACCTCAAAATGCCTATAAATACACCCCTCACCACACCCACAAATCAGTTTAACGAATAGCCAAGAAGTGGGGTGATAAGAAAAAAGTGCGAAGCATAAATATAAGGAATTGGAATAATTGTGCTTTATACAAAAAAAATCATAACCACCACAAAAAGGTGGGCCTCATGGACTCTTGCTAATATGAAAGAAATGAATTTATCAGGTAAGTTCTTACATAAATTATGTTTTCTTTCATGTAATTAGCAAGAGTCCATGAGCTAGTGACGTATGGGATAATGACTACCCAAGATGTGGATCTTCCACGCAAGAGTCACTAGAGAGGGAGGGATAAAATAAAGACAGCCAATTTCGCTGAAAAAACATAATTTATGCTTACCTGATAAATTCCTTTCTTCTGTTGTGTGATCAGTCCACGGGTCATCATTACTTCTGGGATATAACTCCTCCCCAACAGGAAATGCAAGAGGATTCACCCAGCAGAGCTGCATATAGCTCCTCCCCTCTACGTCACTCCCAGTCATTCGACCAAGAATCAACGAGAAAGGAGAAACCAAGGGTGAAGTGGTGACTGGAGTATAATTTAAAAGATATTTACCTGCCTTAAAACAGGGCGGGCCGTGGACTGATCACACAACAGAAGAAAGGAATTTATCAGGTAAGCATAAATTATGTTTTCTTCTGTTATGTGTGATCAGTCCACGGGTCATCATTACTTCTGGGATACCAATACCAAAGCAAAAGTACACGGATGACGGGAGGGATAGGCAGGCACATTATACAGAAGGAACCACTGCCTGAAGAACCTTTCTCCCAAAAATAGCCTCCGAAGAAGCAAAAGTGTCAAATTTGTAAAATTTGGAAAAAGTATGAAGCGAAGACCAAGTTGCAGCCTTGCAAATCTGTTCAACAGAGGCCTCATTCTTAAAGGCCCAAGTGGAAGCCACAGCTCTAGTAGAATGAGCTGTAATTCTTTCAGGAGGCTGCTGTCCAGCAGTCTCATAGGCTAAACGAATTATGCTACGAAGCCAGAAGGAGAGAGAGGTAGCCGAAGCCTTATGACCTCTCCTCTGACCATAGTACACGACAAACAGGGAAGACGTTTGTCGAAAATCCTTAGTTGCCTGCAAGTAGAACTTGAGGGCACGAACTACATCCAGATTGTGTAGAAGACGTTCCTTCTTTGAAGAAGGATTTGGACACAAGGATGGAACAACAATCTCTTGATTGATATTCCTGTTAGTGACTACCTTAGGTAAGAACCCAGGTTTAGTACGCAGAACTACCTTGTCTGAGTGAAAAATCAGATAAGGAGAATCACAATGTAAGGCTGATAACTCAGAGACTCTTCGAGCCGAGGAAATAGCCATTAAAAACAGAACTTTCCAAGATAACAATTTTATATCAATGGAATGAAGGGGTTCAAACGGAACACCCTGTAAAACGTTAAGAACTAAGTTTAAACTCCATGGCGGAGCAACAGTTTTAAACACAGGCTTGATCCTAGCTAAAGCCTGACAAAAGGCCTGGACGTCTGGATTTTCTGACAGACGCCTGTGTAACAAGATGGACAGAGCTGAGATCTGTCCCTTTAATGAGCTAGCCGATAAACCCTTTTCTAAACCTTCTTGTAGAAAGGACAATATCCTAGGAATCCTAACCTTACTCCAGGAGTAACCTTTGGATTCGCACCAGTATAGGTATTTACGCCATATCTTATGGTAAATCCTTCTGGTAACAGGCTTCCTAGCCTGTATCAGGGTATCAATAACCAACTCAGAAAAACCACGTTTTGATAAAATCAAGCGTTCAATTTCCAAGCAGTCAGCTTCAGAGAAGTTAGATTTTGATGTTTGAATGGACCCTGTATCAGAAGGTCCTGTCTTAGAGGTAGAGACCAAGGCGGACAGGATGACATGTCCACTAGATCTGCATACCAAGTCCTGCGTGGCCATGCAGGCGCTATTAGAATCACTGATGCTCTCTCCTGTTTGATTTTGGCAATCAATCGAGGAAGCAGCGGGAAGGGTGGAAACACATAAGCCATCCCGAAGTTCCAAGGTGCTGTCAAAGCATCTATCAGAACCGCTCCCGGATCCCTGGATCTGGACCCGTAGCGAGGAAGTTTGGCGTTCTGGCGAGACGCCATGAGATCTATCTCTGGTTTGCCCCAACGTCGAAGTATTTGGGCAAAGACCTCCGGATGAAGTTCCCACTCCCCCGGATGAAAAGTCTGGCGACTCAAGAAATCCGCCTCCCAGTTCTCCACTCCCGGGATGTGGATTGCTGACAGGTGGCAAGAGTGAGACTCTGCCCAGCGAATTATCTTTGATACTTCCATCATTGCTAGGGAGCTTCTTGTCCCTCCTTGATGGTTGATGTAAGCTACCGTCGTGATGTTGTCCGACTGAAACCTGATGAACCCCCGAGTTTTTAACTGGGGCCAAGCCAGAAGGGCATGGAGAACTGCTCTCAATTCCAGAATGTTTATTGGCAGGAGACTTTCCTCCTGATTCCATTGTCCCTGAGCCTTCAGAGAATTCCAGACAGCGCCCCAACCTAGTAGGCTGGCGTCTGTTGTTACAATTGTCCAGTCCGGCCTGCTGAATGGCATCCCCCTGGACAGATGTGGCCGAGAAAGCCACCATAGAAGAGAGTTTCTGGTCTCTTGATCCAGATTCAGAGTAGGGGACAAGTCTGAGTAATCCCCATTCCACTGACTCAGCATGCACAATTGCAGCGGTCTGAGATGTAGACGTGCAAAGGGAACTATGTCCATTGCTGCTACCATTAAGCCGATCACCTCCATGCATTGAGCTACTGACGGGAGTTGAATGGAATGAAGGACACGGCATGCATTTAGAAGCTTTGTTAATCTGTCTTCTGTCAGATAAATCTTCATTTCTACAGAATCTATAAGAGTCCCCAAGAATGGAACTCTTGTGAGAGGAAAAAGAGAACTCTTCTTTTCGTTCACTTTCCATCCATGCGACCTTAGAAATGCCAGAACTAACTCTGTATGAGACTTGGCAGTTTGAAAGCTTGAAGCTTGTATCAGAATGTCGTCTAGGTACGGAGCTACCGAAATTCCTCGCGGTCTTAGTACCGCCAGAAGGGCACCCAGAACCTTTGTGAAGATTCTTGGAGCCGTAGCCAATCCGAATGGAAGAGCTACAAACTGGTAATGCCTGTCTAAGAAGGCAAATCTTAGATACCGGTAATGATCTTTGTGAATCGGTATGTGAAGGTAAGCATCCTTTAAATCCACTGTGGTCATGTACTGACCCTTTTGGATCATGGGTAAGATTGTCCGAATAGTTTCCATTTTGAACGATGGAACTCTTAGGAATTTGTTTAGGATCTTTAAATCCAAGATTGGCCTGAAAGTTCCCTCTTTTTTGGGAACCACAAACAGGTTTGAGTAAAACCCTTGTCTTTGTTCCGACCGCGGAACCGGATGGATCACTCCCATTAATAACAGATCTTGTACACAGCGTAGAAACGCTTCTTTCTTTATCTGGTTTGTTGACAACCTTGACAGATGAAATCTCCCTCTTGGGGGAGAGAATTTGAAGTCTAGAAGGTATCCCTGAGATATGATCTCTAGCGCCCAGGGATCCTGAACATCTCTTGCCCAAGCCTGGGCGAAGAGAGAGAGTCTGCCCCCCACTAGATCCGGTCCCGGATCGGGGGCCCTCGGTTCATGCTGTCTTTGGGGCAGCAGCAGGTTTCCTGGCCTGCTTGCCCTTGTTCCAGGACTGGTTAGGTTTCCAGCCTTGTCTGTAACGAGCAACAGCTCCTGGAAGTTGATGCTGCTCCTGCTTTGAAATTCCGAAAGGGACGAAAATTAGACTGTCTAGCCTTAGCTTTGGCTTTGTCTTGAGGCAGGGCGTGGCCCTTACCTCCTGTAATGTCAGCGATAATTTCTTTCAAACCGGGCCCAAATAAAGTTTGCCCCTTGAAAGGTATATTAAGTAATTTGGACTTAGAAGTTACATCAGCTGACCAGGATTTTAGCCACAGCGCCCTACGTGCCTGAATGGCGAATCCATAGTTCTTAGCCGTAAGTTTGGTTAAATGTACTACGGCCTCCGAAATGAATGAATTAGCTAGTTTAAGGACTCTAAGCCTGTCCGTAATGTCGTCCAGCGTAGCTGAACTAAGGTTCTCTTCCAGAGACTCAATCCAAAATGCTGCCGCAGCCGTAATCGGCGCGATGCATGCAAGGGGTTGCAATATAAAACCTTGTTGAACAAACATTTTCTTAAGGTAACCCTCTAATTTTTTATCCATTGGATCTGAAAAAGCACAGCTATCCTCCACCGGGATAGTGGTACGCTTAGCTAAAGTAGAAACTGCTCCCTCCACCTTAGGGACCGTTTGCCATAAGTCCCGTGTGGTGGCGTCTATTGGAAACATCTTTCTAAATATTGGAGGGGGTGAGAACGGCACACCGGGTCTATCCCACTCCTTAGTAACAATTTCAGTTAGTCTCTTAGGTATAGGAAAAACGTCAGTACTCGCCGGTACCGCAAAGTATTTATCCAACCTACATAATTTCTCTGGTATTGCAACAGTGTTACAATCATTAAGAGCCGCTAAAACCTCCCCTAGTAATACACGGAGGTTTTCCAATTTAAATTTAAAATTTGAAATATCTGAATCCAATCTGTTTGGATCAGAACCGTCACCCACAGAATGAAGCTCTCCGTCCTCATGCTCTGCAAGCTGTGACGCAGTATCAGACATGGCCCTAGTATTATCAGCGCACTCTGTTCTCACCCCAGAGTGATCACGCTTGCCTCTTAGTTCTGGTAATTTAGCCAAAACTTCAGTCATAACAGTAGCCATATCTTGTAATGTTATCTGTAATGGCCGCCCAGATGTACTAGGTGCCATAATATCACGCATCTCCCTGGCGGGAGATGCAGGTACTGACACGTGAGGCGAGTTAGTCGGCATAACTCTCCCCTCGCTGTTTGGTGAAATTTGTTCAATTTGTACAGATTGGCTTTTATTTAAAGTAGCATCAATACAGTTCGTACATAAATTTCTATTGGGCTCCACCTTGGCATTGGAACAAATGACACAGGTATCTTCCTCTGAAGTTTAACACACTAGCAATAAACTTGCAACTTGGTTACAATCTTATTTAACAAAAACGTACTGTGCCTCAAAGAAGCACTAAACGATTAAATGACAGTTGAAATAATGAACTGAAAGACAGTTATAGCATCAATCCTTAAAAACAACACAACTTTTAGCAAAGGTTTGTTCCCATTAGTAAAGTAACAATAATTAAATTTGAAACATAAAAATTACAGAGCAACGTTTTTAATCACAGTCAATATATAAGTCTCACAGCTCTGCTGAGAGAATCTACCTCCCTCCAAAGAAGTTTGAAGACCCCTGAGTTCTGTTAGAGATGAACCGGATCATGCAGGAAATACAAGAGTAACTGACTGGAAATTTTTGATGCGTAGCAAAGAGCGCCAAAAACGGCCCCTCCCCCTCACACACAGCAGTGAGAGAGAAACGAAACTGTCACAATTAAAACAAGCAACTGCCAAGTGGAAAAATAATGCCCAAATATTTATTCACTCAGTACCTCAGAAAATGCAAACGATTCTACATTCCAGCGAAAACGTTTAACATGATAAATACCTATTAAAAGGTTTAATGTACTTTTAACAGAGTAATTCCGGTGAAATACCATCCCCAGAATACTGAAGTGTAGAGTATACATACATGTCATTATAACGGTATGGCAGGATTTTCTCATCAATTCCATTCAGAAAATAAAAACTGCTACATACCTCAATGCAGATTCATCTGCCCGCTGTCCCCTGATCTGAAGCTTTTACCTCCCTCAGATGGCCGAGAAACAGCAATATGATCTTAACTACTCCGGTTAAAATCATAGTAAAAACTCTGGTAGATTCTTCTTCAAACTCTGCCAGAGAGGCAATAACACGCTCCGGTGCTATTGTAAAATAACAAACTTTTGATTGAAGTTATAAAAACTAAGAATAATCACCATAGTCCTCTCACACATCCTATCTAGTCGTTGGGTGCAAGAGAATGACTGGGAGTGACGTAGAGGGGAGGAGCTATATGCAGCTCTGCTGGGTGAATCCTCTTGCATTTCCTGTTGGGGAGGAGTTATATCCCAGAAGTAATGATGACCCGTGGACTGATCACACATAACAGAAGAAATAATCCACACCCAAAATAAAGTTTAAATCTTATAATGAAGAAAACTGAAATTATAAGCAGAAGAATCAAACTGAAACAGCTGCCTGAAGTATTTTTCTACCAAAAACTGCTTCAGAAGAAGAATACACATCAAAATGGTAGAATTTAGTAAAAGTATGCAAAGAAGACCAAGTTGCTGCTTTGCAAATCTGATCAATCGAAGCTTCATTCCTAAACGCCCAGGAAGTAGAAACTGACCTAGTAGAATGAGCTGTAATCCTTTGAGGCGGAGATTTACCCGACTCGACATAAGCATGATGAATTAAAGATTTCAACCAAGATGCCAAAGAAATGGAAGAGGCCTTCTGACCTTTACTAGAACCGGAAAAGATAACAAATAGACTAGAAGTCTTTCGGAAATTCTTAGTAGCTTCAACATAATATTTCAAAGCTCTAACTACATCCAAAGAATGCAATGATCTCTCTTTAGAATTCTTAGGATTAGGACATAATGAAGGAACCACAATTTCTCTACTAATGTTGTTAGAATTCACAACCTTAGGTAAAAATTTAAAAGAAGTTCGCAACACCGCCTTATCCTGATGGAAAATCAGAAAAGGAGATTCACAAGAAAGAGCAGATAATTCAGAAACTCTTCTAGCAGAAGAGATGGCCAAAAGAAAACAAAACTTTCCAAGAAAGTAATTTAATGTCTAGCGAATGCATAGGTTCAAACGGAAGAGCTTGAAGAGCCCCCAGAACCAAATTCAAACTCCAAGGAGGAGAAATTGACTTAATGACAGGTTTTATACGAACCAAAGCTTGTACAAAACTATGAATATCAGGAAGAATAGCAATCCTTCTGTGAAAAAGAACAGAAAGAGCAGAGATTTGTCCTTTCAAGGAACTTGCAGACAAACCTTTATCCAAACCATCCTGAAGAAACTGAAAAATTCTCGGAATTCTAAAAGAATGCCAGGAAAAATGATGAGAAAGACACCAAGAAATGTAAGTCTTCCAGACTCGATAATATATCTTCCTAGATACAGATCTACGAGCCTGTAGCATAGTATTAATCACAGAGTCAGAGAAACCTCTTTGACTAAGAATCAAGCGTTCAATCTCCATACCTTTAAATTTAAGGATTTGAGATCCTGATGGTAAAAAAGGACCTTGTGACAGAAGGTCTGGTCTTGACGGAAGAGTCCACGGTTGGCAAGAAGCCATGCGGACAAGATCCATATACCAAAACCTGCGAGACCATGCTGGGGCCACCAGCAGAAAAAAAAAAAAACGAGCATTCCTTCAGAATCTTGGCGATTACTCTTGGAAGAAGAACTAGAGACGGAAAGATATAAGCAGGATGATACTTCCAAGGAAGTGACAATGCATCCACTGCTTCCGCCTGAGAATCCCTGGATCTGGACAGATACCTGGGAAGTTTCTTGTTTAGATGAGAAGCCATCAGATCTATTTCTGGAAGTCCCCACATTTGAACAATCTGAAGAAACACCTCTGGGTGAAGAGACCATTCGCCCGGATGTAACGTTTGGCGACTGAGATAATCCGCTTTCCAATTGTCAATACCTGGGATATGAACCGCAGAGATTAGACAGGAGCTGGATTCCGCCCATACCAGTATTCGAGATACTTCTTTCATAGCCAGAGGACTGTGAGTCCCTCCTTGATTGATATATGCCACAGTTGTGACATTGTCTGTCTGAAAACAAATGAACGATTCTCTCTTTAGAAGAGGCCATGACTGAAGAGCTTCTGAAAATTGCACGGAGTTCCAAAATATTGATTGGTAATCTCACCTCCTGAGATTTCCCAAACCCCTTGTGCTGTCAGAAACCCCCATACAGCTCCCCAACCTGTCAGACTTGCATCTGTTGAGATCACAGTCCAGGTTGGAAGAAAAAAGAAGCCCCCTGAACTAAACGATGGTGGTCTGTACCACGTCAGAGGGTGTCGAACAATCAGTTTTAAAGATATTAAATGAGATATCTTTGTATAATCCCGGCACCACTGGTTCAGCATACAGAGCTGAAGAGGTCGCATGTGAAAATGAGCAAAGGGGAACACGTCCAATGCAGCAGTCATAAGAACCTAGAATTTCCATGCATAAGGCTACCGAAGGGAATGATTGAGACTGAAGGTTTCGATAAACTGAAACCAATTTCAGACGTCTCCTGTCCAACAGAGACAGAGTCATGGACACTGAATCTATCCGGAAATCTAAAAAAAGGTTACTCTTGTCTGAGGAATCAACAAACTGATTGGTTAATTGATCCTCCAACCATGTTCTTGAAGAAACAACACTCATAAAAAGCTGGAAAGGATCTTTCCATTGAAAATGAGCAAAGGGAATTGAATCCAATGCTGTTAAAACTTCTATGCATATATAGCAACTGAAGGAAATAGAGACTGAAGGTAATAGAGACTAAAGGTACCGACATACGGAACCCAATACAAATTGTCCTTTGTCTGATAGAGACAAAGATAGTGACAAACGATCTGGAAACCTTGCATGAGGAATCAAGAGCTTTTGAAAAAAAGATCCTCTAACTATGTCCTGAAGAGCAAATGAAACATATGAGAATCCGCATCCTCAGGAAATAATCTGAATGAAAACAGAAAAATGAAGAATATGCATTTATTGTATCTAAAGAAAACAAATAATGCTATCAATGACCACAAAAGGCAGAATAGTTTGAATAAAACTCCAAAACCCCAGAAGATTCCAGGTCTGAGCAGCGCTTGAACCCCATGGGTACCCAGCCATGCTTCCACAGTATCCAAAATATATAGGACAGAAACACACTGAAAGAAAGTGTTAGCCTTACTGGAATAAAATCAAAGAAATTTGGACAAAATAGAACCAAATAAATTTCAAAGAAGTCTTAACCTGCCCCTTACCAGCCAAGCTGGAATACGGCACGTGCATCGCAACATTAGGGAGCCAATTTCGAACCCCAATTAAAAACATGTTACTTGGGAAAGAACTCAGGATTCGTTCCTTAATAAGAACAACCAAACTAGTATAAGCATAAAGTTTTAGTCTTAGAACTCAATCTTGAAGCCCATAGTAACAGTTAAGAATTGAATCCAATTATAATTGATTATCTTAGAACAAAAGAAATATGGATTTTCTTTTTTTTTTTTTTTTTAAATCACAGAATTCTTCTAGATAAAATAGCTAAAGACATAGATTAACCCTCATTTGCAAATATATTCAATAAAATGAAGACACAAATGAAATCATTAGCATGATAGTCCAGATTAAAGGACCAGTCAAAACAGAGGACTTGCAAAATGCAACGGCACCTAGTCTAGTAAATGTTGTCCCTTAACAATGCTAAAATAAATCATGATCTGATACTTTATCTTAAAGTAAACAGAAAAAATGAAGCAATTGCAATATCACAGGACAAAGAAAAGTACCTGAAACTAAATCATTTTCCAAAAATAAGATACAACTATATAAAGGAAAATAAATACTATTTTGCTATAAAAAACAATAGCATAATTAGTAGGAGTAGAAATCACAGAAGAATAAAAAGGCAGAAATAGTGTCAGCTAGTCTTAAAGAACTAGTTACCTTAATATCCAAAATAATCAACACCTCTTCAACAAAGAACACATGTACTTTAATAAAAAAGTAGATTTGTTAGTGTCAATATCTGAAAGAGAAAAAAAACATCATCAGAGAAGGATAAATCAGTATGTTGTTGGTCATTTGAAACTTCAATAATTAAAAAAGAAGTGAAAAAGACCTAAAAATCGTATTAGAAGGCACGAAGTCAGACATAGCCTTAATCAGAAAAAATATTTCTTATAAATCTTCTAAACATTTCTTGCACTTAAGAATGGAAATGTATAAAGCATAAATACTAATGGAATCTGCATGTAAAAGTATATCATAATAACTTATTACAAACCATAGCTAAAGATAAACATTTATAACATTTAAAATAAATGAACTTAGCTTTGGTAGAACTGAAACTCAGTTAAAGGGCCATAATACCCAAATGTTTAAACATTTGAAAGTGATGCAGCATAGCTGTAAAAAGCTGATTAGAAAATATCACCTGAACATCTCTATGTAAAAAAGAAAGATATTTTACCTCAAAAGTTCCTCAGTAGCCACCTCCCTTTGTAAAGGATTTCTAAGCAGCATTTTAGTGTGTTTGTCCTGGGACATCTGAAGGGACTAGCATTGTGCACTCTCATATTATTTCACCAATCAGGTAAAGGAAGCTTACTATGAAATCTCATGAGAGTTAAGTCAAATCTCATGAGATCACAGTAAGAGTTCATGACCTCAGCACTGCTGATGCTGATTGGCTGCTGTTCATTTCTTCATTTTTTTTTTTTTTTTTTTACCTGCAGCTGGGAGCAGCTGAGTATAACTTTGTACACAGAACTTACTCTGCTGAGCTGAGGAGATTGTGAGGTAAAATATCTTCCTTTTTTACATAGAGATGCTCAGGTGATATTTTCCTGTCAGCTTTTTACAGTTATACTGCATCAGTTTCAAGTGATTTAGCATATGAGTATTATGTCCCTTTAAGCGTTTTTCCAGAAGTGGCTTCTGACTCAGGGACAAACGGAGACATCTTGCAATATGTAATAGAAAAAACAACATATAAAACAAAATTGATCAAATTCCTTAAATGACAGTTTCAGGAATGGGAAAAAATGCCAGTGAACAAGCTTCTAGCAACCAGAAGCAATAAATAATGAGACTTAAATAATGTGGAGACAATAGGGACGCCAAAAATGACGCCACATCCGGAACGCTGACACTTTTGGCGCAAAAAAAGTCAAGAAAATGACGCAACTTCCGGCGACACGTATGACGCCGGAAACAGAAAAAAAAAAATTTGAGCCAAAGAAGTCCGCGCCAAGAATGACGCAATAAAATGAAGCATTTTCAGCCCCCGCGAGCCTAATAGCCCACAGGGGAAAAGTCAAATTTTAAGGTAAGAAAAAAATTGATTCATTCATATGCATTATCCCAAATATGAAACTGACTGTCTGAAATAAGGAATGTTGAACATCCTGAGTCAAGGCAAATAAATGTTTGAACACATATTTAGAACTTTATATAAAAGTGCCCAACCATAGCTTAGAGTGTCACAGAAAATAAGACTTACTTACCCCAGGACACTCATCTACAAGTAGTAGAAAGCCAAACCAGTACTGAAACGAGAATCAGTAGAGGTAATGGTATATATAAGAGTATATCGTTGATCTGAAAAGGGAGGTAAGAGATGAATCTCTACGACCGATAACAGAGAACCTATGAAATAGACCCCGTAGAAGGAGATCATTGAATTCAAATAGGCAATACTCTCCTCACATCCCTCTGACATTCACTGCACGCTGAGAGGAAAACCGGGCTCCAACCTGCTGCGGAGCGCATATCAACGTAGAATCTAGCACAAACTTACTTCACCACCTCCATGGGAGGCAAAGTTTGTAAAACTGAATTGTGGGTGTGGTGAGGGGTGTATTTATAGGCATTTTGAGGTTTGGGAAACTTTGCCCCTCCTGGTAGGAATGTATATCCCATACGTCACTAGCTCATGGACTCTTGCTAATTACATGAAAGAAAGATTAGTTTCGTTTTGATTAGTTAATTTAGTTTCGACAAATAAGTTTATTTTTATTTTTTTATTCTTTCTGGCAACTTAGTTGCACCGACTGGTCCTTGGCTGAGAGCTGTTGCATTATTACATTAAGGTTATGTATCCTATTTAAAAGGGAGATATTTTTTTTACAAAAATCTCAGCTCTGAGGGTTATATTTGCCATAGTCTGAGTCTCCCTGTAAGATCTCGCTATTTTGGCTTCTATGGCTGTCTATATCATATAGCTTTTGTGTGGCCCTGAGACAGCTGAGAAGCTAAACCAAGAATGAAGGTATAAGCCCTTTATTGCCTTTAGTTCTCCTAGGACTGCTAGTATATAAATTACACTATACTTATAACCAAACTCTAGTCTATGCATATGGGCATGGAACCATCAGACCTGTAAGTTTACACAGAGGACTAGCCTATCACCAAGACACGCATAATTTTCTTTTTTAGTTGTTTCATTGGTTGCTGGGTATAGGGCCCATGCCCGAGCGACAGGGTACAACTGTCTAGGAAGTAGGCTATATTCTTTTATTTATATTGGTGCTAGTAGGCCTGTTCTCTGGCATTTGACCACAGCAGATGGTAATGGTTCCCAGTGGTACTCAGACTGCGGACTCTTTCTCTTAGTCCCTACAGCACCATGGTAATATCTGCTCAATTGATTGTAATGTATATAGTGTTTGCTTCCCTTAAATTAAAAGCATAGCTAATTTCTATTTATACTTCTAACCCCTATAATAATCTACAACTGTGTGGCTATAGAATCAAGTTTAATATTTATGTTGCGCCAATAATAATAATCTATGTTTTTGTATATCCCCCACCCCACCCATCAGCACACTCTGGCATCTGTAGTTATGCCATGAGTGTTTCAGTACGAGAATATTAGGAAAAAGTGCTAGGGGAGGCTGGCCCTATACTAGTGCTATTATGTATAGTCCCCCTCCTCATAATTTTGTAAATGAGCTACTTAACCGGGGTCAGGGTTGCTACCATAGATTTCTAGAATCTCTCATGCAGGGTGCAGCATTGGCCCTTCTTTTAGCGAGCTTGATCCAATATATCTTCAGATTATCCAGGTGCCCTTAAAACTTTCAAAATAGATATGGCGTTCTGATTACTAATTTGTTTACCATCCACAAAATATCACCTCCCCCCTACACACTATAATAAACCTCCTATACCAGGAGGGTTAAATACACGGTTTGTCTCGTCTATACCGCACCCTAACTCCCTTTCTTATAAGCATATCTTGTAGAACAACATAACATTGACCCTATCCTACCACCCAAGCTCAATCCCCCCTACACACTATAATAAACCTCCTATACCAGGAGGGTTAAATACACGGTTTGTCTCGTCTATACCGCACCCTAACTCCCTTTCTTATAAGCATATCTTGTAGAACAACATAACATTGACCCTATCCTACCACCCAAGCTCAACAAGATTGTTTATCCCTTTTTTTGCATATACTAAAATAAATAAATATATATATATATATATATATATATATATATATATATATATATATATATATATATATATATATATATATTATTATTATGAGCTGAATGTTAACTTTTGAAAAAAAGAGGTTCTAACTAATACATACTGCAACATTTATGCTGTTTTAACGCTTCTTGTTTTTATTGTTAAGATATTATTGCAATGTAACAGTTAGCAATATGTTACTTTTCACATTGTATGTACATGATTATATCATTTGAAAACCTCAATAAATATATTAAAAAATAAATACAAACTTACCTGTGAACTAAAAATAAAACCTAAGCTAGCTACAATATAACTATTTACTAACTACCTAGTTAAAATACAAAACTTACCTGTGAAATAAAACCTAACATTATTAAAAATAAAATCCTAAGATTACTAAAAATTTAAAACTACAATTACAAAAAACAAACAAAAAAGAAAAAAACAACACTAAGTAAAAAACCCTAATCTATAATAACTACCAAGGGCCCTTTGTAGGGCATTGCCCTAAAGTTAACAGCTCTTTGCTAAAAAAAGAGAAATAAACACCCCCTAACATTACAAACCCCCACCTCCCAAAATAACAAAAAAAAACCTAATCTACCCTATGCCTTGAAAAGGGTAGTTGTATAGGCATTACCCTTAAAAGGGCAGTCAGCTCTTTTTCGGCCCATAAAAGCCCTAATCTTTATAATATATATATATATCTGATAAATTTCTTTCAAGATATGGAGAGTCCACGACGTCATTCAATTACTAGTGGGAATATCACTCTTGGCCAGAAGGAGGCGGCATAGAGCACCACAGCAAAGTTAAGTAACAAAATAAGAACACAAAAAGGTGTAGAGGTGCCTGAGGTTTAGTCAAAAATAACTGTCTTAATAAAGGATGGGGTTGTGGACTCTCCATATCTGGAAAGAAAGAAATTTATTAGGTAAGCATAAATTCTATTTTCTTTCCTAAGATGTGGAGAGTCCACAACGTCATTAAATTACTAGTGGGAACCAATACCCAAGCTAGAGGACACGGAATGAATAGGTAGGGAGAATAAGACAGGCAGACCTAAACAGAAGGCACCACAGCTTGAAGAACCTTTCTCCTAAAGGAAGCATCAGCCAAGGCAAAAGTATCAAATTTATAAAATTTGGGGGGAAAAAAAGTGTGCAGAGAAGACAGTTGCAGCCTTGCATCTCTGTTCCACAGAAGCTTAATTTTTAAAAGCCCAAGAAGACGAGACAACCCTCGTGGAATAAGCCGTAATTCTCTCAGGAGGCTGCTGTCTAACAGTCTCATAAGGAAAACGAATCATACTTCTCAAACAGAAAGAAAGTAGTAGCGGTAGCCTTCTGACCTTTACGCTTTCCCAAGAAACAAATAAAAAGAGAAGAAGACTGGCGAAAATCCTTAGTCGCCTGTAAATAGAATTTAAAGAGATACTGAACCCAAAAATGTTTTCTTTTGCGATTCAGATAGAGAATGCAATTTTAAGCAACTTTCTAATATACTCCTATTATCAAATTTTCTTCGTTCTCTTGCTATCTTTACTTTAAAAAGAAAGTCCAGACCCTGGACAGCACTTGTTTATTGGTGGGTGAATTTATCCACCAATCAGCAAGAACAACCCAGGTTGTTCACCAAAAATGGGCTGGCATCTAAACTTACATTCTTGATTTCAAATAAAGATACCAATAGAATGAAGAGCATTTGCTAATAGGAGTAAATTAGCAAGTTGCTTAAAATTGCATGCTCTGAATCACAAAAGAAATTTGGGGGTTTACTGTCCTTTTAACCCCTTAACGACCAAGGAGGTGCCAGGCACGTCCTCCATTGGATGTCACTTAACGTCCAAGGACGTGCCTGGGTTTGAAGCTCCTTAAGCGATCCGGATCACTTCCAGCAGCTTTTAACGGTACTGCAGTGATGCCTCAATAGAGGCATCACTGCAATACCTTTTTTGGCACACCGATGCAGAGAGCCACTCTGTGGCCCTCTCTGCATCGGCCAGCGATGGTGCCGATCGTTGGTGGGTGGGAGCAGCTGCAGGGAGGAGGCCCATCGATGGCAATCTTCCGGCCAGCATTCGGAAAAGATTGTCGGGGGCGCGCGTGCATGCCATCCGGTATTAACAATTTTAAAGTGGTGGGAGAGGGTGGTGGGTGGCAGAGGAGGGGGAAATAATTTTTAAAAATAGGTCTGGGAGGGTATGGAGGGGGGCCAGCTACACTACAGAACAGTAATTATCAAAAAAACAAAACAAAAAAAAAAAAAAACATTTAAATGCAAAGTGGGTACTGGCAGACAGCTGCAAGGAACCACAATGGTAGAAAATAATTAGTGGGGGAGGGTTAGAGAGCTCTTTGGGGAGGGATTAATGAGGTTGGGGGCTAAGGGGGATCATACACAGAAGATTTTTTTTTTTTTTTTTTTTTTTTTTTTTGTGCCAGTACTTAAAAGGGACACTAAACCCCAATTTTTTCTTTGATGATTCAGATAGAGCATGCAATTTTAAGCAACTTTCTAATTTACTCCTATTATCAATTTTTCTTCGTTCTCTTCCTATCTTTATTTTAAAAGCAGGAATGTGATGCATAGGAGCCGGCCCATTTTTTGGTTTGGAACCTGGGTTATGCTTGCTTACTGGTGGGTAAATGTAAGCCTCTAATAAGCAAGCGCTATCCACGGTGCTGAACCTTAAATGGGCTGGCTGCTAAGATTTACATTCCTGCTTTTAAAATAAAGATAGCAAGAGAACTAAGAAAATTTGATAATAGGCGTAAATTAGAAAGTTGCTTAAAATGACATGCTCTATCTGAACCATGAAAGAAAAAAATTTGGGTTCAGTGTCCCTTTAAGATGGAGGGGGCAATTGTGGGATGAGAGCTGTTTGGGAGGGATCAGGGTGTGGGATGTGTCAGGTGAAAGGCTACACTAAAGCTAAAATTAACCCTACAAACTACCTAATTAACCCCGTCACTGCTGTGGATAATACAAGTGTGGTGCACAGCGGAATTTAGCGGCCTTCTAATTACCAAAAAGTAATGCCACAGCCATAAATGTCTACTATTTCTGAACAAAGGGGATCCCAGAAAAGCATTTACAACCATGTGTGCCATAATTGCACAAGTTGTTTGTAAATTTCAGTGAGAAACCTAAAGTTTGTGAAAAAGTGAACAATTTTTTTTATTTGATAGCATTTGGCGGTGAAATGGTGGCATGAAATATACCAAAATGGGCCTAGATCAATACTTTGGGTTGTCTACTAAAAAAAAATACATACATACATACATACACACACGTCAAGGGATATTCAGGGATTCCTGACAGATATCAGTGTTCCAATGTAACTATCGCTAATTTTGAGGGAAAAAAAAAAAAAATTGGTTTGGAAATAGCAAAGTGCTACTTGTATTTATTGCCCCATAACTTGCAAATAAAGCAAAGAACGTGTAAACATTTTATTTCTAAACTCAGGACAAAATTTAGAAACTATTTAGCATGGGTGTTTTTTTGGTGGTTGTAGATGTGCAATAGATTTTGGGGGTCAAAGTTAGAAAAAGTGTGTTTTTTTCCCCATTTTATAATTTTTTTATAGTAAATTATAAGATATGATGAAAATAATGGCATCTTTAGAAAGTCCATTTAATGTCGAGAAAAACGGTATATAATAATGTGTGGGTACAGTAAATGAGTAAGGAAAATTACAGCTCAACACAAACGCCACAGAAATGTAAAAATATCCTTAGTCCCAAACGGTCAGAAAATGGAAAAGTGCTGTGGTCACTAAGGGGTTAAGGGCATGCACAACATCCAAGTTGTGCAACAGACGCTCCTTATGAGAAGGATTGGGACAGAAAGGAGGAACAACAATTTCCTGGTTAATATTTCTATCCAAAAACACCTTCAAGAGAAACCCCAATTTAGTACGAAGAACCGCCTTATCTGCATGAAAAATAAGGTAAGGCGAATCACACTGCAAAGTCGAGAGTTCCGAATCTGAGCAGAAGAGAGAGCAATAAGAAACAAAACCTTCCAAGATAGCAACTTAATATCTTTAGAATGCATTGGCGAAAACTGAGCCTGCTGCAAAACAAGGTTAAGACTCCAAGGAAAGTAAAAGATTTAAACACAGGCCTGACTCTGACCAAGGCCTGACAAAAGGATTGAACATCTGGCACAACCACCAGACGCTTATGCAACAGAATAGATAAAGCAGAAATCTGATCTTTCAGAGTACTGCTTGATAATCCTGTCTCCAAACCTTCCTGGAGAAGAGACAAAATTCTAGGAATCCTGACCCTACTCCAAGAGTAGCCCTTAGAGTCACACCAATAAAAAAAATTAAAAAAAAATAATAAAAAATAAAAATTGTATTTACGCCATACCTTATGGTACATTTTAAGAGTAACAGGCTTGCGAGCCTGGATCATAGTCTTAATGACCGACTCAGAAAAAAACATGCTTAGACAGAACTAAGTGTTCAATCTCCAAGCAGTCAGCTTCAGAGAAACGAGATTTGGATGGAGGAATGGACCCTGAGTTAGAAGGTCCTTCTTCAGAGGCAACCTCCAAGGAGGCAGAGACGACATCACTAGATCTGCATACCAGATCCTGCAAGGCCATGTAGGAGCTATAAGAATTACAGATGCTCTCTCCAGTTTGATACAAGCAATGACTCGTGGAAGGAGAGCAAACGGAGGAAACAGAAAAGCTAGACCGAACACCCAAGGAATCGGCAGAGCATCTATCAGAGCTGCCTGCGGATCTCGACCTTTAACCATACCTTGGAAGCTTGGCATTCTATCGAGACGCCATAAGATTCAACTCCGGCACCCCCTACTTCAACTCAGAGTTCCTCCCTGATGGTTGATGTAAGCCACTGAGGTTATATTGTCCGACTGGAACCTGATGAACCGGGCCGAGGCTAACTGAGGCCAGGCGAGCATTTAAGATTGCTCTCAGCTCTAGAATGTTTATGGGTAGAACAGCCTCTGACCGAGTCTATGTTCCCTGAGCCTTTAGGGAGCCCAAGAATGTTCCACATCCCAGAAGGCTGGTGTCTGTTGTCACAATCACCCAAGAGGGTCTGCGAAAGCAGGTTCCCGGGGAGAGATGATCCTGAGACAACCACCAAAGTAGAGAATCCCTTGTCTCCTGCTCCAGCTGTAATCGCGGAGACAGATCCGCATAATCTCCATTTCACTGCCTGAGCATGCTTAACTGCAGAGGTCTGAGGTGGAAACGGGCGAACGGGATGATGCCCATTGCCGCTACCATCAGCCCAATTACCTCCATGCACTGAGCCACTGACGGCCGAGGAGAGTACTGAAGTGCTAGGCAAGAATTGAAAATCTTAGATTTCCTGACTTCTGTCAGAAAAATTTTCATTGATAAGGAGTCTATTATGGTTCCCAAGAAAACTACCCTTGTAGTTTGAACTAAGGAACTCTTTTCCAAATTCACCTTCCATCCGTGAGACCGCAGGAAAGCTAACAACATTTCCGTGTGTGATCTTGCTTGTTGAAAAGAAGGCGCTTGAACCAGAATGTCGTCCAGATAAGGTGCCACTGCAATGCCACACAATCTGAGCACCGTCAGCAGGGATCCCAGAACATTTTTTAAAAAAAAAAAATGCTGGGTGCTGTGGCAAGGCCGAATGAAAGAGCCACGAACTGGAAGTGTTTGTCTAGAAAAGTAAACCTTAGAAACTTGTGATGGTCCCTGTGGATGGGAACATACAAGTAAGCGTCCTTTAAATCCACTGCGGTCATAAATTGATCCCCTTGGACCAAAGGAAAAATGGAACGAATAGTTTCAATCTTGAAGGACGGCACTCTGAGAAACTTGTTTAGACTTTTGAGATCTAAAATTGGTCTGAAGATTCCCTCCTTATTGGGAACCACGTACAGATTTGAATAGAATCCCAGACCTCGTTCCTGCATTGGAACAGGAACTATCACTCCCAGGTCGGAGAGGTCCCGTACACAGTGTAAGGAAGCCTCTTTTTGTCTGGTCTACAAATAATCTTGAAAGCAGAAACCTGCCCCTGGGAGGAAAAAAATTCTTGAACTCAAGTTTGTATCCCTGGGACACAATATCCACCGCCCAGGGATCTTGAACATCTCAAACCCAAGCCTGAGCAAAGAAGGAAAGCCTGCCCCCCCACAAGATTCGGTCCCGGATCGGGGGCAGGCTATTCATGCTGTTTTTTATTCAATAGCAGGCTTCTTGGATTGCTTTCCCCTGTTCCAAGACTGATTGGGTCTCCAGGAAGGCTTGGACTGCTGCTGCTTGGAAGAGGGAGTGGAAGGAAGGATTTCCCTTGAAATTTCGAAAGGAACGAAAATCACTCTTGACATCCTTTTTGTTTATTTCTCTTATCCTGAGGGAGGGAATGTCCTTTACCTCCCGTAATATCAGAAATGATCCAAAACAAGGTCTTTCCCTTGTAAGGAATCGCCAAAAGTTTAGACTTAATAACCTGAAGGGAAGCATCTGTAATAAAGGAGTTGGCCAACTTAAGGGCCTTTATCCTATCCTGGATTTCTTCGAGGGGAAGGTCTGCCCGAATAGAATCAGACAACGCATCAACCCAGTATGCTGCCGCATTAGTGAGACAGTAACAATACAAACCGCAGGTTGCCATTGTAAACCCTGGTGTACATACATTCTCTTGAGCAACCCCTCTAACTTCTTATCCAGAGGATCCTTAAAGGAACAACTATCCTCTATGGGAATAGTAGTTCTCATGGCTAGCGTGGAAATTGCCCCTTCCACCTTGGGTACCGTCTGCCAAGACTCCTTGATAGATTCTGCTGTAGGAAACTTTTTTTAAAATAGGGAATGGAGAAAAAGGGATACCCTGTCTCTCCCATTCCTTAGCAATAATCTCTGTAGCCCTATCTGGCATAGGAAATACTTCCACCATGGAGGGCACGTCAAAATACTTGTTTAGTTTACTGGACTTTTTAGGTTCGACTACGACAGTGTCGGAGTCGTCCAGGGTAACTAAAACCTCCTTAAGTAACAAACAGAGGTGTTCAAGCTTAAACCTGAAAGAAACAACTTCAGTATCAGATAAAGGTATTACACTGCCGAGTGAGATTTCCCCCTCAGATACTACCAAAGTATCTTCCTCTTCAGGTTTCTGGGAAGAAATTCGGAATAGCCACTACTATATCAGCAACCTTATTGACTGATTGAATACATTTCCTCTTGCCCTTTCCCTGCAGCATGGGAAAAGCAGACAATGCATTAGATACCGCCGATAACATTAGGGAAGCGATGTCTTGCAAGGTAACTCCAGGTGGAGTTTGAGAGGAAGCGCAGGGCACTGCATGTGTGGGCGATACTTGAGGAGAAAGTTGTCAGACTCCTGAACAGCATCCGCCTTAGAAAATGTTGGCTCAGAAAAAAGTCTATCCCTATAATTTAAACGCTCTCTCAATACATGAGGAACAGAAAGTGTTTGGTGGTTCCACATTGGCATCAAAACAAAGAACAAGTGACAGGGCCTCTTGGTCCATTCTGACTCACAATGGATGAAATAATCAAATAAAAAGCTTAAATTTTTTAATAAAAATTAAAACAGAAAAAAACGTTACCGTCTCTTTAAGTATTAAAAAGTAACTTATTTTTGTATGCAGAGGGGGCTAAATATCTACACAAATACTGCAGAACACCTCTACACCTCAGCCTAACTTTGCTGAAGTGCCTACCTGCCCTGCTGACACTAGCTACAATCCCCTCAGCAAAAGATCCGGAACTCAGCTGTCGATAACAAACCGCTGAGGAATTTGTTTATAACACTCTCATTCCTCCCGATATCAGGAAGTGCTGAAAAAGTGGCGTGCAACCCAAATTGCCGCCTCACATAGCTCCACCCATCGTGGGCGTCTCAAAAAAAAAATCTCCCGGTCGGCATCTTATGTTAAAGTTAAGCCACTGGGAGCAGTGAAAAACCACCTCATACTGAGCCTAACATCTCCTCAGCCCCAGTGCCTGCCTAAAGTGCTATCGTATAAGTCCCCTCCTTTTATCTATAGGAGGATTTAATGTCCCAAGTAAATAAAGTGCTCCAACTTCCGCAGAGATCCTTTTATTTCCCAGACCCAGAATAATAGGTCAGCACTTACCTCTTAAATCTGCCAGACAGCAAGGCAGCTCACCAGGTTTGAGATGTCCTCTCCCTAACATAGCCCTGTGGAGAAAAAGATAAAGACCGAGTAATCTTACTCAGGCTATCAGGATTAGGGCAGCATAAATTACATGGGAGGCGCAGTGAGAATTATGTCCCACAAGTTCCCATTGCTCTAAAGCCACCACTGCTCTATTGAAGAGACTGATAAGGACTACGGCTACACCCCAGAACAAAGCAGCACAATCTTGAACTACTTTACCACTTCCGTGCTCCAACGTAGGCAAAGAGAATGACTGGAGTTAGAGGGAAGGGAGGTAATATTGAAGAGCTTTGCGGTGGTGCTCTCTGCCACCTCCTGCTGGGCAGGAGTGATATTCCAAATAGTAATTAGATGATCCGTGGACTCATCGTGTCATTAGAAAGAAAAGGACTTTAGTACCACAAGAATTATTTTGTCAGATGTCCTTTAAAGAAGGAAAGGAAATTAAAAACAAAAAAAACCTTCAAACTGATTTTGCTTGTGCAAAACCAACAAAGGGAACAAAAGGCAAATTTAATACACAAACACATACGTGCACATACATATAAACCTCAGTATTGTTTTACATTTAACTGCATATTAAGTGCTTACTTTCAACTCAAAGTGTTCACCATCTATGCCAAACTTTTTCAGTAATGGGATGGCTGTAGCTTTAAGCGAATCCACCTAAGGAGGGGAGAGAAAAAAAAACAAAAAACGCAAGAATAAAATGAGCACAATTTAAAAATGTGTAACATGTTATTTGAAAAGATTTGGAAAAACAGCATAAATTAATATATAATATATTTAATAATAATAAATCCACCAGCCGCAGATAATGCTGATGTTTTTTTTGAGTGCGAAACAAAGTGTATCCACAGTACTGTAATAAAACAAAAAGGCAGCGCTCTAAAGGCACAGCATCACTTAGACTTCTTGTCCCCTCAAACTTTATCACAAAGAGAGAGCACTATTTTAAATAGCTTTTTAATATGTAGTGAACAGGTAGTGAGCCGGATGGGAAGCTCCTAATTCTTTCAGACCATTTCATCTGCACTTTGAGATAAGTGCTCTCTCTTTGCGAGTATTCTTATTTTGGGATAAAGTTTGAGGGTACAAGAAGTCTAAGTGATGCTGTGCCTTTGGAGCGCCATTTTGTTTTATTACAGTACGTTTTTTGTTTTTTATGAGTATGCCCTGACTCAAGGTATATGACTACTATAATTCTCAAAGAAAGAGCAAATTTATCACATTATTTACAATTACAAACGTTTATTTACAGGCCTGAACTCACAGAGGGATCAACTTGATCATTGGTGACTCCTCGGAGGGTGATCTTTAATGGGTGCTTCATAAATGGAGCCAGGCAAAAGAGGCTTTCCAAGTAGTAGCCAATAGAGCGCTGTACATTACAGTCGTGTTCCAATGCTCCACCAAACAGTAGACCAGGCTGATAGTATATAGAAGTACCTGTTTAAGAGTAATAGTTGAGTACAGATGAATACCATTTTTAGTAAAAACTAAATAAAAAAAATTTATAAAAAAAAATTATAAAAAACCATTCGTAAAATTAAAGGTTTAAATATTAGGATATGGTTTCAAATTATACATAGCACCACCCTTGGTTATCACGTACATCAAAGAAGCCAAGATATAGCAAAGTTTAAACTAAAACACTTATTTTACAAATAAATAATTAAAAGGGACAGTCTAGGCCAAAATAAACTTTCATGATTCAGATAGAGCATGTAATTTTAAACAATTTTCCAGTTTACTTTTATCACCAATTTCGCTTTGTGGCTTGGTATTCTTAGTTGAAAGCTTAACCTAGGAGGTTCATATGCTAATTTCTTAGACCTTGAAGCCCACCTCTTTCAGATTGCATTTTAACAGTTTTTCACCACTAGAGGGTGTTAGTTCACGTATTTCATATAGATAACACTGTGCTCGTGCACGAGAAGTTATCTGGGAGCAGGCACTGATTGGCTAGACTGCAAGTCTGTCAAAAGAACTGAAAAAGGGGCAGTTTGCAGAGGCTTAGATACAAGATAATCACAGAGGTTGAAAGTATATTATTATAACTGTTGGTTATGCAAAACTGGGAAATGGGTAATAAAGGGATTATCTATCTTTTAAAACAATAAAAATTCTGGTGTAGACTGTCCCTTTAATATGGATTCAGATAGAGCATGTAATTTTAAGCAACTTTCTAATTTACTCATATTATTCATTTATTTTTTCTCTTGGTATCTTTTTTAAAAAGCAGGAATGTAAGCTTAGAAGCCGGCCCATTTTTGGCTCAGCACCTGGGTAGCTCTTGCCGATTGGTAGCTAAAAGTAAAACATTTTACTAATTTTATGCCACAACAATGTGCATAACAAAAAACACACATTAAATACCATGCGCCAAGTAATCTAAAGATAAAACATAACATATCTTACCTAATAAAATTAAATTCTTTCATGGTGGCAAGAGTTCACAACCTGTTACATATGGTATATACATTCCAACCAGGAGGTGGCAAAGTTTCCCAAACCCAAAAAAGCCCTCATATACCTCAGTTTAAACGTATAGTCAAGCGGTGAGGTGTAAGGAGGAGTAAGATCCAAAAAATAAGAGTAGGGAAAAAAAAAAATAGGATGTGCTTAAAACAAAAACAACCCCAAATGGGTGGGGGCTCGTGGACTCTCACCACCATGAAATTCATATAAATTATGTTTTCTTCCATATAGGTGGCAAGAGTCCACAACCTGTTACATATGGGATCTAATACCCAAGCTGTGGAAGTCCACAAGTAACAATAAAAGGGAGGGATAGAAAAAGTTTTTCACTGAGAAATGAAATCCACAACCCAAAACAAAAATATATGCATCTCTTATGATCAACGCAAAATATAGGCACAATCATCAAACTGAGAGAACTGCCTTAAAGACCCTTCTACCAAAGGCTGCATCTGAGGAAAGCAGCAACATCAAACTTGTAAAATTTTGTAAAGCTATGCAAAGAAGACCAAGTGGCAGCCTTGCAAATTTGATCAACTGAAGCCTCATTCTTCAAAGCCCAAGATGTGGCAACTGATCTAGTAGTACATGAGCTGTAATTCTCTGTGGCAGAGGCTGAGCTGCCACCAAAAAAGCTCTGAATCATACGTTTTAACCAAGAGGCTAAAGAAATAGAGGCGAAGAGAAGAAAAAAAAAAAAAGGGGAGCAAAAAACCAGACTAGAAGCGGGTCTCAAATCTTTAGTAACATCAACATAATACTTCTATGATCTAACAACATCCAGAAAATTAAAATATGTTTCAGAAGCATTTTTCTGACCAGGACATAAGGAAAGTGGGGGGGGAACACAAAAACAACACACCTCGCACACATTATCCCTACTAAAAAGTTATGAGAAGAATCAACTTCATGCACTCACGAGAGAGAGCAGACAATTCAGAAACTCTTCTAGCAGAAGAGACGGCCAAAAGAAACACCACTTTCCAGGAAAGTAGTTTAAATGTCCAATTTATGCATAGAATCAAAAAGGAGGAGTCTGCAAAACTCTTAACACTAAGTTAAGGCTCGATGGAGGAGCAATAGGCCCGCAAAACAGGTTTAATTCGGACTAAAGCCTAAAAAAATAAATAAAATTTAAAAAAAAAAAAAATCAATGAATTGGAAAGATTAGCAATCTTCCTATGAATTACAAAAAGAGCAGAAATGCGTCCTTTAAAAGAATTGGCACATAAACATTTATCTAAACCATCCTACAAAAGCTGAAGAATCCTAGGAATTCTAAAGGAATGCCAAGAAAAATTGTGGTTGATACACCAAGAAATAAGTTTTCCAACTTTTGTGATAAATTTTCCTAGAAACAGGTTTAGGAGCTTGAATCAGAGTGTTAATCAGAGAATCTGAGAAGCCTCTATGACTCAGAACTAAGCATTCAATTTCCATGCCATCAAGTTTAGATATTTTAAATCTGGATGGAAGGACCTTGAGACAGAAGGTCTGGACTTAGAGGAAGAGGTCAAGGCGGGCAATTGGACATTCAAACCAGATCCGCATACCAAATCCTGTGAGGCCCCGCTGGGGCAATCAAAATTACAAATGACTTACAATTTTATCTTGGAAATTACTCTGGAAAGCAGGATCAGAGGAGGTAACAAGTAAGCAGGCTTGCAGGACGGACCAAGGAACTGCTAGAGCATCTACTACCACTGCCTGAGGATCCCTAAACCTCAAAATGAACCTGTAAAGTTTGTTGTTCAAACGAGAGGTCATCAGATCGATTCCTGGTAGACCCCATTATTCCACAATCAGAACACATCCTGATGGAGACCAATCTCTTGGCTGTAGATACTGACGAGTGAGAAAGTCTGCCTCCCAGTTCCTCCCGTCTAAGAGCATTCGAGACACTTCTATCATAGCCAGGGAACTGCAAGTTCCCCCTTGATTATTGACTTAAGCTACTGCTGTCATATTGTCTGTCTGAAAACTGAGATACAGCTCCCTTTTCAATAGAGGCCAAGCCTGAAGGGCCCTGAAAAGTACACAGTTCTAAAAATATTGAATACAATCCTTGCCACCCGAGGATTCCAAACCCCCTGCGCTGTCAGAGATCCCCAACTTGAAAAAAAAAGACATGCATCTGTGGTGATCACAGGCCAGGTAGGACGAGCAAAAGAAGCCCCCTGAATAATAAACTGGTGATTCAGCCACCAAGTCAGGGATAGGTGTGTGCTGGGATCTAAGAATATCACTTGGGATATCTGTATGCTGCATCAATGGTGCAAGGATTATACTCAAAGCGGAAGAGTTCTCATATGAAATCAAGCAAATGGAATTGTGTCCAAAGCTGCAATCATGAGGCCTAGTAGTTCCATACAGAAAGTCACTGAATGGAATGAGAGAAACTGAAGGTACAGACAAGTTGACATCAAATTTAATTTTTCTCTGTTCTGTGAGTGAAAGAGTCATGGACACAGAATCTATTTGGAAACCTAAAATGTTGACCCTTGTCTGAGGAATCAAAAAACTCTGGTCTTAGAAGAGACAATAGTTTTTCCGTGTAAAATTCTGCTGAAAGAAAAGGATTGAGCTAGTACCAAGATATTGTCCAGGTAAGGAAATACAACAATACCCTGAGCTCTGATTACAGATAAATGGGTATTGAGAACCTTAGTAAAATGTTCTTGGAGCTGTAGCTAGACTAAATGGAAGAGCAACAAACTGATAATATTTTTCCAGAAAAGTTAAAGGGACAGTCTACACCAGAATTGTTATTGTTTTAAAAGATAGATAATCCCATTTTTACCCATTCCCCAGTTTTGAATAACCAACAGTTATATTTATATATTTTTTTACATCTGTGATTATCTTGTATCTAAGACTCTGCAAACTGCCCCTTTATTTCAATTATTTTGACAGACTTGCAGTTTAGCCAATCAGTGATGGCTCCCAGGTAACTTCACGTGCATGAGCACAGTGTTATCTATATGAAAAACCATGAACTAACACCCTCTAGTGGTGAAAAACCTGTTAAAAAGCATTCTTAAGAGGCGGCCTTCGAGGTCTAAGAAATTAGCATATGAACCTCCTAGGTTAAGCTTTTAACTAAGAATACCAAGAGAACAAAGAAAAATTGGTGATTAAAGTAAATTGGAAAATTGTTTAAAATTACATGCCCTATCTGAATCATGAAAGTTTTTTTTGGACTAGATTGTCCCTTTAATCTCAGAAACTGGTGGTGTTCAGAGTGAATTGGGATGTGAAGGTAAGCATCTTTTAAATCTACTGTAGACATAAAGTGACCTTGTTCTATAAAAGGCAGAATAGTCCTTATAGTTTCCATTTTGAAAGTTGGTATTCTTACAAATTTGTTTCAAGTTTTCAGATCCAAGATTGGTCTGAAGGAATATTCCTCTTTTGAAACAATAGATTTCTGAGACAAATTGAAAAAAAGCTTGAGCTTTTATTTGATGTATGGAATATGGGTCAGAAAGAACATTCTTGTGGAAGGTCTTGTTCTGAATCCTATTTGATATCTGAGAAATGTTCTGAACCCAATGTTCTGGGACAGATCGAAACCAAGCCTCATCTGCCCCCTACCAGGAATACTGGATTGGGAGCAGTACCTTCATGCGGTCTTGGAGGCTGGACCAGATTTCCCATTGGGTCTCCAGACCAAGCCAGAGGAGCTGTTTTTAGCTGAGGAGGCAGTTTTCTGTTCTCTAATCTGACGAATAGAATGAAAATAAATTAGGCGCTTAAAAAAAAAAAAAAAAAAAACTTGAAGAAAAGCACCTTTACCTCAAGTAATAGTAGAAATAATAGACTCTAGCTAAGACCCAAAATAATTTGTTTCCTTGAAAAGAGAAAGTAATCTAGGATTTAGATATATCAGCATTCCAGAATTTAAAGACATGCTTTTGATATTGGATTTTCATAATATTAAAATACTGCATCAAAAAAAAATAAAAAAAATATTTGCATTCTGAAGCAAATGCAATAGATTAAAACGTTCAGGGTCAGTAGAAACCTGCTGTGCAGGACTGGCTAACCAGTAAGTGGAAGCAGCAGCTATGTCAGCGATAGATATAGCTGGTCTGCATATATATCCAGAATGGAGAAATGCCCTCCTTAGGAAGTTTCGAATTACCTTTCTAAAGGCTCTATAAAAGACGTACTGCCTTCTAAAGGAATAGTAGTACGTTTGTGCTAGAGTGGAAATGGCCCCATCCACTTTGAGAACTGTTTCCCACAACTCTAAATTAGCAGCAGGTAAAGGGTACAATTTCTTAAACTTTGTAGAAAGACTAAAAAGGACACACCTGGTTTAGACCATTACTTAGCAACCATATCAGAGACTGCATCAGGTATAGGGAAAACCTCAGGGAGATTAACAACCGTTTTATATACTGAACTTAAACTATTACAGTGCCTGTCATCAGAAAGTTTAGAATATTCACCCTCTAAAGTGACTAAGACCTCCATTAAAAGAACAAATGTGTTCAAAGGAGGAATTATCAGATTGTACGTCAGATAAGGGAACCTCACTCTCAGAGAAAGCCTCATTGTTCAGAAGATACTTCATTATTCTTTGGATCAAAACATACATTACTAGTAGAAGGTAAAACATGAACTGACCTTTTTCACTTATTAGAAGACGGTAGAGCAGCCAGTGCCTCCATGATAGTAATAGTGTTCAAATTTTTCATTGCTGGAGGTACTTCATCTGCATCTACCTGTAAAGGACAGTAGGTGCACTAGTACACATAGAAACATCATTAGACTTATCAGTATGTGATAAATCTAAACATGAGCCACATAAATGAGCTGAAGGTACTTCAGTTGTTTTACAATAAGCACTTAATATTGGTGTGCTTAGGAGAATCAGTAACTATGGTAATTTTAGACACAGATTGGTGCCGCTCCATTATAGCAAGGAAAAAAAAAAGTGTTGCAATAAGCACTATATATAAACCCCTTTATGCAACCTCTATGAGGAAAGAAAAAAACAAATGCCCCTTTTATATAACGTTGCATGGAAAATAAAGCAAGCAAAAAGTCAGAGCGCGCAAAATAACGTTACCAACATTTGTTGTGTGCAACAAAAGCAAGGGAACAGCAAGTATCTGTCCAAGGGCCTATATACACATATACCATAAACATTTAAAAAATAAAAAAAATGCCCATAAACATAGTTGAGTGTCTATATTAAAAAATATAAAACATACTTACCCATAGACACTATCATCAAGTAGCAGACAGCCAAAGCAGTACTGAAACATAGCAGTGGTAATGGAATAGGAGTATAACATCAATCTGTAAAGGGAGGCAGAAGACTAGTCCCTGCAACCGAATTTACAGAGCCCATAAAGGATTACCCATGAGGCAAAACCATTGTATCACAAGGCAGTACTCCAAATTCATCCCTTTGACAAGCATTGTACTCTGATGGGAACCAGGCTTCAATATGCTCTGAAGCACCTTTCACTAAAGAATCAAGCACATACTCATGCTTTAATCACCTCCAACAGAGGTAAAGTAAAAACTGAGGTATGTGTGAGGGCTTTTATAGGCTTTTTTGGGTGTGGGAAACCTTTGCCTCCTCCTGGTAGGAATGTATATCCCGTATGTAAGAAGTCATGGAATCTCGCCACCTGTATGAAAGAAATCCAAATTCTAAACAAACAATTTAAAAAAAAAAAAAAAAAAAAAAAAAAAAAGTGTCAATTAACAGGAGAAAGAATGAAAAATGCTAATTAGTCAAGTTTAGAGACAGTGTACAGTAAAATTGGTTCCCCCTTAATGCGTTTTAAATCACGTTATACTAGCTGCAGAATTTTATATGTATGTATGGGAAATTACTCCTTTCATATATAAAAATATATCGAATTTGTTTTCTTTGCCAATTGAAACCACAACCAAATGAACTGGGCTGAGCTTGCAGAGAGAGCAGACCTCAGCTATGTTACTATGTATGCATGCCTCTATATTTGCACAAAATCCTCATCTTATCTTTATATACAGCAAGACCATTACTTAGAGAGAAGGATGGAGCATTTTAGCACCTCTTTCCAACCCTTCACTGGAGAAATTTTATTAAAAACTTTTTTTTTTTACATAGCTTTTCTATAACCAGTAGAGAAGTACTAAAATGTTCAGTATAGGCAGAAATAGAATAGGCAAGGTAAAAGCGTTATTTGTAAACAATGTAATACACTTCCAGCAGGAAAAATGTGGGTCATTGGGAACATTAAAAAAGGGAAGAAGAAAAAAATAAAAATAAATAAACCACACAAAATTATTATTATCATTATCATCACACACAGTGTTTTCCCCAGGACCTTTTTAGCAGATGCCCCACAGCTTGTTTTACCAACCACCTGGCTAAACGTTTAGCCAATATTAAAGGGATACTAAACCCAAATTATTATTTTTTTTTTCATGATTCAGGTAGAGAATACATTTTTAAGCAACATTCCAATTTACTTCCATTATCTATTTTCCTTAATTCTTTAGATATCCTTTGATGAAGAAATAGCATTGCAAATGGGTGAGCCAATCACACAAGGCATCTATGTGCAGCATCCAATCAGCAACTACTGGGCCTATCTAGATATGCTTTTCAGCAAAGGATATCAAGAGTATGAAGTTAATAAAAATTATACAATTTATGCTAAATTATAGAATTTGTGCTTTACACTGCCCCATCTGGCTTCTTTATAATGGCACCCAGCTGACAATTTTTTTTGTGGAGAACACTGTATACCAGGGAGTCAACAAATCTGTTTAAAAATTAGGAGCCAGTAAGAATATTTAGGAGCCAGTAATTCCGCGATCAAAGATTATATATGGATGGGTACGAAGCCCAGGATTAGCTATCAAAAACTAGTACTCCCTAATATAGAAATATATAATCTAGTGGCGGTTACGAAGATCGCTTTAGACTGGCTCCTGGAGAGTAATCACTTCTCCCTTCTAGACATGGAAAATGGTCTGATAAAACCTCTATTTTTAAAAAATATCCTTCATTTAGAAATTAAAAACCTCCCATTGTATGTTAAAAAACTAGATTTCTTCAAAGACACAATAGTGGCATGGCATAGGACATGCAAATTCTTAGGTTTAAAACCCTTTGCAACTAAATTTCTGTCCATTGAGGGAAATCCAGGGTTTAAACAGAGTCTCCTCTCTGGAACTTTTGCATGCTGGAGAGAGAAGGGGCTTTCTAAACTTATTCAATTAGTTAAAACTAGTCAAGAGGTAATGAAGGTCGAAGAGTTTGAAGTAATCAGGAATAGATACCTGTTGTCAGATAGACATTTCTTCCCCTTCTTACAAATCAGACATTACTGTTTGAAATTAATCCGACTACAAGGGAACAATTGGGAGCTTACAGCATTAATCCCGGTTATTAATCTCATTAAACAAGGTAAATACTCGATTTCACTCCTTTATAATTTAATAAATAATAGAAATCATAAACAGCATATAGAGGCAGGGGTCGTAAAATGGAGAGATGTATATTTCAAGAATCTTAGCATACAAATAATATTGAAAAGTATGCGGGAGCAACATATTAAGATAATGTGGATGGTATATATCACACCTGAGAAAATTGCTAAATGGGGTGGGACTGGAGAGGGAGCACTATGTATAAAATGTAGACAAAGTACGAATTTGTTACACAGTTTTTGGTTATGTCCAAAAATTCAAAGACTTTGGGGGAAAGTAAACTACTGGTTGGCAAGATATATGTGACCCAAATTACTTTACAAGCAGATCAGGTTATTTTTTCCACTATAAGAAAGAACATTTAGTGATAAGAAAATTTATAACACTAGTAATCTTAATAGGGAGGAATCTTATATTAAAAGGGTGGAAGAATGCCAAACCCCCAACTCTAACAATGATAAGGGAAAATATTCATCATCAATTCCTGATAGAACTTCAAGATACCTTGTTCCATATTGAAACTAATATTACCCGTTTTTTTGATAAATGGGGAAAGTGGGTTAAAACCCAAGACCTAGAAGAACAGAAACGAATAATTAAAAACTTTGAAAACACAGTGTACATAGAAAATTGTAGACTTAGAGGAGAATGGCTATTTGAGTAGGATAATTGACTTATAGGGGGAGAGGGCATGGAGGGCTCGGGGGGGGGGGGGTGGGAGGAGAGGAAGGGGAGGGAATACCTTTTCTTTTGTTTTTTTTGTTTGTTTTTTTTTTCTTTTTTCTGTTTGTGTTGCTGGGGGAGTATACCTGGCTGGATAAGTGTTATGCTGAATAGTATGTGCTCCATATAGAAATTTTGAGAAGTGTAAATATCTGCTCCTGCGGTTAAAAATGTGAGATGGTCTGTTTGTTTGTTTGTCTGTTTTTTTTTGTTCCTTTTTTTTTTGTGTCTTTTTTTGTTGAAAGTTAAAAGTTAAAAGTGGAAAGGAGAGATGGGATTATTAATTTATCCTGGGTGGTAAATTTTGATACTATATCAAGACAAATACACCATATGTTAGAATCTGACCTGATGGAACTAATGTAGTACATATGCAGACAAATATGTATGATATTTTGCTGGATTTGTTCTGTTGAAACAATTTTCTGTATCTGAATATCAATAAACTTCTTTTTTCCAAAAAAAAAAAAGAAGAGGAGCCAGTAAGAATATTTAGGAGCCAGACAGCGGTATATAAATATATGGAGAACAACCCAAAAAGTTAGGCACCAGGGGTAAAATTCTAGGAGCCAATGGCTCCTGGGTTTGTCGAGCCCTGCTGTATACATACACACAAATCCAATCAGATAATGAATCCATATCTGCTCTAATTTTGGTTTATCTTTTAGTTTTTATTTATTTTTTAAAAGAAGTTTTTTCCTAGTTTGAATATTACTTTTAATTTTTATTACTAGGATGACAAACCGAGAAGAAAAAAAATTAAATACAAATAATATGCTGGAGTTCATAACCTCACATGTAACCGAAACAATGTCATCAGACATAAGAACTGCTAATTTATTATATTAACATGTTTACTTCAGTGGATTATCTGATATTTGTTTTTTGGGAGCATTAAGGGAGAGTCTTATTTAATGTTACACATTCCCTGTACCGTGGATCGTTCTATACACACATAGGCAGCTTTCTGTTTCTGGCAGCTTTACCAGAAATCACATGACAGAAAACAGTACAAATCAGGAGCTTCCTGTCAGACGAGCAACATACTGCTTCCCCTGGTAGCTATACACAGCAGCTTTGCCATACGAAACACCAAGCAATACTAGTCAAACTGCATATCAGGTTGTTGGAAAACCATGCAAAGCAGTACTATAGATATACCGCCTTCCAAAACTGAACTTTACAAACATTTCAGAAGGTGTATTGACATGTTAAACTTTGTACAAGAAAATATGGCAAAAAATATTATATATAAACACATTTTTGCCATATTTTCTTGTACAAAGTTTAACATGTCAATACACCTTCTGAAATGTTTGAAAAGTTTATATTTTATACTCAATACCATAATTAGTGGGTAATTAGTTTCAATAAGCATTAAATTGTTTTTAGAAGTATATTATTAAGGTTGTTATCCTCCATCTAGTCAAGTGTGTTATGTTGAAATCTAGCGTTCATTGCATGTGTATATATAGATATATGTGCAGCAAAATATTAGAAGCGAGACAAAGATTCCAATATGCAGCACCAGAAATGAGGGAGGTAGATGACATTTATTTTATGTCCCTTTAAATCTAGTTTATCAACCTGTGATACCCATAGAGGTACTTGGAAAACTGGCAAAGGGTAGTTTTGGGCTGGCCCTTTTCCTTTATTTTTCCCTGATGCATCGAAGGTAAAACATTCAGAGAGCTAGAGCCTATGATATGTTCTACCAATGTGCTTAGAGGGATATGGCTGCACATCAATGAGAAAGATGAAATGATAGCGTGGGGTTGCCATTTCTCTTGCTCAGAGGAGAATCGCCTGGTATTTTGGGGCTGGACTGACCTTGTTAGCCGGATATAATTCAAGAAATGTTTTTCTCTGTGAAAAGCACAATTGGGCCCTGTATCCCCCCTCCCAATGCAAATGAAAAACCCACCAAGACAATTAAATGAATTTAAAAGGAATAGTCTAGTCAAAATTAAACTTTCATGATTCAGATAGAGCATGCAAATTTAAGCAATTTCTAATTTACTCCTATTATCAATTTTATTCGTTCTCTTGGTATCTTTATTTGAAAAAGCAAGAATGCAAGCATAGCATGTCAGAATTTGCTACCTGACTGTGCATGCTCTGTATTACGTAATAGTTCAAAATTGGATCAATAAGAGACTGCGCCCGGAATCTAATCTTAAAGCTCCTTTACAGGTAATCTTCCCTATAATTACCGTATAAAATTACAAAGTGTTAAGACAATATGGAGTAAAGGAGCGCTGTGAGCTAAATAAGATAGTCTGGAGACCTCTATACAATTTTTCAAACATACATTTATTTTAAAAAAAAAAGATTAAAAAGTTTCATACATTTGTATATATTAGGGACGTCTCCCTGAAATTAAAACAATTTTATATCTAAAACAATATAGTATAAAGTGTTTCGAGTGCTCTTTTGTATAATTCCACCTTTCTATTTTAATTATCCTGTTTCCACCTTAAATAATATGGTGCCGCAGCTGTAGTGGCTATTTTCTTAGTCTTTCAATCACAAAGCAACAATGTCTCTTTTCATGATTTATAAATTTGTAATTATATAAGTCACTTATCGTTACAATGTCTTGATGTTTTCTGTAATTTTTGTAGACTTGTCTGTAATACAGATATTTTTATTTACGTATACGGATGGGCTTACCGGGTCTTCTGACACATCTGTGTCTGGTGTAAATTTCTTGGGTGTCAAAACCTGATACTTTTTGTTTGGTATCGAAACCTGGACCACGCTCCTGCGTGTATGGGTTTCTTTTATGCTGCCGGTCTGAAGCAACTTTCACCCCTGCAGTCTGGGTTCTTTGTTTCCCGGACAGCCTCCTAAGACAGGTAATTACGATGCACGCCTCCAGCTCGTGTATGGGAACTAGGACTTGGATTCGCAAACGGCCGTTTGTCTTAAACTTTCTTTCCCTCTCCTTTTTCAAAGTGGGGTTAGTTTAATGGGTGTCCAGTTCTTTGTAGTGTAGAGAACGTCTACGCGTTTCGCCAATAGGCTTTATCAAGACGGATCCGTCTTGATAAAGCCTATTGGCGAAACGCGTAGACGTTCTCTACACTACAAAGAACTGGACACCCATTAAACTAACCCCACTTTGAAAAAGGAGAGGGAAAGAAAGTTTAAGACAAAAGGCAGTTTGCGAATCAGTGACGTGCAGTGACATCAGAGGCTGGTGAGGCAGTGGCAGGATATGCCTTCATTCTTTAGATATCCTTTGTTGAAGAAATAGCAATGCACATGGGTGAGCCAATCACATGAGGTATCTATGTGCAGCCACCAATCAGAAGCTACTGAGCATATTTAGATATGATTTTCAACAAAGGACATCAAAATAATGAAGAAAATTAGATATTAGATGTAAATTGGAAAGTTATTTAAATTTGCATATGGGTTTCATGTCCCTTTAAATGGTGTCTTGGAAAACTGGTCAACTTAATAAACATCTGATTTTAGTTTAAAGGATTGTAACAGAAACTCTTGCCAGATAACACAATGCTTGCTCTGATTATGAGATCTAGAAATCCATGCCCATTAAAATATGTTTAAAACATACTTTTTACTTTAATGCTGCAAATTATGCTTATAGATTCTTTCATTACATAAGGGATGAGAGTCAGAGGGGGAGAGAGAGAGAGTGAGAGAGAGTGAGAGTGAGAGAGAGACAGACACACACAAGGGGGGGGGGGGGCACTGCATTCTAAAGTAATAAAACAGCAGAGCTACAGAGAGTTCAGAAAATTAGTCTATAATTTAGTGTGAAGTACAGAGGCAAGCTGCTAACTTAGTGGGTGTAAAGTTTGAGTAAACAAAATACAAAAACTATCCTTTTCTGTAAAATAGTAAAAAAACACTAAACCACATTCATTAAATTATCATTTTCACTAACAGAATCCCTATCAGTAAAATCTTACTTTAATAAGATGTGGGTGAAACACTGCTCTCTGTGCCTCTCTCCTGCTCTGTAAGGATTCAGGAAGTGACAGTGGCACATTCCACTGCACTTAGAAGGGAAGAACAGAACTCTCTTTTTCACTTTAGCAAAGCTGTCAGCTTCACAGGACAGCAACAAAATATATGAAAGTAGTTTTTTTCCGTTTTTGTTTTGTTTTATTTTATATGATTTAACATCCAGCCCCAACCCTATGTTCCACTTACTAATGCCTCTCACTGGATTGGTTCAGCCCAAATAGGACTGCCTCAAATAAGCAGTTAATGGGCCATGCAATGATCTTAACCACTTGCATCCAGTAGATGGCGCAGCATGTTGTGTAATGGTGGGCAGACCTGCTTGTGCCTCTTCATTGCACAACATATAGCTGTGAGAGAAAAAAATGCTGGGAAAAAAATTACATTTTTTTTACATATTTTTGCCCATATGAGAGGTGAAGCACTGCCTCACCTGCCTCTAGTGACTGCACATCACTGTTGCGAATCCAAGTCCTAGTTCCCATACACGCGCTGGAGGCGTGCATCGTAATTACCTGTCTTAGGAGGCTGTCCGGGAAACAAAGAACCCAGACTGCAGGGGTGAAAGTTGCTTCAGACCGGCAGCATAAAAGAAACCCATACACGCAGGAGCGTGGTCCAGGTTTCGATACCAAACAAAAAGCGAGGATCAGGTTTTGACACCCAAGAAATTTACACCAGACACAGATGTGTCAGAAGACCCGGTAAGCCCATCCATATACGTAAATAAAAATATCTGTATTACAGACAAGTCTACAAAAATTACAGAAAACATCAAAAGACATTGTAACGATAAGTGACTTATATAATTACAAATTTATAAATCATGAAAAGAGACATTGTTGCTTTGTGATTGAAAGACTAAGAAAATAGCCACTACAGCTGCGGCACCATATTATTTAAGGTGGAAACAGGATAATTAAAATAGAAAGGTGGAATTATACAAAAGAGCACTCGAAACACTTTATACTATATTGTTTTAGATATAAAATTGTTTTAATTTCAGGGAGACGTCCCTAATATATACAAATGTATGAAACTTTTTAATCTTTTTTAAAATAAATGTATGTTTGAAAAATTGTATAGAGGTCTCCAGACTATCTTATTTAGCTCACAGCGCTCCTTTACTCCATATTGTCTTAACACTCTGTATTACGTAATCACACTCCAAAAATATTAAATAGGAATGAGATTATGTAAAGTCAGCAGCATGCACAATTAGAGGTAGCAAATTCTGACGTAAGTAAGTTGTTCTGTGGCTACGAGAGGCGTGTATGCGCGGTTGAAATCGACTGAATACTGTAAAACAAATTAAAAAAAAAAAAAAAAAGTGCGTAATAAATACTTTGTTTCACAGTATTTAGTCAATTTCAACAGCGCATGCAAGCATCTGCAGCAAAATCTGGACTGCATATGGCATCAAATCACAAAAGGCTCACTAGTTGGATTCAGCAGACTGTCAACTGAAATGCAGCCCAGATCATAATGTCATCTGTGGGCTTAGCTTGGCAGCCAATTAACAGTGGCCAGAAACAATAGTCATTTTAAAATAACTTTTTTACTGTTCCTGCTTGCATAATATAGAAATGGGTGCAGGAGGCTATTTGCAGCTTAAAGGGACACTGAGCCCAATTTTTTTTCTTTCGTGATTCAGATAGAGCATGCCATTTTAAGCAACTTTCTAATTTACTCATATTATCACATTTTCTTCATTCTCTTGGTATCTTTATTTGAAATGCAAGAATGTAAGTTTAGATGCCAGCCCATTTTTGGTGAACAACCTGGGGTGTTCTTGCCGATTGGTGGTTGAATTCACCCACCAATAAACAAGTGCTGTCCAGAGAACTGAACCAAAAAATAGCTTAGATGCCTTTTTCAAATAAAGATAGCAAGAGAACGAAGAAAAATTGATAATAGGAGTAAATTAGAAAGTTGCATCTAATTGGGTTCAGTGTCCCTTTAAACTAAAAAGGTAAGACTTTATGATGACTAAGGTGTAGACTGTCCCTTTAAGGCAAAGATGTGGAATGGTAATGTATAGATATAGAATAATTATAACCTTCTGTATATAAAAAGTATGTGGTTAATATTAATGATACCAATAAATCTTGCTAGACATGTAAATATTACAACTATCTACCCTAAGCTACTGTATGTTTAACCACCACAAAGAGGTTAAACACACATTAGAAGTGCTGCAAGTCCTGAGCGAAACTTGCCACGGATCCAATCAGCAGCACTTTCCAGAGCAGTGCTCAGCGGGTCCCAAGCAGCACTTGTGCGTTTAACCCTTTGTAGGGTTAAAAACACACAGAAGTGCAGGGTCAGTAGTCTTAAAATGACACGACCTAACGAATAAGAGCAAACGGGTTAAGCACAGGTAAAAGTACGAATTGGTTGGCACCCACAGAGCACTGCTGGTCCTGAGCGGAAACTACCTCTGACCCAATTATGGAACACAAGATATTCTTCACAAACATTGATGGAATGGAAGGGTGGAATCATCCTAAAATTACTTTAAGACGACGAAAGAAATATGTAGCTTCAAATTTTATGCAATCACAAAAACACATGAGCAAAAAGGAAACAAACGGCAAGCCAAATATGTGAAAGGGAGTGTGAGGTCTTGTTTTTGGCTCAATAGCAAGTCTGAAACATTGGAATTCTGGGTGTGGTTACCAGTTCCTACTCTTGGAATATCATAATAGCAGGGTAGGGAAAATAGAAAAATAGAAAAGTGAGAAAAAAAAAAAATGATACATATCACCACAATCACAGGTTTAGATAATAAAAAAAATAAAAAAACATATTTAGAAATATAGATATTTAGTACCTGTTTCATTTATGGCGATTCTTGATCCATTTGTTACTTTATCCATCAATCTGATGAAACTTGCTTCAAAATCTGAAATAGACAGGTGCAAAAAAAAATTATCCATTAACATTTCTTATTAAAATGGCACACAACAAAATATTCTGCATCATGCAGTGTTAAAGGAATGGTCTAGCAAAAATTAAACTTTCGTGATTCAGATAGAGCATGCCATTTTAAGCAACTTTCTAATTTACTCCTATTAATTTTTCTTTGTTTTCTTGGTATCTTTTTTTTGAATGTAAGCTTAGGAGCCGGCCCATTTTTTGTTCAGCACCTGGGGAGCGCTTGCAGATTGGTGGCTACATTTAGACATCAATCAGAGAGAGCTACCCAGGTGATGAACCAAAAATGGGCCGGCTCCTAAGCATTCATTCTTGCTTTTTCAAATAAAGATACCAAGAGAATGAAGAAAAATAGGAATAAATGAGAAAGTTGCATGCTCTGAATCATGAAAGTTTAAATTTTGACTAGACTATTATTTTAATATATACTGACAATTGTATTAAACTGTATTTCATCGTAAACCAGATTGTGTAAGTAGTAAATGCTTCAATAACGTAAAAACAGACACATGCCAAATATATAATCAATAACTTAAAACTAGAGGACATGTCTCTCCTTATGAAACCACAGAACGTGGGTGCATTAGTTGGGGAATTATATGGGGTTGCCAGCTTTCATGATAAAGTGCCGTTATTTCAAATTAAAAAAAAAAACAAAAAAAAAAAAACCTTTAGAAACAGGCTATACTGCTATTTTCTACATACCTAGTCGGTCTTATTTTGGTTTAGAGGTAGATACCCATTTGTGAGACTTTAAATATATCGCAAACGCTCTTTTTCTTATAGATAGTAGCTATAGATAAGGGTATATATTTCTATATCTCATATTACAGGAGAAGCCTGCGTGAGACATACCTTTATGTTTTTCTTGTGAACACAAATTTTATAGACTTAAAGGGACAGTAAACCTTAAAAAAAAATGTTATATAATTCTGCACATAGTGCAGAATTATATAACATTACATTAGCCAAACATTTTAAATCATAATATTGCCTTTTTATTTTTAAAAAATATCGCCGTTTTACAGACCCGCTCTCTGGGCTCTGCTGAGCGGGTCTGTTGTTTTTACTGAGCACATCGGGCCAGCTGTATAGTCACAGCCCAGCCCGACCGCGCCATTAGACACAATGCAGCTCGCTCCCGCTGTCAGACAGAGCAGGAGCGAGCTGCATTGTGTCTAATGGCGCGGTCGGGCCGGCTGTGACTATACAGCTGGCCCGATGCGCTCAGTAAAAACAACAGACCCGCTCAGCAGAGCCCAGAGAGCGGGTCTGTAAAACGGCGATATTTTTTAAAAATAAAAAGGCAATATTATGATTTAAAACGTTTGGCTAATGTAATGTTATATAATTCTGCACTATGTGCAGAATTATATAACATTTTTTTTAAGGTTTACTGACCCTTTAATACTTTATTTCTCATGTAATGTTTATGGATGATTTTGTTATCATTCAATTTTATATACACAGTAGATATTTGGGGTCTGGTTAACAGTCAGGTTTTAAGTGTGTACCTCTCCAAAGAAAGAGGTAGACCTTGGATATATTTGTGGTGGGGCACAGTGATATTTTGTAGCCATACTTTTCTATCTAGGAACCTTGCAATTAATTGTCATACCTAGGATTGTCGCAAACTATTTGATATAACATTTAGAGACCAATAAACCCCTCTACCACCATTATCAACCAGTGGTCTCAGTGAAGTACACTCACACCGATATAAAAGGATAAACCCCATATCTATTCAATCCTCTGTGTTGTACATGTTTTTGTCTGTCATGTTTTTTTATTAATATCTTTTTAATATATACCAATAAAAGTTATATCTTATAAGTTCCATCAGTCCTCCCTATCCATCGCCATATAGACAATTAAGTCTCTTGACTCAAGTGTGCCACATATATACCTCCTGTCCTCTCTCCTTATTCTCTTAGATAAATACTTGCATTTTATCCAATCAGTGCCGACTCATTAATAACTCCACAGGAGTGAGCACCGTTATCTAAATGGCACACATGAACTACTACTGTATGGCTGTTAAAAGCTAATAAAATGTACAGTTAAGAGGCAGCTTGTAGTGGCTTAGAAACAGGCATATGATATTTAGTGGTTTAGATGTTATAAAGTATATTAAAGAGACATGAAACCCACATTTTTTCTTTCATGATTCAGAAAGAGCATGTAATTTTAAACAACTTTCCAATTTACTTCAATTTAATTTGTTTCCTTCTCTTGTTATCCTTTGCTGAAAGGCTTACATAGGTAAGCCCAGGGGCAGCAAATAACCTAGGTACTAATATATATATATATATATATATATATATATATATATATATATATATATATATATATATATATATATATATATATATATATATATATATATATATATATATGTAGCCCTCAGTTTACGCCAGGGTTAGGTTCCAGAAGGAATGGTTGTAAATCGAAACCGTTGTAAATTGAAACCCAGTTTATAATGTAAGTCAATGGGAAGTGAGGGAGATAGGTTCCAGGCCCCTCTCAGAATTGTCATAAGTAACACCTAAAACATTATTTTTAAAGCTTTGAAATGAAGACTTTAAATGCTAAACAGCATTATAAACCTAATAAAATAATCACACAACACAGACTTCACTTGTATTTTTCTGCAAACAGTTCTTTCTATGTATTCCAATCTGGACTGATTTATAGACAGGAAGATCTTATCCCTTTGAAATCTGCTTGATAGCTCAGGTCTGGTCAAACTGATTAATTTCAGCTTGCTTGGCTTTGCTGCAACACAAGCGGACAGCTCCACCTACTGGCTATTTTAATAAATGCACTGCTTCTCAATGCTTTTCAGTAGCAGTCACATGACTGGAGAAAAAGATTGTTATTCTGAAACGGTGTAAATTGAACCGTTGTAAAACGAGGGCCATCTGTGTGTATATATATATATATATATATATATATATATATATATACACACACACACACATATACCGAATGTCATTGGCTCACCCATGTGTTAAGTTAGAAACCAGTAGTGCATTGCTTCTCCATCAACAAATGATACCAAGAGAATGAAACAAATATAATAGAAGTAAATTGGAAAGTTGTTTAAAAAAAACTGTATGTTGTACCTAAATCATGAAAGAAAAGGTTTGGGTTTTATGCATCTTTATTATAACAATGTTAGTTATGCAAAGCTAGGAAAGGGGGTATTAAAAATGTGTTCTTTTTAAACAAAAAAAAAAATCAAGTAGACCGTCCATAACGATTTCTAAACCTTTAGATTTTTTTGTAGTGACAAATTTGTCCAGTTGTGATGCACTGATTTCATGATTCTGCCAACAGTCCTTCCCCCAACTCTGCCAATAACATTTCCTCAATCCCATGGCAGTTGTTTCCTTATTCTAACAACATAAAATATACAATGTGGGGATTAATTTACTACAGAGAGACTATAGAATACCTGTTTGTATAGAGGGTATGTGACAGCTGGTATGTCTAACAGATATTTAAACGTATGGAATCCTATACATTACGGCAACACCAAATAAAAAGACACGATGTTTTAGAGTTATATACATGCAACTGAACATTTTGTACCCTAGAAAACCATTTAGACGTGTGGCACAAATGGCTACTTAAACTGTGGTTAAGATACTCTGAATAATATGGTCAACAAGTCATCTGTAAAGTGCAACATCTTTCTTCAACGTTTTCACCTACTGGTTGCTACCGAAGGTTACAAAGCGTGACTACGCAATACAATTCTATATGGCAGCATAGTTGTTAAAGGGCTGCTGAGGCACTAAAATAATCACAAGACCAGTAAGCTTAGATCCGATCAGCGATCGTCACTGCACCTACCCCTGATCCCTGGGCTCTCATCCTTTACTCGGATTCCCTTGATTTTCACCGGTCTGCCACTCAACGTGGACAACACGATTCTTTGCCTGAAAAAGTTGCACCCCTGGAAAGAGATGCAGTGCCCCTTGCTCGCCATGTCAGTCTCAGCTAACAAACAAGATCAACACGCAGGAACTGCCAAGCAGCGAGCACAGCCAACACACGTGGTTTGGAACGGGAAGTCGAATAAGATAGCTCAAACATAAGGGTCAGAGGTTATGTGAAAAGGGTGGGGGATTGGAGTTGTGACGGCTTTTTCATTTTTTTAAACAGAACTTTATTAACAACGTCGATCAATTTCGCCAGTGCAGTTTACTCTTCTATGTGCATGTCCCCACCCAGGGATCCTATCATCCTACGTACTTTGGTATACTAAGCTAAAACAATTTTTATAATCAACGTCATTTTGTATTTTTTTTAGGTATAAATGCGAAGTGTTAAAACAGCAAAGTAGTTGTAGCGCTTATGGCTCGTTTCTCATGTAGAACACTAAGGTATTAAAGGGACAGTCTACACCAAAAAAATATTATTTAAATAGATAATCGAAATCCCTTTATTTCCTACTAGTCCTAAAGCCCGTGTACACGGGCCATTTTTTGCAGTACAGTGGTCCCACTCCCACCCCTTGCTCTCTATCTCCCCTCTCTTTTGCTCTCTCTTTCTCCCCTCTCTTTTGCTCTCTCTTTCTCCCCTCTCTTTTGCTCTCTCTCTCCCCCCTCTCTTTTGCTCTCTCTCTCCCCCTCTCTTTTGCTCTCTCTCCTCCTCTCTTTTGCTTTCTCCCCTCTTTTTTGCTCTCTCGCTTCCCTTTCTCTTTTGCTCTCTCTCCCCCTCTCTTTTGCTCTCTCTCTTCCCCCTCTCTTTTGCTCTCTATCTCCCCCCTCTCTTTTGCTCTCTCTCCCCGCTCTCTTTTGCTCTCTCTCCCCCCTCTCTTTTGCTCTCTCATCCCCCCTCTCTTTTGGTCTCTCTCTCCCCTCTCTTTTGCTCTCTCCCCTCTCTTTTGCTCTCTCCCTCCCCCTTCTCTCTCTCCTCCCTTTTACTCTCTCTCTCCCCCCCTCTTTTGCTCTCTCTCTCCCCCTCTCTTTTGCTCTCTCTCTCCCCCCTTTCTTTTGCTCTCTCTCTCCCCCCTTTCTTTTGCTCTCTCCCCCCTCTCTTTTGCTCTCTCTCCACTCTCTTCTGCTCTCTCTCTCCCCCCTCTCTTTTGCTCTCTCTCTCCCCCCTCTCTTTTGCTCTCTCTCTCCCCCCTCTCTTTTGCTCTCTCTCCTCCCTCTCTTTTGTGCTTTCTCCCCCTCTCTTTTGTGCTTTCTCCCCCTCTCTTTTGTGCTCTCTCCCCCTTTCTTTTGTGCTCTCTCCCCCTCTCTTTTGTGCTCTCTCCCCCTCTCTTTTGTGCACTCAACCCCTCTCTTTTGTGCACTCTCCCCCCTTTCTTTTGCTCTCTCTCTCCCCCTCTCTTTTGCTCTCTCTCCCCTCTCTTTTGCTCTATCTCTTCCCCTTCTCTCTCCTCTCTTTTACTCTCTCTCTCTCCCCTCTCTTTTGCTCTCTCTCCCCCTCTCATTTGCTCTCTCTCTTCCCCTCTCTTTTGCTCTCTTTCTCCCCTTTCTCTTTTGCTCTCTTTCTCCCCCCTCTCTTTTGCTCTCTTTCTCCCCCTCTCTTTTGCTCTCTTTCTCCCCCTCTCTTTTGCTCTCTTTCTCCCCCCTCTCTTTTGCTCTCTTTCTCCCCCCTCTCTTTTGCTCTCTTTCTCCCCCTCTCTTTTGCTCTCTTTCTCCCCCCTCTCTTTTGCTCTCTCTCTCCCCCCCTTTCTTTTGCTCTCTCTCTCCCCCCTCTCTTTTGTGCTTTCTTCCCCCCCTCTCTTTTGCTCTCTCTCTCCCCCCTCTCTTTTGTTCTCTCTCTCCCCCTCTCATTTGCTCTCTCTCTCCTCTCTTTTGCTCTCTCTCCTCTCTTTTACTCTCTCTCTCTCCCCCTCTCTTTTGCTCTTTCTCCCTCCTCTCTTTTGCTCTCTCTCCCCCTTCTCTTTTGCTCTCTCTCTTCCCCCTCTCTTTTGCTCTCTTTCTCCCCCCCCCCTCTCTTTTGCTCTCTCCCCCCCCTCTCTTTTGCTCTCTCTCCCCACTCTCTTTTGCTCTCTCTCCCCCTCTCTTTTGCTCTCTCTCTTCCCCCTCTCTTTTGCTCTCTCTCCCCCCTCTCTTTTGCTCTTTCTCCCCCCCTCTCTTTTGCTCTTTCTCCCCCCTCTCTTTTGCTCTCTCTCCCCCCCTCTCTTTTGCTCTCTCTCCCCCCTCTCTTTTGCTCTCTCTCCCCCCCTCTCTTTTGCTCTCTCTCCCCCCTCTCTTTTGCTCTCTCTCTCTTCCCCTCTCTTTTGCTCTCTCTCTTCCCCTCTCTTTTGCTCTCTCTCTCCCCCCTCTCTTTTGTGCTCTCTCCCCATCTCTTTTGTGCTCTCTCCCCCCTCTCTTTTGTGCTTTCTCCCCCCTCTCTTTTGTGCTCTCTCCCCCCTCTCTTTTGTGCACTCTCCCCCCTCTCTTTTGTGCACTCTCCCCCCTTTCTTTTGCTCTCTCTCTCCCCCCTCTCTTTTGCTCTCTCTCTCCCCCCTCTCTTTTGCTCTCTCCCCCTCTCTTTTGATCTCTCTCTCCCTCTCTCTTTTGCTCTCTCTCCCCCTCTCTTTTGCTCTCTCTCCCCCTCTCTTTTGCTCTCTATCCCCCTTCTCTTTTGCTCTCTCTCTTACCCCTCTCTTTTGCTCTCTTTCTCCCCCCTCTCTTTTGCTCTCTCCCCCCTCTCTTTTGCTCTCTCTCTCCCCCTCTCTGTTGCTCTCTCTCTCCCCCTCTCTTTTGCTCTCTCTCTCCCCCCTCTCTTTGTGCTCTCTCCCCCCTCTCTTTTGTGCTCTCTCTCCCCTCTCTCTTTTGTGCACTCTCCCCCCTCTCTTTTGTGCACTCTCCCCCCTCACTTTTGTGCACTCTCCCCCCTCTCTTTAGTGCACTCTCCCCCCCCTCCCTCTTTGTGCTCTCTCCCCCCTCTCTTTTGTGCTCTATCCCCTCTCTCTTTTGTGCTCTCTCCCCCCTCTCTTTTGTGCCCTCTCCCCCCTCTCTTTTGTGCTTTCTCCCCCCTCTCTTTTGTGCTTTCTCCCCCCTCTCTTTTGTGCTCTCTCCCCCCTCTCTTTTGTGCTCTCTCCCCCCTCTCTTTTGTGCTCTCTCCCCCTCTCTTTTGTGCTCTCTCCCCCCTCTCTTTTGTGCACTCTCCCCCCTCTCTTTTGCTCTCTCTCTCTCCCCCCTCTCTTTTGCTCTCTCTCTCCCCCTCTCTTTTGCTCTCTCTCTCCCCTCTCTTTTGCTCTCTCTCTCCCCCTTCTCTCTCCTCTCTTTTACTCTCTCTCCCCCCCCCTCTCTTTTGCTCTCTCTCCCCCCTCTCTTTTGTGCTTTCTCCCCCCTCTCTTTTGTGCTCTCCCCCTCTCTTTTGTGCTCTCTCCCCCCTCTCTTTTGTGCTCTCTCTCCCCTCTCTTTTGTGCTCTCTCCCCTCTCTCTTTTGTGCTCTCTCCCCCCTCTCTTTTGTGCTCTCTCCCCCCTCTCTTTTGTGCACTCTCCCCCCTCTCTTTTGTGCACTCTCCCCCCCTCACTTTTGTGCACTCTCCCCCCTCTCTTTTGTGCACTCTCCCCCCCTCTCTTTTGTGCTCTCTCCCCCCTCTCTTTTGTGCTCTCTCCCCCCTCTCTTTTGTGCTCTATCCCCTCTTTCTTTTGTGCTCTCTCCCCCCTCTCTTTTGTGCTTTCTCCCCCCTCTCTTTTGTGCTTTCTCCCCCCTCTCTTTTGTGCTCTCTCCCCCCTCTCTTTTGTGCTCTCTCCCCCCTCTCTTTTGTGCTCTCTCCCCCTCTCTTTTGTGCTCTCTCCCCCCTCTCTTTTGTGCACTCTCCCCCCCTCTCTTTTGCTCTCTCTCTCTCCCCCCTCTCTTTTGCTCTCTCTCTCCCCCTCTCTTTTGCTCTCTCTCTCCCCTCTCTTTTGCTCTCTCTCTCCCCCTTCTCTCTCCTCTCTTTTACTCTCTCTCTCCCCCCTCTCTTTTGCTCTCTCTCCCCCCTCTCTTTTGCTCTCTCTCTTCCCCCTCTCTTTTGCTCTCTTTCTCCCCCCTCTCTTTTGCTCTCTTTCTCCCCCCTCTCTTTTGCTCTCTCTCTCCCCCTCTCTTTTGCTCTCTCTCTCCCCCCCTCTCTTTTGCTCTCTCGCTCCCCCCCTCTCTTTTTGCTCTCTCTCCCCCTCTCTTTTGTGCTCTCTCCCCCCTCTCTTTTGTGCTTTCTCCCCCCTCTCTTTTGTGCTTTCTCCCCCTCGCTTTTGTGCTCTCCCCCCCCTCGCTTTTGTGCTCTCTCCCCCTCTCTTTTGTGCTCTCTCCCCCTCTCTTTTGTGCTCTCTCCCCCCTCTCTTTTGCTTTCTCTCTCCCCTCTCTTTTGCTCTCTCTCTCCCCTCTCTTTTGCTCTCTCTCTCCCCTTCTCTCTCTCTCTCCTCTCTTTTACTCTCTCTCTCCCCCCTCTCTTTTGCTCTCTCTCTCCCCTTCTCTCTCTCTCTCCTCTCTTTTACTCTCTCTCTCCCCCCTCTCTTTTGCTCTCTCTCCCCCTTCTCTTTTGATCTCTCTCTTCCCCCTCTCTTTTGCTCTCTTTCTCCCCCTCTCTTTTGCTCTCTTTCTCCCCCCTCTCTTTTTCTCTCTCCCCCCCCCCCTCTCTTTTTCTCTCTCCCCCCCCCCCCATCTCTTTTGCTCTCTCCCCCCTCTCTTTTTTGCTCTCTCTCTCCCCCCTCTCTTTTGCTCTCTCTCTCCCCCCTCTCTTTTGCTCTCTCTTTCTCCCCTCTCTTTTGCTCTCTCTCCCCCCTCTCTTTTGCTCTTTCTCTCCCCCTCGCTTTTGCTCTCTTTCCCCCCTCTCTTTTGCGCTCTCTCCCCCTCTCTTTTACGCTCTCTCCCCCTCTCTTTTGTGCTCTCTCACCCTCTGATTTGCGCTCTCTCCCCCTTTTTTTGTGCTCTCTCCCTCTCTCTTTTGTTCTCTCTCCCCCTCTCTTTTGTGCTCTCTCCCCCCTCTCTTTTGTGCTCTCTCTCTCCCCTTCTCTTTCGTCCTTTCTCCCCCCTCTCTTTTGTGCTCCCCCCCCCCTCTCTTTTGTGCTCTCTCTCCCCACTTCTCATTTGTGCTCTCTCCCCCCTCTCTTTTGTGCTCTCTCCCCCCCTCTCTTTTGTGCTCTCTCCCCCCTCTCTTTTGTGCTCTCTCCCCCCTCTCTTTTGTGCTCTCTCCCCCTCTCTTTTGTGCTCTATCCCTCCTCTCTTTTGTGCTCTATCCCTCCTCTTTTTTTGTGCTCTATCCCCCCTCTCTTTTGTGCTCTATCCCCCCTCTCTTTTGTGCTCTATCCCCCCTCTCTTTTGTGCTCTATCCCCCCTCTCTTTTGTGCTTTCTCCCCCCTCTCTTTTGTGCACTCTCCCCCCTTTCATTTGCTCTCTCTCTCCCCCCTCTCTTTTGCTCTCTCTCTCCCCCCTTTCTTTTGCTCTCTCCCCCTCTCTTTTGATCTCTCTCTCCCTCTCTCTTTTGCTCTCTCTCTCCCCCTTCTCTTTTGCTCTCTCTCTTACCCCTCTCTTTTGCTCTCTTTCTCCCCCCTCTCTTTTGCTCTCTCCCCCCCTCTCTTTTGCTCTCTCCCCCCTCTCTTTTGCTCTCTCTCCCCCTCTCTGTTGCTCTCTCTCTCCCCCTCTCTTTTGCTCTCTCTCTCCCCCTCTCTTTTGTGCTCTCTCCCCCCTCTCTTTTGTGCTCTCTCTCCCCTCTCTCTTTTGTGCACTCTCCCCCCTCTCTTTTGTGCACTCTCCCCCCTCACTTTTGTGCACTCTCCCCCCCTCTCTTTTGTGCACTCTCCCCCCCCTCCCTCTTTTGTGCTCTCTCCCCCCTCTCTTTTGTGCTCTATCCCCTCTCTCTTTTGTGCTCTCTCCCCCCCTCTCTTTTGTGCTCTCTCCCCCCTCTCTTTTGTGCTCTCTCTCCCCCTCTCTTTTGTGCTCTATCCCTCCTCTCTTTTGTGCTCTATCCCTCCTCTTTTTTTGTGCTCTATCCCCCCTCTCTTTTGTGCTCTATCCCCCCTCTTTTTTGTGCTCTATCCCCCCTCTCTTTTGTGCTTTCTCCCCCCTCTCTTTTGTGCACTCTCCCCCCTTTCTTTTGCTCTCTCTCTCCCCCCTCTCTTTTGCTCTCTCTCTCCCCCCTTTCTTTTGCTCTCTCCCCCTCTCTTTTGATCTCTCTCTCCCTCTCTCTTTTGCTCTCTCTCCCCCTCTCTTTTGCTCTCTCTCCCCCTCTCTTTTGCTCTCTCTCTCCCCCTTCTCTTTTGCTCTCTCTCTTACCCCTCTCTTTTGCTCTCTTTCTCCCCCCTCTCTTTTGCTCTCTCCCCCCTCTCTTTTGCTCTCTCCCCCCCTCTCTTTTGCTCTCTCTCCCCCTCTCTGTTGCTCTCTCTCTCCCCCTCTCTTTTGCTCTCTCTCTCCCCCTCTCTTTTGTGCTCTCTCCCCCCTCTCTTTTGTGCTCTCTCTCCCCTCTCTCTTTTGTGCACTCTCCCCCCTCTCTTTTGTGCACTCTCCCCCCTCACTTTTGTGCACTCTCCCCCCTCTCTTTTGTGCACTCTCCCCCCCTCCCTCTTTTGTGCTCTCTCCCCCCTCTCTTTTGTGCTCTATCCCCTCTCTCTTTTGTGCTCTCTCCCCCCTCTCTTTTGTGCTTTCTCCCCCCTCTCTTTTGTGCTTTCTCCCCCCTCTCTTTTGTGCTCTCTCCCCCCTCTCTTTTGTGCTCTCTCCCCCCTCTCTTTTGTGCTCTCTCCCCCTCTCTTTTGTGCTCTCTCCCCCCTCTCTTTTGTGCACTCCCCCCCCTCTCTTTTGCTCTCTCTCTCTCCCCCCTCTCTTTTGCTCTCTCTCTCCCCCTCTCTTTTGCTCTCTCTCTCCCCTCTCTTTTGCTCTCTCTCTCCCCCTTCTCTCTCCTCTCTTTTACTCTCTCTCTCCCCCCTCTCTTTTGCTCTCTCTCCCCCCTCTCTTTTGTGCTTTCTCCCCCCTCTCTTTTGTGCTCTCTCCCTCTCTTTTGTGCTCTCTCCCCCTCTCTTTTGTGCTCTCTCTCCCCTCTCTTTTGTGCTCTCTCCCCTCTCTCTTTTGTGCTCTCTCCCCCCTCTCTTTTGTGCTCTCTCCCCCCTCTCTTTTGTGCACTCTCCCCCCTCTCTTTTGTGCACTCTCCCCCCTCACTTTTGTGCACTCTCCCCCCTCTTTTGTGCACTCTCCCCCCTCCCTCTTTTGTGCTCTCTCCCCCTCTCTTTTGTGCTCTATCCCCTCTCTCTTTTGTGCTCTATCCCCTCTCTCTTTTGTGCTCTCTCCCCCCTCTCTTTTGTGCTTTCTCCCCCTTCTCTTTTGTGCTTTCTCCCCCCTCTCTTTTGTGCTCTCTCCCCCCTCTCTTTTGTGCTCTCTCCCCCCTCTCTTTTGTGCTCTCTCCCCCTCTCTTTTGTGCTCTCTCCCCCCTCTCTTTTGTGCACTCTCCCCCCTCTCTTTTGCTCTCTCTCTCTCCCCCCTCTCTTTTGCTCTCTCTCTCCCCCTCTCTTTTGCTCTCTCTCTCCCCTCTCTTTTGCTCTCTCTCTCTCCCCCTTCTCTCTCCTCTCTTTTACTCTCTCTCTCCCCCCTCTCTTTTGCTCTCTCTCCCCCCTCTCTTTTGCTCTCTCTCTTCCCCCTCTCTTTTGCTCTCTTTCTCCCCCCTCTCTTTTGCTCTCTTTCTCCCCCCTCTCTTTTGCTCTCTCTCTCCCCCTCTCTTTTGCTCTCTCTCTCCCCCCCTCTCTTTTGCTCTCTCGCTCCCCCCCCTCTCTTTTTGCTCTCTCTCTCCCCCTCTCTTTTGTGCTCTCTCCCCCCTCTCTTTTGTGCTTTCTCCCCCCTCTCTTTTGTGCTTTCTCCCCCTCGCTTTTGTGCTCTCCCCCCCTCGCTTTTGTGCTCTCTCCCCCTCTCTTTTGTGCTCTCTCCCCCTCTCTTTTGTGCTCTCTCCCCCCTCTCTTTTGCTTTCTCTCTCCCCTCTCTTTTGCTCTCTCTCTCCCCTCTCTTTTGCTCTCTCTCTCCCCTTCTCTCTCTCTCTCCTCTCTTTTACTCTCTCTCTCCCCCCTCTCTTTTGCTCTCTCTCTCCCCTTCTCTCTCTCTCTCCTCTCTTTTACTCTCTCTCTCCCCCTCTCTTTTGCTCTCTCTCCCCCTTCTCTTTTGATCTCTCTCTTCCCCCTCTCTTTTGCTCTCTTTCTCCCCCTCTCTTTTGCTCTCTTTCTCCCCCCTCTCTTTTTCTCTCTCCCCCCCCTCTCTTTTTCTCTCTCCCCCCCCCTCTCTTTTGCTCTCTCCCCCCCTCTCTTTTTTGCTCTCTCTCTCCCCCCTCTTTTTTTCTCTCTCTCTCCCCCCCTCTCTTTTGCTCTCTCTCCCCTCTCTTTTGCTCTCTCTCCCCCCTCTCTTTTGCTCTTTCTCTCCCCCTCGCTTTTGCTCTCTTTCCCCCTCTCTTTTGCGCTCTCTCCCCCTCTCTTTTACGCTCTCTCCCCCTCTCTTTTGTGCTCTCTCACCCTCTGATTTGCGCTCTCTCCCCCTTTTTTTGTGCTCTCCCTCTCTCTTTTGTTCTCTCTCCCTCTCTCTTTTGTGCTCTCTCCCCCCTCTCTTTTGTGCTCTCTCTCTCCCCTTCTCTTTCGTCCTTTCTCCCCCCTCTCTTTTGTGCTCTCCCCCCCTCTCTTTTGTGCTCTCTCTCCCCACTTCTCATTTGTGCTCTCTCCCCCCTTCTCTTTTGTGCTCTCTCCCCCCCTCTCTTTTGTGCTCTCTCCCCCCTCTCTTTTGTGCTCTCTCCCCCCTCTCTTTTGTGCTCTCTCCCCCTCTCTTTTGTGCTCTATCCCTCCTCTCTTTTGTGCTCTATCCCTCCTCTTTTTTTGTGCTCTATCCCCCCTCTCTTTTGTGCTCTATCCCCCCTCTCTTTTGTGCTCTATCCCCCCTCTCTTTTGTGCTCTATCCCCCCTCTCTTTTGTGCTTTCTCCCCCCTCTCTTTTGTGCTTTCTCCCCCCTCTCTTTTGTGCTCTATCCCCCCTCTCTTTTGTGCTTTCTCCCCCCTCTCTTTTGTGCTTTCTCACCCCTCTCTTTTGTGCTTTCTCACCCCTCTCTTTTGTGCTCTATTTCCCCTCTCTTTTGTGCTTTATCCCCCCTCTCTTTTGTGCTTTATCCCCCCTCTCTTTTGTGCTCTCTCCCCCCTCTCTTTTGTGCTCTCTCCCCCCTCTCTTTTGTGCTCTCTCCCCCCTCTCTTTTGTGCTCTCTCCCCCTCTCTTTTGTGCTCTCTCCCCCCTCTCTTTTGTGCCCTCTCCCCCCTCTCTTTTGTGCCCTCTCCCCCCTCTCTTTTGTGCTCTCTCCCCCCTCTCTTTTGTGCTCTCTCCCCCCTCTCTTTTGTGCTCTCTCCCCCTCTCTTTTGTGCTCTCTCCCCCCTCTCTTTTGTGCTCTCTCCCCCCTCTCTTTTGTGCACTCTCCCCCCTCTCTTTTGTGCACTCTCCCCCTCTCTTTTGTGCACTCTCCCCCCTCTCTTTTGTGCACTCTCCCCCCTCTCTTTTGTGCACTCTCCTCCCTCTCTTTTGTGCACTCTCCCCCCTCTCTTTTGCTGTCCCTCTCTTTATCCCCCCTCTTCTGCTCTCTCTATCCCCCCTCTTTAGAGCTCTCTGTCTCTCGGCAGTCGGCCCCAGCATCTGGCCCCGCCCGCGTCACGCCCGACCCCGTCCACGTCATGCCCGGGCCCCGCCCACATCACACCCGCCCGTCCACGCCCACTCCTACACACGCCAGATGCTGCCAGGTTAGTTGGAAGGCCAGGTGTGTTTGTCCTCGCGAGCAGTCTCTGCTGCACATTACCGCTTCGGTCAAACACACTTGGCCTTTTATTATATAGGATTCCCCAGTTTTGCATATCCAACACAGTTATATTAAAGTACTTTTTACCTCTTTGATTACCTTGTATCTAAGCCTTTGCGGACTGCCCCCTTATCTCAGTGCTTTTGACAGACATGCAGACATCCCAACCTGCAAAAACTCATTTTAGGGAGGTGGCTTCGCCCGCTACTGTGAAAATTGGTGTGTACTGTCCCTTTAAAGGGATACTAAATCCAAAAAAAATCTTTAATGTTTAAGATAGACCATGCAATATTAAAGGTATAGGAAAGTCAAAATTAAATGTGCATGATTCAGATAGTGCTTGTAATTTTAAATTCACTTCTATTTTCAATTGTGCTTCATTCGCTTGGTATCCCTTGTGGAAAAAGAATACACACATATCCTACACTAGTGGGAGCTAGTTGCAGATTGGTGCCTGCACACATTGGTCTCTTGTGATTGGCAAACTAGATGTGTTCAACTAGCTGCCAGAATTGCAATGTTGTTCCTTCAGCAAAGGATAACAAGATAATAAAGCACATTTGATAATAGAAATAATAATTGGAAAGTTGTCTAAAATTGTATGTGCTATCCAAATTATGAAATAAAATGTTGGGGTTTCCTGTCCCTTAAGGTAAATTTCTAATTTACTCCTATTATAATTTTTTATTCATTCTCTTGCTATCTTTATTTTAAAAGCAGGAATGTTAAGCTTAGGAGCCGGCCCATTTATGGTTCAGAACCTGTGTTAAGCTTGCTTATTGGTTGGCTGAATGTAGTTACCAATAAACAAGCGCTATCCAGGGTGCTGAATCTAAAATGGCCCGGTTCCTAAGCTTTACATTACTGCTTTTTAAAGGGACAGTCAAGTCCAAAAACAACTTTCATGATTCAGATAGGGCATGCAGTTTTAAACAAGTTTCCAATTTACTTTTATCACCAATTTTGCTTTGTTCTCTTGGTATTCGTAGTTGAAAACTAAACCTAGGAGGTTCATATGCTAATTTCTTAGACCTTAAAGGCAGCCTCTAATCTAAATGCATTTTGACAGTTTTCACCACTAGAGGGCGTTAGTTCATGTGTTTCATATAGATAACATTGAGCTCATTCATGTGAATTTACAGAGCAGTGAGCACTGATTGGCTAAATGCAAGTCTGTCAAAAGAACTGAAATAAGGGGGCAGTCTGCAGAGACTTAGATACAAGGTAATTACAGTGGTAAAACATGTATTATTATAACTGTGTTGGTTATGCAAAACTGGGGAATGGGTAATTAAGGGATTATCTATCGTTTAAAACAACAAAAATTCTGGTGTTGACTGTCCCTTTAAATAAAGATAGCAAGAGAACAAAGAAATTGATAAAAGTAGTAAATTAGAAAGTTGCTTAAAATTGCATAATTACATGCTCTATCTGAATCATGAAAGAAAAAAATTGGGTTTAGTATCCCTTTAACTGGAGTAGAAGATATCTAGATAGTACCTTTATACTAGGCAAAAATCTAGAATACCTTTCTTGTTTATAAAATTGATAACTGAACAAAGGTATTATGTTTAAAGAAGAAAAATAGGGGGTGCCCAAAAGGAGAGAGAAAAATAACAAAATTAAAAATGTATATCTATAAAAATAGTGTGAATACAAGAGTATCAGAAACAGGATCAATCAAATAAAGTCCCCAAAATGAGTCCAAGTGTAAATGATTCCAAACTCATCTCTATTGTTTGGTGTTTATGTGACATATCATGTTTTGCCCGATGAAACAGCCCTCGTAGGCTGAGAAACACGTTGCCTGTTTTTAAATGTTTTATTAAAGTTTTATAGTTTGATAATTATCTTGCTGTGTCATTTGCTGCTTCATTGGATATTCATCTTTTCCCAAGCTTCATTAAAGTTTCCAGAGTCCCGAGTTTATCAGTTTGCTGAGCTACTAAGAAGTTCCATCCTGCATTTACAGCACTTGAGAGTGCTCAATGTATGTGACTACCTGGACTCTCCTTTGATCACACCTGTTTCTTTTTCCTGACAGTACTAGGCTATTTTGGCGTCCTTGTTTCTTCTGTTTTTAATGAATCAATGTGTTATGTTGTATAGTATCTGAGCTTCCTTTTTAAAAATAAAAAAAATTGTTGCTTCTAACAAGATTTTAGATAAAAAAAATTAATTTTTATCTTACCTGATAAATTCATTTTTTTAATGGTGACAAGAGTCCACGAGCTGTTACGTATGGGATATACATTCCTACCAGGAGGAGGCAAAGTTTCACAAACCTCAAAAGCCTATAAAAAAAAATCACCTTACTCATACCTCAGTTTTACGAATAGCCAAGTGTTGAGGTGTTTAAAAGGAGTAAAAGCCAAAAATGAGGAGCAGGAAAAAAAGATGTGCTTTAAACAAAAAAACAACCCCAAATGGGTGGGGCCTCGTCTATTCTCACCACCATGAACAAAATTAATTTATTAGGTAAGATATAAATTATGTTTTCTTTCATATAGGTGTTGAGAGCAGTGTTCCCTCTAAGGCCAGTTTTGTGTGCGGCCCAGCAGTGAAACAGTTAATAAGAGAACCATAACTTCCAGTCTGCATTGTGCAATGTTTGCTAATTGCTGGGTGTGGTTACTTGATTAACTGTTTCACTGCTGGGCCGCTCAAAAAACTGGTCTTAGAGGGAACAGTGGTTGAGAGTCCACGAGCTGTTACTTATGGGATATAATACCCAAGATGTGGAAGTCCACGAGTAACATGAAAGTGAGGGATAAAACAAAAACAGCTGTTTTCACTGAGAAATTAAATACATAACCCAAAATAATGTCTTTTATGGCAAAAACTCAATATAAAGACACAATTATCAAACTGAGACAACTGCCTGAAGGACCTTTCTACCAAAAGCTGCTTCTGACAAGACAAAACATCAAAATGGTAAAATATAGAAAAGGTATGCAGAGAAGACCAAGTGGCTGCTTTGCAAATTTGATCAACAGAAGCCTCGTTCTTGAAAGCCCAAGATGTGGCAACCAAATTAGTAGAATGAGGTGTCAGAGAATCCTCTATGACTGAGAACTAAGCATTCAATTTCCACTCCATTAAGTTCAGAGATTTTAGAACTGGATGGAAAAAGGAACCTTGAGACAGTTCTGGCCTTAGAGGAAGAGGCCACAGTGGGCAACTGGACATTCAGACCAGATCCGCATACCAAATCCTGTGAGGCCATGCTGGAGCTATCAGGATTACAAATGACTGTTCCATTTTTATCTTGGAAATCACTCTGGGAAGCAGGGCCAGAGGGGTGAATATATAAGCAGACTGGTAAGACCAGGAAACTGCTAGAGCATCCAACACCTCTGCCTGAGGATCCCTGGACCTTGCAAGGTACCTGGGAAGTTTGTTGTTCAAAGAGAGGCCATCAGATCTATTTCTGGTAGGCCCCATAGTTGTACAATCAGATAGAGCACATTTTGGCAGAGAGATCACTCTCCTGGATGTAGGGACTGACGACTGAGGTAATCTGCCTCCAAGTTGTCTACACCTGGGATGTGAATTGCAGTGATGAGGCACAAATTTATTTCTGCTCTGGAAAGGATTTGAAATACCTCTATCATGGCTAGGGAATTTCGAGTTCCCCTTGATAAATGACATAAGCTACTGCCGTAATATTGTCTGAAACGGCGATAAGGCTCCCTTTTCAATAGATACCAAGCCTGAAGGGCCTTGAAGAGAGCACAAAGTTCCAAAATATTGATTGGTAACCTCGCCTCTTGAGGATTCCAAACCCCTTGTTCTATAAGAGACCCCCAGACAGCTCCCCAACCTGAAAGACTTGCATCTGTGGTGATCACAGACCAGGTAGGACGAGCAAAAGAAGCCCCCTGAATAATAGATTGGTGGTTTAGCCACCAAGTCAGAGATAGGTTGAGGAAACAGTGTATCACTGAGAAACGCATTGTGATTTTAATGTTTGTTACTTATTTTAAATATATTGTGCTTTAATAGTAATCTCTTGTTTGTGGTATTTCAAGTTTTTGAGTTGCTATTATCCATTGTTCTACAAGTCTTTCTATATGAGGATTTGAGTATATTTGGGATGTACCTCTGTGACACCTTACACCATAGCCCCTTTGAGATTTACTTTTGTGCACTTTTTTAACTCATACCATACTCTATGGGATTGCTGAATAGCTGCAATTGAAACCATCATTGTTACAGTATTGTGGAGTGAGCTGACTGGACGGCTTGAACAAGGTCCAGAATGCACATATAGCACTTTGGTAGTGCTTGTCGTTTTGTCCTTAGCCCATAGGGATGAGTTACAAAAAGGGATACGATCTTGGCATGTAATATGGCAATCCAATCATTAACATTATAAGATATAACTAATAACATATATTTTAATAACTCAAATGAGCGTAAATACCAGAGCCGGGAGTTATTCTAGTTTAGCAAAATTGCCTATATGATTGGGAATATCAGAATATAATTTTTTTAATTTAACAACAATGTACGTATGAAAAATTTGGGGATATAGAACATAAATGGGATATATTTTTCTCAGTTTACTAAGTAAACTATGGGGGGGATTGGAACTAGCGATAATGTAGGAGGTTTGCTAATAATTATAAAAAATTCAACATCTTAAAGGGAGGCACACCATATATGGGTCACCAAATATAAGTAGATAGAATGTACTCACCTGCATCACATATGTAAAAGATATACATTAAAAGCCCCCCCCCCCAACATATAAGCAGTGGCTATAGTAAAAATATCAAGATGAACTCAATGGTCCGAGGTTGGTAGAGAGATCAAGAACAAGGTTTACCTTTAACGTAAAATATCAACCAATTGTTCTATATATCTATGTAACTTCCAGAGACACTATTCAATAACACATTTAATGTATGTAGCCTATGGAGTCTTAGTTTCGCTTTGTATGGGACAGGCACATGTATATGAAAGTGTATATATCTCTGTATGACTGCCCCAGCCGTAGGCAGTCTAGCAGCGTGGTTAAAAGATAATGCTATGTCCCTATGTAAAAGCCACTCCATTTTACACATACAATTTGCTGGTATGTAATGTTAGCCATATATTATTATTAAGCTTAACTATATAGCTGATCTAAGAAAGCATATTGGATCTAGGAGTAGAAACTAGATACTAATTATGGTTAGTATAACATGCTTAACAACTAGAAAAACAAAGATATTACCCAGTAGATCAGAGACAACATTATCTAATGCATGTAGTAGAATATTGCATTGATATTTTATCTACTTAATATGGAAATATGGATCATTATTATTATTATTATTAATATTAAAGTTAATTAAATTACAATTAATTATACACATAGTTCCACTATAGGTATGGGTTTTTATTTCTTTAATATGACACTTAAAGAAATCACAACTTTTAGATAGCACACCAGTCACCATCATATTAGCTGACTATGGGGCACAAAGGATTGATATAACTATCGTTATAAATTAATCTTGTGTGTGAGTGCAATTTTTAATCTATATTGTATCTCTCTAACATCATTGTGCAAGAAGGATTGATATTATACACTGTTATTGCGGGTTAATACTATTGTACCTAATGTTTTTATTTATAGTATGAAACTTAATTGCCACTGTTCTTATTTGTTGCATACTGAGCAATAACTTGAATATATATTTTTGTTATCACTTGTTAACTTTACTCCAGAAGTTTATTGAGAAGGGGGAGTATTTTATGTAACCTGTTTTTATTGGCTGGTAATGCTTTGAAAAGAGAGAGATTTTGATTTCTGTATACAGCCTGATGAAACGACGTTGAACCCCAAGAAACTTGCTGCTGTTGCGAACCTTTTAAATAAATAATTTATTTTTAGCCAATTTGTCTCTGCCAACAGCATGCGGAACTCAACAGCATACTGTGCCACTGTTTGTGTTTCCTGTTGGATATCCAGGAGAGAACACTCAACCAGACATATCAAAGACTGTCTTGAGTGACAATAGGAACTTTTCAGCATCATGCAGGAGTGGGTTGTTACGCTCCAAATAAGGCGAGACCCAGGCTAGGGCCTTCCCTTTAAGAAGCGATATAACAAAAGTCACCTTATCATCAGAGGAGGAAAGGGTCTTAAGTTGATTTCTAAAATGTATGCGACACACATTCACAAAGTCTCTACAGTAGTCCACTTCACTCCCAAATTTTTCAGGCAAAGGTAGTTTAGGAGGCATAGAGATAGCAGGCACCAATATATGATCTGGCACTGGTTCCCTAGACTGAACAGGGGTTATGCAGTAAGATTTTCATCAAATTTGTGAGTTCATCCAGCTTGATATTCAGGGCTGTGAGATGAGTCTTGTGGGATCCCAGTTGCTGTCCCTGAAGCATAATTGCCTTTACCAACTCAGCCAAATCCATTGTAGCCTGTTTGTAATGTAATGTAAGGTACCGCAGCGAGATGCACCCTCCACTACTGGCCGCTTGTCAGCGACAGGTGGAGGGTTTCCAATTGTTGGTATAGTTTGTAGTGGAGAAGTGTCTGAGGGCAAATCAAGGACATAGTGGAACAAACAAGGTCAGCAACAGGCAGGCAAAGTATCACAAATGGGTAATCCAAGAGAGTAGTCGAGACAGGCAGGAAGTCCATACACAGTCTGGCAACAACGTACAGAGTCATCAGGCAAAAGAGTAGTCAGGTTCAAGCTAACATGGTCAGTGTAATAAATCAGCAATACGCAGCAAAGAACACCCCAGGAGCAAGTCCAACAAAAAGGCATGGAGGACAGGAAGTGCTGAGTATTTATAGAAGTAGCTGATTGCAGATCTACCGCAGCTGGCAAGCAGGTGGAGCCAAAGAGTAAAAAAACAAAACAAAAGAACAGGGGCGCGATCCGATATAGATCGTAGTTTGCGGCGCAAGCGAGGGAACCCGCGTCGCCCGCAGTTTCAGCTCGCAACTCGAGCTATCCCATATACGGCGCCGTCAGATGCTAACGTGCCGTAAGTCTGATAAACCAGCGATGTCCAGAAATCTGCGCAAGTACAAATTTCTGGCGTCGCCAGTGACTTACGGCACGTTAGAAACTGCCGGCGCCTACAAAACCTGACTAAAGTCTAAATCACCCGCACTGTCTAACACGCCTCCCTAACATAGCCCGACACGTCTAACCCTCTATCCGCTATCCCCCCTCCCTATCCTAACAATAAAATGTGTATTAACCCCTAAACTGCCGCTCCTGGAGCCCGCCGCTACCTAATAAAGTTATTAACCCCTAAACCGCCGCCAGCTATATTAAATCTATAACCCCCTAAAGTGAGCCCCTACCCCGCCGCTATTTTAAAATTATTAACCCCTAATCTAATCCCCCTACCCCGCCGCCATCTATATTAAATTATTTAACCCCTAAAATACTAAACTATCCCTACCACTAAACCTAAGTCTAACCCTACAAATAGCCCTGAAAAGGGCTTTTTGCGTGGCATTGCCCCAAAGAATTCAGCTCTTTTGCCAGCCCTTAAAAGGGCTTTTGGTGGGGCTTTGTCACAAAGTAAACTGCTCTTTTGCCTACAATCTACATCCCCCTACACCGCGGCCACCTATAATAAATGTATTAACCCCTAATCTAATCCCCCTACACCGCCGCCAGCTATATTAACTATATTAACCCTAATTATATTAGGGTTAATATAGTTAATATAGTTATTATATTATATATATTAACTATATTAACCCTAATTATATTAGGGTTAATATAGTTAATATCGTTATTATATTATATATATATATATATATATATATATATATATATATATATATATATATATATATATATATATAAAGTATAATAACCCTATCTAACTCTAACATCCCTAACTAAACTCTTATTAAAATAAATCTAATATTAATATTATTAATTAAAATATTCCTATTTAAATCTAAATACTTACCTATAAAATAAACCCTAAGATAGCTACAATATAATTAATAATTACATTGTAGCTATGTTAGGGTTTATATTTATTTTACAGGTAAATTGTTAATTATTTTAACTAGGTATAATAGCTATTAAATAGTTATGAACTATTTAATAGCTACCTAGTTAAAATAATTACCCAATTACCTGTAAAATAAATCCTAACCTAAGTTACAAATACACCTACACTATATATAAATTAAATAAACTACAAATATCTATCTAAAAATACAATTAAATAAACTAAACTAAATTACAAAAAAAAAAACACTAAATTACAAAAAATAAAAAAAAGATTACAAGATTTTTAAGCTAATTACACCTATTCTAAGCCCCCTAATAAAATAATAAAGCCCCCCAAAATAAAAAAAATTCCCTATCCTATTCTAAATTAAAAAAAGTTCAAACCTCTTTTACCTTACCAGCCCTTAAAAGGGCCTTTTGTGGGGGCATGCCCCAAAGAAAACTGCTCTTTTGCCTGAAAAAAAAAACACAATACCACCCCCCAACATTACAACCCACCACCCACATACCCCTAATCTAACCCAAACCCCCCTTAAATAAACCTAACACTACCCCCCTGAAGATCTCCCTACCTTGTCTTCACCACCGGGCCGAACTCCTCATCCGATCCGGGCGATGTCTATCCAAGCGGTAAAGAAGAGGTCTTCATCCCAGCGATGTCTTTATCCAAGCGGCAGCAAAGTCTTCTTCCATCGGGCAGAATCTTCCATGAAGCGGCATCTTGAATCTTCTCTCCACCGATGCGTTGCATCCATCCCGGCCGACGACTGAACGACGAATGAGGTACCTTTAAATGACGTCATCCAAGATGGCATCCGTCGAATTCCGATTGGCTGATAGGATTCTATCAGCCAATCGGAATTAAGGTAGAAAAATCTGATTGGCTGATTGAATCAGCCAATCAGATTCAAGTTCAATCCGATTGGCTGAACCAATCAGCCAATCAGATTGAGCTCGCATTCTATTGGCTGTTCCGATCAGCCAATAAAATGCGAGCTCAATCTGATTGGCTGATTGGTTCAGCCAATCGGATTGAACTTGAATCTGATTGGATGATTCAATCAGCCAATCAGATTTTTCTACCTTAATTCCGATTGGCTGATAGAATCCTATCAGCCAATCGGAATTCGACGGACGTTCGTCGTTCAGTCGTCGGCCGGGATGGATGCTTCGCGTCGGTGGAGAGAAGATTCAAGATGCCACTTCATGGAAGATGCTGCACGATGGAAGAAGACTTTGCTGCCGCTTGGATAAAGACATCGCTGGGATGAAAACCTCTTCTTTGCCGCTTGGATAGACATCGCCCGGATCGGATGAGGAGTTCGGCCCGGTTGGATGAAGACAAGGTAGGGAGATCTTCAGTGGAGTAGTGTTAGGTTTATTTAAGGGGGGTTTGGGTTAGATTAGGGGTATGTGGGTGGTGGGTTGTAATGTTGGGGGGTGCTATTGTGTGTTTTTTTTTCAGGCAAAAGAGCAGTTTTCTTTGGGGCATGCCCCCACAAAAGAGCTTTGAACTTTTTTTAATTTAGAATAGGGTAGGGAATTTTTTTTATTTTGGGGGGCTTTATTATTTTATTAGGGGGCTTAGAATAGGTGTAATTAGCTTAAAAATCTTGTAATTTTTTTTAATTTAGTTTAGTTTAGTTTAATTGTATTTTTAGATAGATATTTGTAGTTTATTTAATTTATTGATAGTGTAGGTGTATTTGTAACTTAGGTTAGGATTTATTTTACAGGTAATTGGGTAATTATTTTAACTAGGTAGTTATTAAATAGGTAATAACTATTTAATAGCTATTATACCTAGTTAAAATAATTAAACTTACCTGTAAAATAAATATAAACCCTAACATAGCTACAATTAGGGTTTATTTTATAGGTAAGTATTTAGATTTAAATAGGAATATTTTAGTTTATAATATTAATTAGATTTATTTAATAAGAATTTAGTTAGGGGTGTTAGGGTTAGATAGAGTTAATATAGTTAATATAAATACTATAGTAACTATATTAACTATATTAACCTTAATATAATTAGGGTTAATATAGTTAATATATATAATGTAATAACTATATTAACTATAATATACTTAGGGTTAATATAGATAATATAGCTGGCGGCGGGGTAGGTAGATTAAATTAGGGGTTAATAATTTTAATATAGATGGCGGCAGTGTAAGGGGCTTATATTAGGGGTTAATACCATTAATATAGGTGCGGCGGTGTAGGGAGGGCAGGTTATAGGGCAAAAGAGCTGTTAACTTTGGGGCAAAGCCCCACAAAAGGCCCTTTTAAGGGCTGGTAATAGAGCTTATTACTTTATGGATATTAGATTAGGGGTTAATAATATTAATATAGCTGGCGGCAGTGTAAGGGGTCAGATTAGGGGATAGATCAGGTAGATGGCGGCGGTTTTAGGGGCTCACAGTAGGGGGTTAGTTTATGTAGATGGCGGCGGTTTAGGGGTTAAATACTTTATTAGGGATTGCGGCGGGGGATCGCGGTTGACAGGTAGATAGACATTGTGCGTGCGTTAGGTGTTAGGTTTTATTTAGCAGATCGCGGTTGACAGATAGACATTGCGCATGCGTTAGGTGTTAGGTTTATTTAGCAGCTAGTTTAGAGAGTTACGGGGCTCCAATAGTCAGCGTAAGGCTTCTTACGGCTGCTTTTTGTGGCGAGGTGAAAATGGAGTAAGATTTCTCCATTTTCGCCACGTAAGTCCTTACGCTGTATATTGGATACCAAACTGCGCGGGTTTGGTATACCTGCCTATGGCCCAAAAAACTACGGGCGACGGCAGAAATATACGCGCGTAACTTCTAGGTTACGCCGTATATAGGATACCAAACCCGCGCAAATATTGGCGTTGCCAGGTTTTGCGGGCGACAATTTTTATCGGATCGACCCCCAGGTTAAAAATTAGAACAGAAACTAAGTCTAGTCTGTGGCTCAGTGGTAACACAGTACAATACAAACCAGCAGCCCTGGGTCCAATACACACGTTGACTTTGACAGTATTCAAATATTTTGTCCTCATACCTAAACCAAGTATTAATACTTTTTGCTTTATTATGACCTCTATCAGGTAAAGTGTTTATCTTTTTGGTTTGGATTTTGTACCAAAATTTTGAATTCTGTTAATTGGGACTGTATATATTGCATAGTGTAATCCTAAGATTTTCAACCAACATTACCAAAATTACAAACCTTCCCTGTGTATCTATAATTTGTTGCTCAATTTTATAGTGCAGGTTTTTAGTAATTAGGGTCGCTACTCCTCTTGAGGATTTAGAATAAGATGCAAACTAGACTTCCTCAACACACCAAACCTTTCATTTTTTTGTTCTTCCGGCAACAAATACATCTCATGCAGACAGACTATATCAGCCTTTAACTTGTGCACGTGATTTAATACTGATTTTCTTTTTAAAGAAGAGTGTAACCCACCCACATTCCAAGTTATTATATTAACCATATAAGTGTCTAGTACTAATGTATATCAGAAATACTAAATACAAAACAACAGGGCCGGACTGGGAAATCAGAACCGGCCCTGAAAATATTTAAAGACCGGGAAAATCCCTCCTCCCAGCCCTGCCTCCACCCCTGGCACCAGCACCCGGCCCCTGCATTTAACCCCTACCTTGCCTAGGGCCTCTTTTCAGCTGCCACAAGGCCCCCACACCATCAGCAGCAGCGGAGCAGCCTTGAAGAAATGCTTTACGCACACAAGGATCGCTCCGTGACCTCCCTGATGAAGGATGTGGCCCTATGGCTACGGCACCCCCCCGGCCTGCCCGGAAATGTCCCATTATTTAGGAGGTCCAATCTGGCACTGCAAACCACTAAAGTGTCTCTCATTGAATATCTATGTATAAAGAAAAGTGCTTCGTCACACTCCATAGCAGAACCATAAAATTCTATGGTGTATCCCATGTGTGAAAAAAACTCAGCAAGAAAAGAAAAAAAAACCATAATTTATGCTAACCTGATAAATTCATTTCATGGTGGTGAGAGTCCACAATCCATTACTCCTGGGAATTACTCTTCTCTACCACTAGAAGGAGGCAAAGATTCACAAACCCCAAAAGCTCTATAAAAACACCTACACCTCACAGGTGCCTCAGCCTAATGTATAGCCAAGCAAATGAGGTAGGAAAAGAGCAAAATAATAGGAGCAGGGGGAAAAAGATTTGTGCAAGAATAAACCAACTTTAGAAAAACATAGGGTGGGAGCTAAGCATAAATTATGTTTTCTTTCATACAGGTGGTAAGAGTCCACGATCCATTACTCTTGGGAACTAGTACCCAAGCTGTGGAGTACACAAGTAATGAAACATAAAGGGCAGGATTTAAAAAACATATTTTTTCACTGAAAAATGAAATGCACAACCCCAAAAGAACCAAATAAGGGCACATATTATTTTAATGCAATTACAATTATTTAACAGGCAAAAATAAATCAAGCTGAGACAACTGCCTGAAGTACTTTCCTACCAAAGGCTGCCTCAGAAGAAGCAAAAACATAAAAATGTTAGAGAAGTATGCAAAGAAGACAAAGTAGCTTCCTTGCAAATTAGGTCAACAGAAGCCTTATTCTTGAAAGCTCAAGAAGTGGCAACTGTCTAGTAGAATGAGCAGTAATACTTTTAGGTGGATGCTGACCTGCCTACAAGTAAGCCTTATGAATCTGAAGTTTCAACCAAGAGGCCAAAGAAACAGCAGAAACTTTCTGCCCTTTCCTAGAATCAGAAAAGTGAACAAACAAACGAGAAGTTTATCTGAAATCCTTAGTAGCGTTTACATAATACTTCAATGCTCTAACAAAATGCAAATTAGGCAAACATCTCTCTGAAGCATTTTTGGGATTATGACGCAAACAAGGATCAAGAATTCCCCAAATTTCTGAAGACCTAACTTTAGGTAAAAAATCTAATTTGGTCCTTAAAACTGCCTAATTCTGATGAAAGATAAGAAGGATCACATGAATGAGCAAATAACTCAGAAACTCTGGCAAAAGAAATAGCCAAAAGAAGCTTTATGTCCACTTTATACATAGGCTCAAAAGGGAGAGCCTTCAAAATCTTCAAAACCAAGTTAAGATTCTAGGGGGGAGAAATTGGTTTTACTACAGGTTTTACCAAGCCCTGCTCTAGCCAAAGCTTGAACAAAACCATGAATGTCTGGAAGATTAGCAATCTTCTTGTGAAATAGAACTCAAAAAGCTTAAATCTGACCCTTGAAATAACTGACAGATAAACCAGCGGTGAAAAAACATAAGCCATTCAAAAAGACCAAGGAACTACCAGAGGATCCACAAACACTGCTCGAGTATCCCTGAACCTTGCACAGTACTTGTTTGTAACTCAACTAAGAGGCCACCATGTCTATCTCTGGGAGACCCCAAAGATCTACTATCTGACTGAGAACATCCAAAAAAAGAGACCACTCCCATGGATGCAAGGACTGACTGCTTCCCAGTTGTCCACTCCAGGAATATGAAAAGCAGAAATTTGACAACAATTGTCTTCTACCCAAAAAAGAATTTGTGATAGATCCCCCATGGCTAAGGAACTATGAGTCCCCTCTTGATGATTGATATAAGCCATAGGTGGTGTGACATTTTCTGTCTGAATATGAAGATAAGACTCATTTTTCAATAGAGGCCAACTCTGAAGGGCTCTGAAAATTTAGTTCTAGAACATTTAAAGGTAAACTAACATCCCGAGGAGACAAAACCCCTTGTGCTCTCAGGGGCCCCGATATTCAACGCATCGAAAGACTGATGAGAAACTGCCTTTCTGGGCTCGTCAGCCTCACAGTCCGTTGGTCTGTCGATATATTTAAATAAAAGGGGTGGACCCGTGCTAACGAGTGGCGATGTGTCTCCCATAGGATATCATGGGAAGCACTATGTTAGCAAAACATCGCTGACGTCGCCATTTGTTTGCACTTTCTGCAGGAAAGAGAGGGGGCATATTTGAAGTATTCTTACACGTGCAGACAGTTTGCTCACTGAAACCAAAAACAGTTTCTGTATAGGAAGACTTCATATAATGCCTGTGTGACCTTACTTTCCCTAAACCTACACTAACTGCCTCACACTGTAAAGTCTTGCCACTAAAAAGGTGGCAAGACAGACATGGCTGACATCCTACTCATAATCTGTACTTTAGAGATTGAGATATATCACCCTGTTGGCGATGTATCCCTATCAAAGTGCAGATTACTCCCCCCTGGAACGCCCGGCTAAGTCCCACAGAACGCCTACACCTACGTCATACTTTAGCTATACGCCCCCTGGAATGGCCAGATAACTTCACAATAATGCCTACACCTACGTCATGTCTTAGCTACACTCCCTTGGAATGCCCAGCTAACTCCCACAGACCATCTACGTCATGTTTTCCCTATTTGCCCCCTGGACCGCCCAGCTAACTCCAACAGAACGCCTACACCTACGTAATGTCTGCAATCTATCTTACTAATAAAGTATAAAAAAAAAAACTATTATAACTATAGGAGCTATGTCGCTATATTTATATCTAATGTTAAAATAATATGCTTGTCATGTATAATGCATATTATTTTAAGCACTGTATCTAATTTAAATGTAGTTATTTTTTATTGTTCATTTTTCTATTTTAAACATAAATATATATATAAAAAAAAATGTCTTTTTTATTGAGAGACAGGAAATAAATACAGTATACAGCTATAAAATTGGTTCCCCCAGGAAGGTCTATAATACAACAATGTGTTTCACAAATCACTTTAGCAAAGTAAAAAATTAAATGACATAAAGATACACACATTTCACCTGTGGAAAGAAAATATATTCATACAAGATGTCTTCTACATTATTCTTCTGAAATTAAGCCTGTATCCACATAGCGGTATGTATCCATATAGAGGAATTCTGCCTACATATACAACAATGGGATTAGGTATAATAAGTAGTTTCTAGAACCAATGTGTCTCATTTTTTAAAACATTAAACAGTAAACAAACAAACAAAATAAAACAAAACAAAACAACATGTTCAAATATTGATGACAGTTTTACAGAAATAGGTCTGCGTTAGACTATGTTTTAATTATAGGATATATGTGAAGTTAAGTTGCTAAATTCCCAATCCTCGGTCATCAAATTTTAGGGCCGTAAGACTTGAATGCAGAATCTACTGCTACTACATAAGACTAGCAGGTAGTTATGTAATGAGCAACCTCCTTGTCTCATCATGTATAGAATTCAAATCAATTGACTCATGATATCTAGAAGAATGTTAACTAAATGTAAATGAGGCACGATGCAGAACTTAAAAAATTAAGGTGAATAAGCTAGTTCTGAGAAAAATTTAGAGCCATGCCTCTATATAAGTGATTATCTGTATGGTAGATTGTCATCTCATTTATGAGGCCTTATACAAAGTGAAAAGAAACGGCCCTACTAAGCAAAACCAGTTTGCATGCGTAAAATGGACATGTGAATATATGAGAATAAAAATTTGAAATACAAATTATAATCTTTTTGCACATGAGCAGAACATTGTAAATACTCTCAATGTTACATATGGAATCCCAGTAAAGATACACTTATGGTCAGCACCCTACTTAACTATGATTTTAAATATATTATAGGAAATAGACTTAACCTATGGTCTCAGGTGCTAGAGGGGCAAATTAATGAATAGTTAGTGCCATAAGTTCAGCAGGATAATACTCACCCCCATTCAAACAATATTGAGTCAAACTGAGCTTCACTATAGCTATGAAGTCTAAGAGATTATGCAATAACTGTCACTAGGATAAAATAGTATAAATACAACTATTATAACACCGCTCTGGGCTCCTTTTTATGTTAGATCCTTGCTTTTAAAAATGACTTTTACCCAGATGTTATAGCTAATTAACAGATTGCATAAAAATCAAATCCAAACAATAAAGGCCAACAGGGCTAAAACTAACAATGAACAGGCTCCTGGGTAATTATTTCCAAAACGAGCAGCAGGAGACTTAAAATTTACACGTGAGCGGAAGCTATATAGATCTCTCACAAAAGACAAAGGAAAAAAATTGTAAAAATCACATACTTTTGTAATAAAAGAATAAGCAGGACACATCTTTAAATATAATGTTAGCAGGTGTTATGATGTGCATGCCGTATTAACTTATTAATATAAAGGGTCTTGTTTTATTCAAACATAGTGTTATTGGCACATCAGCTAGAGTAAATTAAGGTGCAGTTTATTTATTCTTGTATAATACTGGCCAGTGTTCACTATTGTGATGGTATACTTTCATAACAACATTGAAGATAGAGCCAAAGCAATACCCTGTCCGAGCAAAATCACAGGAACAGGGTCATCCAACACCGGTAGGTGAACAAACCCTTGAGTATCCCTTCTAGCAAAGGCGTTCAAAATTAAGGAAGGATAGGATGGCTAGGTTCAATGGGCAAAAATACAGATTCCTTCAGAGCTGAAAACTTCTGCTGCCATTTCCTTACGCCGTCCCCCGGAAGTCATATAAATATATAATTTAAATTATATATTTATCCTTAAAATAATAGAAATAACAATTAAAAATAACAACATTTTAAATTAAATACAATACTTAAAATAATATGCATTCTATTTTAACATTGAATATAAATGTAATACTAAAATAAACTATTAACCACTTACATGTCCTCACCCCCAATACAACCTACACTATTAACCCCTAATCTGCCATAAGCTAAAGACCTAACCACCCCCTAACCTATTAACCCCTACACTGACACAACCCCCCAAAGCAATAAGCCCCTAACCTACTAACCCCTAATCCACCACAACCCCCCAAAACACAAACTACTCCTACACTACTTAACTACCTAACACCAAATCCCCTCCACCTCTATGATAACACCCCCTAAGTTACAAAAAATAACAAACACTAAATTTACAAAAAAATAACATTACAGAAAAAAACAACACATACAAAAATAAAAACACACGGTAATGCCTAAACTAAATCTAAGGCCACCTTTAAAAAAAAAACAAAAAAAAACAGAATATAAAAACAAACTAACACTAAAAGTTACTATAACAATAGTCATTGGAAGAGCTTTTTGTAGGGCTTTGCTCTAAAGTGACTTAGCTCTTTTTCACATAAAACATACAACCCCATTCTACAATAAATTCTTCATGGCGGCGGTCCTCTTCTTCCATATTCGGTCTTCCATCTTCTTCCTTGTTCTTCCATCCAATACTTATTTTCTTCTTATCTTCTGGTAGACGTCCTCTTCATGTGATTACCACCGCACACTGAAACTTGACTGCAAGGTTCCTCCTTATATAAGGGTTTACTTGCATTTCAATTGGCTGGTTTTTCAATTCTTAGTCCAATAAAGCAATTTGAAAAATTTCCTGTTATCCTCAAGTAATCCCCATACTAAGTAGATTTGGGCAATAAGTTATTTGGAGTGTAAACAATTAGTTGTAAAGGTGTTTCTATTTATATGTGTAGGCACAAGTAGTAGATCACTAATGTAGAGATACTTAGTTGCTGTGAAGGAAAACTTTTCCAAGTATTTACTTATGATAAATAATGTAGAATATGTGATCTTGAATAGTGTGCTTCCACATATGAGGAATGTAGTGACACCTAGTGGCAATATGCACAAAATCTGTTTACTCATCCGCTTAAAGGGACATTATACACTCATTTTTTCTTTGCAGAAATGTTTTGTAGATAATCTATTTATATAGCCCATAAAGTTTTTTTTTTTTTAATTAATGTATAGTTTTGCTTATTTTTAAATAACATTGCTCTGATTTTCAGACTCCTAACCAAGCCCCAAAGTTTTATGTGAATACGCTCGACTACCTACTCCAGCTTGCTCCTGTTTGTGTAAAGGGTCTTTTCATATGCAAAAGAAGGGGGAGGGGGGGAGTGTCTTATTTGCCACTTGCAGTGGGCTTTCCAGCTACCTTTTCAACAGAGCCAAAGTGACAGCTTCTAAGTAAGTTTTTAAACAGTTTTATACTGGATTTTTATATCAGTATCTGTGCATATTATTCTTTATAGTAGTGTCTATTACATGCAGTTATATGAAAATGAGTGTATACTGTCCCTTTAAAGGGCCATTATACACTAATTTTTTCTTTGCATAAATGTTTTGTAGAGGATCTATTTATAAAGCCCATAATGTTTTTTTTGTTTTTTAAATGTATAATTTTGCTTATTTTTAAATAACATTGCTCTGATTTTCAGACTCCTAACCAAGCCTCAAAGTTTTCTTTGAATACCGTCAGCTACCTTCTCCAGCTTGCTCCTGTTTGTGTAACTGTAAAGGGTCTTTTCATATGCAAAAGAAGGGGGGTGTCTTATTTCCCACTTGCAGTGGGCTTTCCAACTGCCTTTTCAACAGAGCTAAACTGAGATCTTCTAAGTACGTTTTTAAACCATTTTATACTGGATTTTTATATCAGTATCTGTGCATCTTATTCTTTATAGTAGTGTCTATTACATGCAGTTATATGAAAATGAGTGTATACTGTCCCTTTAATCTCTGAGAGAGAAGTGATATAAGAATATGCTGAGTGAAATATTGATAAAGATAGGATTGTAAAAAATGTGTGTACTCCATTAGAGTGTTTTAATATTTAAGAATTAAGAATGAGCTCTTCCCAATGGCGGCTTTTTATATAGTAATTTATCACATGACTACAGGAACCAATGAATACAGAGCTACTGGAATACAAATTAAGAGTTTCAATAGGTCAGTGAGTCTATGAGTAAGGCGATAGAGCGCCGAAACACATAAGACCGCCCTGCTTGTAGGTCTTATGAATAATTTGGGGTCAGATTACAAGTGGAGCGTTAATTGCACTAGAAGTAGGCTTTTTGCACTCGTTGGGTTGCGTTCGTATTATGAGTTGAAAGTAAACTGTTTTCACTCTTGTACTAACCCGACGAGTGCAAAAAGCAGGTTAGAATATTGTGTGTGCGTTCACGTATTCCCCCATAGAAGTAAATAGAGAAAAAAAGTGGGGGGAAAAACACCCTACTCTCGCGCAAACTCGATAGCATATTTTCATGTGCGCTAACCCGATATGAATATGAAGAGTGAAATAACAGGAACCTAGGAGCAATGGATGATCATGTTATTGCCACTTACTGAGTGAGTACAACTCCATTTATGTTTATATTGCAGCTATTTCAAAGGCCAAATTAAAGGTAAAGGATCAATTTGTAAACAATATAATACACTCTAGCAGGTAAAATGCTCATTTACATCTAATGTTTGTAACCACCTTTGTAATGACAGGAATGCATGACAGCACTTACATCACTGGCAGATTCGGAGATTGTATCTAGAGGAGTATATTTTGAGACACGTTGGGCCAGATTACAAGTGGCATGCTATTTAGCGCTTTCGCTTACACGCAAACACTGGCAGAAGTAAATTTTCAAATATAAGTTGAAAGTAAAGGGCCAGATTAAAAGTGGAGCGCTGCTTAACGCTCCTGCTCGAGCAATAACTGCGCTAGATGTAAGCTTTTTGCCCGCATCGAGTTGCGCTCGTATTACAAATTGAAAGTAAAAAGTTATCACTCTGCGGTTAGAAGCCGAATTTAGAATATCGTTCACGCAATAACCTATTCCCCCATAGAAGTCAATGGAGTAAAAAAGTGGGAAAAAACACCTAACTCATAAGCAAACACGATCCCATATTCTCAAGTGCACTAACCCGACATGAAAATATGAATATTTCACATTTCAATGTTTTTAACATAGCAGAATATGTTTTTATTTTGGTATTTTGGTACAATATATATCCATACCAATATATATATATATATATATATATATATATATATATATATATATATATATATATATATATATATATACACAGTATGTATATAATTATACATAGGTATAGCTAGTATAGCTATATACAGATATATATAAATATATATAAGAATATCTATTTAGAAATACTTAGAACATATTCTGCTGTGTGCAGAACATTGGAATGTGAAATATTTATGGTAAATACATAGTTAAAACCTTTATTAAATATGAATATTGCATAAATATGTTTTTCATGTTTTAATCTACTTTACATCTACATTTTATCTACCTTTATGTATATGCGTACATTATGTATTTATGTGTATATATGTCTGTTAATACATATATACACATATAAATAAATACATATGTACACATATATAGACATACTGTATATATATATATATATATATATATATATATATATACATACATACATATCCATCTTTAAACATGTTTATGTATGTATCTCTATGTTAAAGCCCTATGCCTGCCTTTTTTTCCACCTGAGACCTCATATCTTTAAACCCTTATAACATATTTTATGCAATATGTTTTTTGATTATTTTTTATTAGATGGTGAAACTGTACTTTGTTATGTATTTTTTATGTGCTTTGTGACACTTTTTGTTTTTCAAAACAGTTTACCAGAGTTCCGAGGACGCACTGACCCGAAGAGCATTAAAGGTGTCTAGGCCAAAATAAACTTTCATGATTCAGATGGAGCATGTAATTTTAAACAATTTTCCAATTTACTTTTATCACCAATTTTGCTTTGTTCTCTTGGTATTCTTAGTTGAAAGCTTAACCTAGGAGGTTCTCATGCTAATTTCTTAGACCTTGAAGCCCACCTCTTTTCAGATTGCATTTTAACAGTTTTTCACCACTAGAGGGTGTTAGTTCACATATTTCATATAGATAACACTGTGCTTGTGCACGTGAAGTTATCTGGGAGCAGGCACTGATTGGCTAGACTGCAAGTCTGTCAAAAGAACTGAAAAAAAGGGGCAGTTTGCAGAGGCTTAGATACAAGATAATCACAGAGGTTAAAAGTATATTATTATAACTGTGATGGTTATGCAAAACTGGGGAATGGGTAATAAAGGGATTATCTATCTTTTAAAACAATAAAAATTCTGGTGTAGACTGTCCCTTTAACTTGAATTGCGCTCAAGCGATCTTGTTTACTTTCAACTTGTAATACAAGCGGAAAACCCAATGCCCGCAAACAACCGCAATATTTTCCTTATCGCTTGTGCGTAACTGTTCCACTCGTAATCTGGCCCAAAATGTTTGTGAACAAACGAAAGCCGAAGTGCCCTAAATTGTGGATATTGCAACCACATTAAAGTGATGGAAAGTTTAAGGAATTAAAGCCCAGTGTCTAAAAATACTCTTAAAAACAGGCGCACTTTAATTCATTAAACTTTAAAAACATGCTTTTTTTAAAATACTTATCTTTGCATTACAGCAAACAGATGCCGATTCTCCAGCTGCATCTCCTTCTGTATGTTGCATATCGGTAACGATTTCAGCTTCCTCCAATCGTTGCGTACCCCACGAGCTGGACACCAATGACGGGAATGCAATGATTGTTGGAAGCTGGATTCGCCATCAATCTACAAAGTACAGAAGGTGATGCAGGTGGAGGATCAGCGGTCTGTTTTCCATAACGCAAAGGTAAGTATTTTTTAAAAAAGCGTGTTTGTAAAGTTTAATGAATTAAAGTGTTCCCGTTTTTTAAAAGTATTTTTAGATACTGGGATTTAATTTTACAATTAACAATCACTTTAACTTCTCCCCATAGACTTCAATGGAGAGCACAAACTGTAAAAAAACACGTATCACTTGCGTGCTAACCCGACTGGAGTTAAGCCTATTTTACATTGCAATGTTCTTTACATAGAATAAAATGTTCTATTTATTTTTAAATATATGTTTCTTTCTATATCTAATGTATTTAAAAAAAGATATAATATATATATATATATATATATATATATATATATATATATACAGCATAAATATATTTATATATATATATATATATATATATATATATATATATAGGACTCAAAATTTCCACTAGCCATTAGTGAGTTTAAATTTTACAGTGGCGGGTGAAAGTTAGTTTGTGAATGTTGAGTCTGAAGTCTGGTGGCATATTGTAAGTAACAAAGTTAACACATTGGAGCCGATTTATCAAGGGCCAAATAGCCCCTGATGCCCCTGTTTCTGCGCGATGCAGCTGCTCCTTAACTGGTCCGCTGCCTCTGAGGCTGCGGACATCAATCCGCCCGATCCTATACGATCAGGCTGATTGACACCCCCTGCTAGAGTCCGATTGGCCGTGAATCTGCAGGGGGCGGCATTGTACAAGCAGTTCACTAGAACTGCTTGTGCAATGTTAAATGCCGACAGTGTATGTCAATGTTAAATGCCGACAGTGTATGTCAGCAGTGTCTGGTGGCGGACATGATACGCTACAGTGTATCATGTCCGCCAGACAATGATAATTCGGCCCCATTGTATTTGCAGTATGTACATTCCTATTGCAGCACTGACAAACACACATTTTGGGCTATGTGCTAAAACTATTATCTAAAGGATTAAAGGGCCATAATACCCAAATGTTTAAACACTTGAAAGTGATGCAGCATAGCTGTAAAAAGCTGATTAGAAAATATCACCTGAACATCTCTATGTAAAAAAGAAAGATATTTTACCTCAAAAGTTCCTCAGTAGCCACCTCCCATTGTAAAGGATTTCTAAGCAGCATATTAGTATGTCTTTCCCGGGACAACTGAAAGGATGAGCTTCGTGCACTCTCATATTATTTCACCAATCAGGTAAAGGAAGCTTACTATGAAATCTCATGAGAGTTAAGTCAAATCTCATGAGATCCCAGTAAGAGTTCATGACCTCAGCACTGCTGATGCTGATTGGCTGCTGTTCATTTCTTCATTTTTTTTATTTTTTTACCTGCAGCTGGGCAGCAGCTGAGTATACCTTTTTACACAGAACTTACTCTGCTGAGCTGAGGAAATTGTGAGGTAAAATATCTTCCTTTTTTACATAGAGATGCTCAGGTGATATTTTCCTGTCAGCTTTTTACAGTTATACTGCATCAGTTTCAAGTGATTTAGCATATGAGTATTATGTCCCTTTAATATATATCCATGAAAGTGCAATGATATGTTATTCCTCTAGGGCTGTAGAGACCCCAGTAGTGCTTAGACTGTTAATTCTTAGAGGGTAAACAGGGCAGAGAGAGAGATTGGAGAGGAAAAGTGAAAGTGGAAAAGAAGGTAGAGTTAAGAGACAATGGAGAAAATAAGAGTGAAGAGATTTGAGAGGGGAAAGAAAGAGTGTAAAGAGAATATATGGCTTGAGAAAGAAAGGAGAGGATAAAAAGAGAGATTTAAGAGAGGAGGGAGTTGAGAAAGATAGTTAAGAGAGAGAAGGTAGAGATGATAATTATTTAAAAAAAAAATCTCTAGGTCTGCTATGACCTTCCATGACTGTCAGCACTCTCTGCATTCTCTCAGTTCAACAACTTCCTTTTTCTTTCCAGCTGTTGTGTTCACCAGAACCTCTTTTTTTTTTTTTTAAATCTTTTTATTCAAAGGTAATTAAATTACAACAGATTGTAAATAATGTCATATGAGCATGAGCTCCCAAAACAATCATTATAAACAAAATTAAATTTACATTTTATCTGTTGATAGTTCAACAAAATATCTGCATGTACATATATACCTTATCAATTTTAAATCTAAACAGGATCTTATTTAAAAAAACAAAATCATAATTCAAACTCAGTTTCTATGGGAAAAGAGGTAAAACGAAACGAAAAAAAAAAAAGAAAAAAAAAGAGAAAAAGAAAAGGCCCCTCAAGGTTAAACTTAAAGGGACACTGTACCCAATTTTTTTCTTTTGTAATTCAGAAAGAGCATGCAATTTTAAGCAACTTTCTAATTTACTCCTATTATCAATTTTTCTTCGTTCTCTTGCTATCATTATTTGAAAAAGAAGGCATCTAAGCTTTTTTTTGGTTTCAGTACTCTGGACAGCACTTTTTTATTGGTGGATGAATTTATCCACCAATCAGCAAGGACAACCCAGGTTGTTCACCAAAAATGGGCCGGCATCTAAACTTACATTCTTGCATTTCAAATAAAGATACCAAGAGAATGAAGAAAAATTGATAATAGGAGTAAATTAGAAAGTTGCTTAAAATGTCATGCTCAATCTGAATCACGAAAGAAAAATTTTGGGTACAGTGTCCCTTTAATTAAACTAACCGATCTCTCCTCTTAGGATGGCACCCTGTACATATAATGAATTATAAAAGGGCTTATAGATTTGTTTTTGCATACCAGCTGGTAAAGAGGTAATAAAACATTCCCATTTTTTAAAGAAATTCATAACATCATTTTCTGAATTAATTACGTAGTCAAATTGCTCAACTATCATTTTTGCCTCTAATTTGCTTAGAAACTGAGAAAAACTCGGGCCTCTACTGGATTTCCAAGAACTAAAGATTATATTTCTAGCACACAGGATCACAAAATTAATAAATCTACTGTTATGTCACCAGAACCTCTAGTTGATTTTTCTAACTACTATGAACCTCTTTTTGCTAATTTATTACTATATGTAGAATGATTTAATTTGTCATGGTATAAAATAAAAACAGTCTTACAAAATGTTTCACAATGGCTAAACATATGCAAAAAGGGGGTGAAGTAGTGGGTGTGGTATGGGTGGGATTAGAAGTGCTGATTAACATTTTGTCCTGGCTAGTAGTTTAGGATTTTGAGCCCTACATGTATGTATGTATAGATGGATAGAGGGATGTCTATTTAAAAATGCACTGAACATCATCCCCTATGTGAAGAACATTGGACAGTAAAACACATTAAATATTAAAACTGAATTAAAGTTATTTTTAATATTGTCAGGTATTTGAGTTGAAAGGGCTCCAAAGTATATATACAGATGTATGTATGTGTGAATATATGTGTTTAAATGTCTATGTATGTATGTATGTGTATACAAGGTAAATGTCCACAGCACTGTATAATTCTTTTCTTTATTTCAATACAGACATCAAAAGAAGCAATGTTTCGGGCTTGTTAACCCTTATTCATGCTTGCAATCATACATTGTGATTCAAACATTTAAAAGCATTCAAATTTGCGCCAACCACAAACATAGGGTTTTGTTGCCATCTACTGGTCAGAAAAATTAATTACATTGCACTAAAAACATTTATGAATTGCTTACACATCCTTTTCCAATTATTATGTTACACCTATGTTACAAGTACCTAAACATTGTTTCTAACCATTTTAACCACACTATACTTATGTTTATTTAATAATTCAAAACTTTTGTTGAATTAGAATGAAAGAAACAATAACTTTTTAAGTTACTTTATAGGAAGAACAGACCAGTCATAATCTCTGTTTAGGCCTTTTGGGGTCAAGCAGTCTAGCTCCTGGATCCAGAACATTTATTTTTGTTTAAAGGGATACTGAGACAATTTTTTTTATGATTCAGATAAAGCATGCAATTTTAAGCAACTTTCTAATTTACTCCTATTATCAAATTTTCTTCATTCACTTGGTATCTTTATTTGAAAAGCAAGAATGTAAGTTTAGATGCCGGCCCATTTTTGGTGAACAACCTGGGTTGTCCTTGATGATTGGACAGAACCAATAAAAAAAAGTGCTGCCCATGGTTCTGAACTGAAAATTGTCTGGCTCCTTAACTTAGATGCCTTCTTTTTCAAATAAAGATATCAAGAGAATGAAAAAATTGCTAATAGAAGTAAATTAGAAAGTTGCTTAAAATTGCATGCTCTATCTGAATCATAAAAGAAAAAAAAAATGGGTTTAGTGTCCCTTTAACTCCTTAACCCCTTAATGACCGGAACATTTTTCAATTTTCTTACCCTTAATGACAATGGCTATTTTTACATTTCTGTGGTGTTTGTGTTCAGCTGTAATTTTGCTCTTACTCATTTACTGTACCCACACATATTATATACCGTTTTTCTCGCCATTAAATGGACTTTCTAAATATACCATTATTTTCATTATATCTTATAATTTACTATAAAAAAATTTATAAAATATGAGGAAAAAATGGAAAAAACACACTTTTTCTAACTTTGACCCCCAAAATCTGTTACACATCTACAACCACTAAAAAACACCCATGCTAAATAGTTTCTAAATTTTGTCCTGAGTTTAGAAATACCCAATGTTTACATGTTCTTTGCTTTTTTTGTAAGTTATAGGGCCATAAATACAAGTAGCACTTTGCTATTTCTAAACCACTTTTTTTTCAAAATTAGCGCTAGTTACATTGGAACACTGATATCTGTCAGGAATACCTGAATATCCATTGACATGTATATATTTTGTTTTAGAAGACAACCCAAAGTATTGATCTAGGCCCATTTTGGTATATTTCATGCCACCGTTTCACCGCCAAATGCGATCAAATTAAAAAAAAATGTTCACTTTTTCACACATTTTGTCACAAACTTTAGGTTTCCCACTGAAATTATTTACAAACAGCTTCTGCAATTATGGCACAAATGGTTGTAAATGCTTCTCTGGGATCGCCTTTGTTCAGAAATAGCAGACTTATATGGCTTTGGGGTTGCTTTTTGGTAATTAGAAGGCCGCTAAATGCCGCTGCGCACCACACGTGTTTTATGCCCAGCAGTGAAGGGGTTAATTAGGGAGCATGTAGGGAGCTTGTAGGGTTAATTTTAGCTTTAGTTTAGTGTAGTAGACAACTCCAAGTATTGATCTAGGCCAATTTTGGTATATTTCATGCCACCATTTCACCGCCAAATGCGAGCAAATAAAAAAAACCTTTACATTTTTCACAATTTTAGGTTTCTCACTGAAATTATTTACAAACAGTTTGTGCAATTATGGCACAAATGGTTGTAAAAGCTTCTCTGGGATCCCCTTTGTTCAGAAATAACAGACATATATGGCTTTGGCGTTGCTTTTTGTTAATTAGAAGGCCGCTAAATGCTGCTGCGCACAACACGTGAATTATGCCCAGCAGTGAAGGAGTTAATTAGGTAGCTTGTAGGGCGCTGGCAGGGTTAATTTTAGCTTTAGTGTAGAGATCAGCCTCCCACCTGACACATCCCACCCCCTGATCCCTCCCAAACAGCTCTCTTCCCTCCCCCACCCCACAATTGTCCCCGCCATCTTAAGTACTGGCAGAAAGTCTGCCAGTACTAAATAAAAGGAGTTTTTTTTATTTTATTTTTTAGAAAAATGTATCCTGCTGTAATGGGGCCCTGCCTTAGCCCCCAACCTCCCTGATCCCCCACCAAACAGCTCTATAACCCTCCCTGCTACTTAATTGCCGCCATCTTGGGTACTGGCAGCTGTCTGCCAGTACCCAATTTGCCCCCAAAAATATTTATAAACTTTTGCCCCCAAAAATATTTATAAACTTTTCTGTAGTGTAGCAGCCCCCCCTCAATACCCACAACCCCCCCCCCAGATCCTTTTATATATATATTTTTTAATGTTCATGTTAATGTTTTGAACTTTTTTTTTTCATTGGTGTCAGTGGCTAATATGCGCGCGCGCCCCCACGTGCACACACGCGCCCCCACGTGCACACGCCCCCCACGTGCACGCGCCCCCCACGTGCACGCCCCCCCCCACGTGCACGCGCGCGCCCGCACGCTGCCGCCTCCTTGCTTCCCTTCCCCCCGGAACACAGCACCATTGTTACCGGTGCAGAGAGGGCCACAGAGTGGCTCAGGGTACGTCCTCAGGCGTTAACTGCCTTTTTTCTGAGGACGTACCCTGCACGTCCTCGGTCGTTAAGGGGTTAAGGAGTTTTTCCCTGTTAGCTCCATTTTTCTGGGGATTTACACTATCACCTGCCATCTTAATTGGCTGATCTGGTGTCCACATTTTAAGAAATGGTTTAAGACTGGGGCTTCTTTGTTGTTGCAACTTATGATAGAGCCATGTTGGCTCATCCTGTCCCTAACCATGCGGGTAGTTTCCCCTACATAGATTAGGGAACATTTAATGAGATACACTACAAACGTTGATTCGCACTTATAGTATTCATTGAGTCTATACTTTTTTCCTTTTCTGGGGTGAAAAAAAAAATTCCCCTTTATCATGGAACTACAGCTCATACACCCCAGACAGGGATAACAGCCTAGATTCTTTATACTTAAAAAAGTTTGTTTGTCTTTCTTTTTAGAACCTATGTCTGTGTTTATCTGGTCTCTCAGGTTTTTTGACCCCTCTATAGGGGAGGTTTCTTGAATATCTCTATTTCCTTCCTGCAATATGTGCCAATGTTTCTTTATGACACGTGCCACTTTCTCACTGGGGGGGCTGAATTGTGTAACCAGTACCAGTCTATCATTATTTTTCTTGTTATTTTTTCCAGTTTTTTCTTTTAAACTAGTTAGTTGTTTATTAAGGAGAGATTCGGGGTATCCCCTATCAAGGAATTTTTGTTTAATTTCTTTCATTCTTATTTCCTTGGTATTTTTATTACTTACAATTCTATCAACCCTTAATATCTGGCTTTTAGGGAGAGAGTCTACTAATCCCTTAGGGTGGAAACTGTCATAGCTTAGTAATGTGTTCCTGTCTGTTTCCTTTTTATAAAGGTCAAATATTAATTTATTACCTTCTTTGGAAATTCTAATGTCTAAAAACGTTATTGACTCCTCACTATACTCCATAGAGAATTCAAGTCCCCTTACGGCCAAGTTAATTTCACTTACAAATTCTTTAAGGGACTCTATGTTGCCCCACCATATGCCAAACACGTAATAATGTAGCGCCACCATGTGGCCCCATAATTGATAAATTTCTAATTTTCATAAATTATTTTCTCTTTTATTTCATTCATTAACAAGTTGGCATATGACGGGGCAACGTTCGTCCCCATGGCTGTCCCTTTTATCTGGATATACCAATCATCCTGGAATATAAAATGGTTCCAGTATAGTATTAATCTTAATAGTTCTTCAATAAATTCCACTTGTCTGTCAGTGTATTTTTTGTTTACCAATAACACTTTTTTTTTTACACTAATCCCTGTCTCACGCTTAATTGCTGTGTACAGGCTTTTTACATCCATAGTGAAGATTAAAAATTTGTCAGTTTCAAAGATCGTTTGTTTTGCCTTTTTTAGAAAGCCTCCTGTGTCCTTCAAGTATGAAGATATTTGTGTGACCTTTGGTTGTAATATTTTGTCTAAGACTATTGAGATATTAGTGAATGCGGATTCTACACTGGAGACTATGGGCCTTCCATGGGGTCTAGATGCATTTTTGTGCATTTTTGGCACAGTATATAAAATGGGATTTCTTGGGCTTTTATTATACAGATACTCTCACAGTTTTTTATCAATCAATTTGGTATTAAATGCTTTGTTAAAGGGACACAACCCCCCCCCCCAAAAAAAAATTATGATTCTGATAGAGAATACAATTTTAAACAACTTTCTAATTTACTTCTATTATATAATTTGTTTCATTTTCTTGGTATCATTTGTTGAAGGAGCAGCAATGCACTACTGGTTTCCAACTGAACACATGGTGAGCCAATGACAATCTGTATATATATGCAGCCACCAATCAGTAGCTAGAACCTAGGTTCTTTGGTGCTCCCTAGATAAACCTTTCAGCAAAGGATAACAAGAGAATGAAGCAAATTAAATAATAGAAGTAAATTGGAAAGTTGTTTAAAATTGTATTATCTATCTAAATCATGAAAGAAAAATGTTGGGTTTCATGTCTCTTTAAGGATACTTTAAATTTATTTCTGAATATTAATTATAGGATTATAGCTTCATTTCTTATACGTTTTCTTATCTCCCAATTGACTCTCAATTTCCTTTATATAATATGTTCTGTTGAGGATAACTGTTGCTCCTCCCTCTCTTAATGGTTACTTCATTTGATTCATTTTTAAGTGACTTAATCATTTTAAATTCACCTTTAGTTAAATTATACCTTTTTCATTGTAAATTTTTTGTTTTTACAGTTTTTTTCTTTTAGTTTATCAATATCATTCCCTACTAGCTCCATAAATGTACGCTGTGATTTACTACAACAGGATTAAACACCCTTTTATGTCTTAAGGATAATTCTTTAAGAGATCATTCATTTTTTTCACTTGTTTAAACATTTTCAATATACCCCTGTAGTTATTTTGATTAAACCACACCTTTAGTTTTACATTCCTATAAAACCTCTGTAAGTCCTTATTAAGTTCAAAAAAAGTTGGTGTTGGTATAGGGGCAAAACGACAGCCCTTTCTCTAACAAGTCACATTCATCTTTTGTCAGTTCTTGTCCAGAAATATTTAACACTGAGTAGTTCTAGTCTTACCCTTTCCGTGTTGTCTCCGTCTGGGGCCTTCCCAATCAATGGCGCTGCTTGCCATAAAGTTGCTGTCCTCTCCGATTCAATCTCCTTATTGCTCCTATTCCTCTTGCAGTGTTTTCTCCCGCCTCTGTTCTTGCGTCGTCGCTGCTTGTATCCAAAGGGGGGGACTCTTCTGACCCAGAGCCTGATGTCATAGCTCCTCCTGCACCACCTGTTGCCTTTTCTTATCGCCTATTGGTTCTGCGTCCTTCACCCTTTTTGTTGTATTTCTAACCTTGGTTACTGCTCCTCCATTTATACACATTACTCAATTGATAATCCATCTCATCTCTTTGAAACTTTTGCCTTTTACGTTCTTTTATTATTTTTTGCAGCTCCGCCGCTTTTTCTTCCACTTGTTTGATCAGGACATCCATTTCCTCAGGTGGTGTTATTTTAGATGGTTCTTCTTTATTTTGCTTTATTTTCTCTTCTTGGATGGTTATCTCTTTAAGTAATGACTCCACAACAAAGCTGTTAAGTATCACTTCCCTTCCCACAAACCCCAGTCATTCTCTTTGCCTTGGTGCATGGAGGAGGTGAAGTTTTGGTGTCTGATGAAATTTGGATTTATTTCACTTCAATCACGATTTTATTATTTTGAAAGCCAGAGTAGGATTGCTCTGATCTGTCCTGTGTTCTGGGTATAGCTGTAGTCCACTTTAATATCTTCAGTAGAGTAGTGGTAGCTTTAAAGCAGTTAGGAACTTGTGAGGTGGGCCTTGCTGTGTCTTCCTTACATTGTTGCTGCCCTCAAATAGAAAGCCAGAGTAGGTTTACTCTGTTCTCTCTTTTTTCTACAGGTTAGAAGCAGGTAAGTGCCTTTTGTCTTCTAAGTAGCCTAGTGCACTTTAAGGACTCTGCAGACTTTCTTGGGACACAATATATCCTAGCTAGGATGTTAATAATGGCAGTGTGCAGGCACTTATTGTGAGATGTGAGAGAAACTGTTTCCCTTTTAGTGGTTGGAGGGGTTAACAGTTACATGAGGCTATATTTTATCTGTACAATATCGCATGTATGAGACTTTATGGGCTTATGTGTGATCGCTTTATGTATAGCGATCTGGTGGCCTGATTACTGGTCTTTTCAAGGGGTTACTGAGATCTCTGCACCTGTTACAGAAAGGTGCCATTTTCTCACTTATACATTAAGTTTGTGACAGACTTTACTTAGGCAATCTCCGCTGTAATTCCCCTGTAGTTTTCTCTCTCATACATAGGTTTATTCACTTTTTAGTGCACCGTTTTTATTTTTGCTACGCACTTTCTAGCAGTTCTAATGACTCCGCTTCCTTCTTGGAGGATCGGGAGGTTACCTCACGTGCACTTGAGGCCTACCACCCCTCCCATTTATGGCCACGACTCACCCCTAGCGACCTTTTCCTGCGCAACAGGACCGTGACCTCCCGCCGCCAGAGTGTAATCATCAATCTCCACCTAAAAAGGAATCTCAGCTACCAAGCCGATCTAGCCGCATAGTCAGAGATGGGAGATTATTAAGTTTTACCGCTATGGACTTATCAGAGGCCTAGGTTGACTAGCCATAGCCCTGCCATTAGCCGAGAGCTGCCATTGGATAGGACAAGGGGAACGGGAGGGAGGGGAAAAACACTTCACAGCCTGGATCGGATGGAGAAGAGGAAGTTGGGAGGGAAACCTCAGCTTTTACCAGGTAAGGAGGGGCCTGACCTAACCTGCAACAATGTTGCATCTAGCACCCAACCCTCTATCTCCTATCCCACTTTCCTACAGCCTTAACCCTTAGCCTGCTACAGGCCCATACTGGGCCCTACACAAACTTAAGGGATTAAATGCTTACCGGGGCGTTTCCAGGAGTGTAGAAGAACAATCTTAACTTAACTTAACTAACTTAACTTAGTAACTTGTAACATAAACCATTGTGAATAAATAAAGACGCAGACACATTCTTAAATGGGAAAAAATGTAACCGTCACGGTCAAATTTTTATTAAAACTACCTATATAACTTTTAACCAACAGAACCGGAAATGGCGGCATAGACTATATAAGCCCAGAACAGCAAAGGAGGTCAACGGCCCAACGGGAACGAGCAGCAGAGGGGTCTCTGCTCAAAGGAAATGACGCTGAGGGGTTGCAGAGATCACGTGACCATCCCCCAATGGGGAGAGAGGGAGGTTACCCCACGTGCACTTGAGGCCTACCACCCCTCCCATTTATGGCCACGACTCACCCCTAGTGACCTTTTCCTGCGCAACAGGACCTTGACCTCCCGCCACAAGGAGCATTAAAAATGGACTTGCCGCCACAACCACAACCTGACTTACAGGAAGGATGAAATAGCTCCCTGGATATCCTTTATAAAAATATCCAGCCCTACGTCTGATAAATGGACCTTATCTCTACGATAGAGCTCAGTTCTGTCGGCTGAGATGGCTTCGTGCCGTACCACGAAGCCACCTGCTCCCGTGACGGTTTTTGATAAAGCCGCATTGATTTTCTTTCTAATTCTATATGCCGACGTATGGGTCGACATATGCCTCCAATGCAGGCGGGGGACTATATTAGACCAGCCAATAACTACCTCAGGGATTCGTGTCTGAAGCCAGCCGATGTCCGACTGCATAATTTTGACTAGTTCTAGCACAGGGACGGACCCTACATCGTTCCCCCCCAGGTGAAGGATTAAGAGGTGCGGTTTTCCCCATCTTAAGAGGGCACCAGAAATTACTTCCCCCAGCTGTGGCCAACACATCCCCCTATTACCTAACCATCTAATTGAGGCTTTGCTTAGGGGGAACCCCAGATTCTGACCCAAGGGGAGGGAGGAGCAACGAATCGAAGCCCAGTGGATGAAAGAATGCCCCACAATCCAAATCCGCTTTGCTCCATGATTTGGCCCTGCGGAGACAAATAGTTTAGTGTGTGCACACAAAATATTTGTATTAAACAATGGGGCTGATGTATTTCTTAAAGCAATTAGAGCGCCACCGCCCCATCCGCTTTATGTCCTCGCTGGAGCGACCTACGCTTGCGGCCTGCGTCGCCGCCCCTATTCTAAAGGAATGAGGGGCAATCCTACTGCTGTCTAAGCCTACGTTCGCCGCTGCTTGCTTTAAGACCCTACCGAACTGGAATTTAGATAGAGCTGATCCATCAGCGTGGATAAAAAACTGTCCTGGCAAAGAAGGGCGCAAAGCTAAATAACTGTTCATAACCGCTATGGGACAGGAAATGCTGCCCGGCCTGGGCGCAATGTGCAGCCAAGCGCCCTTGCCTGACTGATCCGTTTTTGAGCGCGGGATAAACAGGAGCAGGGAGTCAACGGCAGCCCTCACATGCTCCACTTGAACTCCGCAACCCGCCGCACGCTTAGAGGGGGCTACTAACTCACTCAGGCGAAGGGCGGCCGCAAAGGCCAGCGCAAAAGCTGCCTTAAACAGTGATGCCTCAAATGGGGAGTAGCATGAGCTATCAAGCGACAATATCAGCTTATCTAGGTGGTCTTGTGTGATGGGTTCCCTAGAATCAGGTTGCCTTGGATAGATCCTGCCCCACCCTTTTACAACTTGCCGAATGAAGAATGAGTTAGTTGGATCCGGGAGCCCCAGTGCTTTATAAAAGAATGACAATGCAGCTAATTTTGACTGGAGTGAACCCTGACGCGTGCCTATGTTGTGAAGACTCAACAACCAATCACACAGAGATGCAATGTTCCCTTGTGCGGCATCCATGCCCCTGGACCGGCAAAACTGGTCCCATTCGTTCCAGAGTTTCGAGTAAGTGCGCCAGGTAGAGGGGGCTAAGGAAGAACGTACGATTGGCAATAGGGCTACCCAGGAGCGACCAGCTGCCAAAGAAAAGCAGGACAACGTAAACCCACTGGTGATGCGTTAGGAACTAAGCGTCTAAAATTGTCCCACTCAAATCTGGACAGGGCATCTGCTACCACATTATTGACACCCGGCACATGCTTCGCCTGGAACTGAATGTTGAGTTCCAGGCAACGCAATACCAGGTGCCACAGAAGCGTTACCACCACGGCCGAGGTGGCCGACAGGTTGTTAATTGCAAAGACAACACTGGTGTTGTCAGTCCAGAATATGATTGTCTTGTTTGAGAATCTTGATCCCCAGAGTTCCACTGACAGGACTATGGGAAAAAACTCCAGGAGGGTTAGGTTACGGGTGAAACCCCGGAGGTACCAGGAGGCCGGCCAAGGCTCTGCACTCCATTCCCCCTGGAAGTAAGCACCGTACCCATGTGATCCTGCCGCATCCGTAAAAAGATGTAACAGTTGACTAGATATGGGGTCTGAGCGCCAGACACGCACGCCATTGAAGGATTTTAGAAAAACCTCCCAGACCCTCAGATCCGCCAGCAGGTCCAACGTAAGGCGAATCCTCTGAGTAGGTTTTGTTCTTCCACTCAGTTGTCTTTCCAGCCTACGATTAAAGATCCTGCCCATAGGTATTACCTTGCAAGCGAAATTAAGGAGCCCTAGCAATGATTGCAACTGCTTCAATGAAAGGGCCCTCTTTGAAACGGCCGCACGAACCGCCTCCAGCATTGCTTCAATTTTGTCAGTGGGCAACCTACAGACCATTTCCAATGTGTCAATTTCAATGCCCAGGAAAACTAAACATGTCGCGGGGCCCTGTGTTTTGTCCTCTGCGAGAGGTACTCCAAATTTGGCCATTATACCGCGCATGCTGTTCATTAGATTCAGACATTCGCCTGAGTCAGATCCTCCCACAAGGAGGAAGTCGTCTAGGTAATGCGCTATTGCATCGCTGCCTGCGTCACTGGCAACCACCCAGTGTAGGAATGAGCTAAATGCTTCAAAAAGCGCACATGACAGGGAGCATCCCATAGGGAGGCAGCGATCCACGTAGTACAAACCCTAAAACTTACATCCCATAAGAGGGAAAACTGAAGGGTGGAGAGGCAACAACCGGAAGGCAAACGCTATGTGCGCCTACACCCTCCTTCAAGATTTTTTTGATCATGCGGAACATTTTTTTCTGTCCCTTCCCCTGTAAGCTTAGCGATGTATCACTATCAGAACCCGTGTCTTCCTGTTCGTGTACAAAAACAGAACGCTCACCATGTGACACTCCCGGCTGTGCGGTCTGGGTATTGGTATCCTGCACCAGCTGCTGTTGTTGTTGCTGAGCTGGCTGCTGTTGCTGATGAGTGTTGGAAGACGACTGCTCTGCAGATGGATTCTGCGTGACCACTTCCGCTGAACTCATGGCGACTGGAGCCTCCGATGGCACTGGAGCTGTTCCAATTACTCCCTGTAAGAGAGAAACCAATTCGCGAGCACTTTGGAAGTTGTTTAAAGGTGCAGACACATTAGCAGTCAGGGATGAAGTTAAATGTTGGCGAATTGGCTCAATTAATGCATTTAAATTAATGGGAGCAATATACTGTGCGTGGCCTGCATCCATACTCATACTCTCACGCATACCCATGGACTGATTTGCAGACAGACCAGCAGCAGCAGCATTGCTGACTCCAACAACATGAGGCATTTGCCCAGCATTCATTCCCCTAACATGCGTGCCGTCATCATTGAATGTGTTACCAATATCACTCACAACAATATCACTCACAGCATTATGATTTTCTAAATTACTCACAACATTCACATTCCCCATCTCACTCGCAACAGCAGGAATTACAGCATTATAAAATTGCTGCTCATGGATGCTCGATTGATGCTCATTTAAATTAATGGCATGTGCACCATGAACTTGTGCATTAGTAGAAAATTGTAGTGGCCTGAAACCCCTGCTAATAGGGGCCCTCCCCCCCTTTTCTAAGGTAACTCTGACGTGGCTGGGTTGAAGTCCTAACTCCCTTCCTAACTGCCTTTGTCCCCCTGCCTCTCCCTCTAATAATTGGGGATCTGACACCCTGACCGTGACCTGCTACACCCTGACCGGGTGTGATAACTGCATTCTGGCCTCCTTCCCTGGCCGCCACATGTCCCCCTTGAAGCAACGTTCCCTCGTGGTGCTCACCTTCGAGCCCATGAGAGACCGCTGCTGTTGCTGCTGCTCCGGTGCCGCCGCTGTGAATAATGGCCGCACCGGAAGTCCCCACACCTACTTCCGGTCGCGCGGCCAATGCAAGTGCGCAACCGGAAGTAGGCCGAGAAGCCTGCACATACGTTAAAGGAGGCTCCGGTAACGTATTTACGAACTGGGAAGGAGTGCCCATAATGGCGGTAGTTGCGCGAAGGGGGGTCGCTGCGCCGGCAAGGGTGATATTTAAAAGATTGGCCTTGGGTGCCTGCGCTTGCGATGGGGGCAATATAACAGGTGTGAAAGGGGGTAAAACAGGCCCAAATGTCCCCCGGGTCACCCCATGTGGCTGACCAAGTGTGGCCGGAGCCTGATGGGGGGGAGCATGAAGCGCTACATAACCGGGAGCACTTGGGCCAGGTGCCTGATGGGCCTGCTCCTGGTGCAAATTTGGCCTAGGTGCCTGAGGGGGCAATGCATGTAGAACGGGCCCAGGAGCCTGCAGGGGCAAATTAGATGTTAAGTTAAAATGAGGCCCAGTGGCCTGTATTTGTAAAAGGGGATCCACCTGCTCTGCAATATGGGGATCCCTGGTTATGCCAGGCCCAATTTGCAGAACATGTGGAACCACATGCTGCAATTGCACATGGCCTGCTGAGGGCTGTGCAGAGGCAGAATTAGATATTGCAGCTGCAATATAGGTCATAAAATTTAAAACTGCTGGAACATCTGCAGATGGTACAGCCTGCAGCAGGTTTGAGACTTGGTTAGGAGTCAATTGCTGCTGCTGTTCCAAATTAATGACAGGTGAATGAACCTCCTCTATCACAAACTGTGATTCTGGCACCAAATTAACTACATCCTCCCCGGCTTCAGTGATTTGCTCCTGGGAGGGTGCTGCATGAACCTGTGCCACAACAACAGCCTGATTTTGTGTAGGAGGGATGCAATCTAAATCATTATCAATTGTTTTCTGAGTACTTATCTTTTCCTTTGCCTTTCCAGCTTCTGCATTATCCTGATAGCGTCTAGGTGGGAGAACTGAACGCCTTGAACGATGCATGGTGGTCAGAGAAAGGAGAAAAAACTGAGCAGCACAGAAAAAGAAAAACACTTCACAGCCTGGATCGGATGGAGAAGAGGAAGTTGGGAGGGAAACCTCAGCTTTTACCAGGTAAGGAGGGGCCTAACCTAACCTGCAACAATGTTGCATCTAGCACCCAACCCTCTATCTCCTATCCCACTTTCCTACAGCCTTAACCCTTAGCCTGCTACAGGCCCATACTGGGCCCTACACGAACTTTACATTGTTGCTGCCCTCAAATAGAAAGCCAGAGTAGGTTTACTCTGTTCTCTCTTTTTTCTACAGGTTAGAAGCAGGTAAGTGCCTTTTGTCTTCTAAGTAGCCTAGTGCACTTTAAGGACTCTGCAGACTTTCTTGGGACACAATATATCCTAGCTAGGATCTTAATAATGGCAGTTTGCAGGCACTTATTGTGAGATGTGAGAGAAACTGTTTCCCTTTTAGTGGTTGGAGGGGTTAACAGTTACATGAGGCTATATTTTATCTGTACAATATCGCATGTATGAGACTTTATGGGCTTATGTGTGATCGCTTTATGTATAGCGATCTGGTGGCCTGATTACTGGTCTTTTCAAGGGGTTACTGAGATCTCTGCACCTGTTACAGAAAGGTGCCATTTTCTCACTTATACATTAAGTTTGTGACAGACTTTACTTAGGCAATCTCCGCTGTAATTCCCCTGTAGTTTTCTCTCTCATACATAGGTTTATTCACTTTTTAGTGCACCGTTTTTATTTTTGCTACGCACTTTCTAGCAGTTCTAATGACTCCGCTTCCTTCTTGGAGGATCGGAGCGGCGCCATTTTTTGTGAGTTTCTGTGGCGCTCACGTGACCTGGGCTCCTTTTCCGACTGAGAACGGAACGGTGGGCTGGTATACAGTCTCAAGCTGTTTGGAGCCTGTATGTTTATTGGAGCCCCCAATGTTACTATATGCTTCCTGCATATGTAAAAACGTATTTATTTTTTTTTCCTTCATTTTAGAAACTATTTTTTATAAATGCCCCATTATTGACCTTTCCATAATTGGAGGGGATTGGGCTGATGTTGATGTTATGTATTAGGGGTCTAAGATTGTCCTCCATGTACATATGTTTATGAAAGAATTTTCTTTTATTAACAAATCATTCACATTAATGTCCCAATAAAGAATTTTCTATAGCTAGAAAATTGGGGGTTTTCATGGTTATGCTACAGGAGTATAAGTTTGGAATAGAGGTCTGATCCTATATATATTTATGTTTGTCCTGTTTCACGGCAAGTCTCTATACTCTTAAAGTGACACTGTTCATTTAAACATGACTCTCAGGATGATGCTGTTTAGGCAATGCCACAGCTTTTTCCTCAAATGTCCCAACCCACATTAGCATTACATGCAGTGCCCTGCGGTTCCTGTCAATCTCCTGGAGGAGCGTATTTGCCGTTTTGCAGCTCAGGTATCCTCTGCGGTATCTGTGGCTGTATCTGTTTTTCCTTACCTACATGGACAATGGAAGAGGAGATTCAAGTTTTCCAGATAGTAAGGTTTCTGCTCCACATTCTGCTACACAGGCCACTCTCCCTCCTAAGTCTGTTGAGGAGGATTTCCTGGTAGCTTCTGAGGGTAAAATCTCAGATTCGGACAGTATAATTCCTTCATCTGATGCTGAAGTGGCCTCCTTCAGATGTATGCTTGCACACCTTGTGTACTGTTAAAGAAAGTTTTAGCTACTTGGGCGACATCGATAACCCTATCGTTGTCAACCCTTGGAAGTTTGTTAACTTTTCTAGGATGTTCCTTCCTATGAGGAAGTGTTTCTAGAAATTTTCTCAGGATTAGGAGAAACTAGGGTTAATTTTCTTCCTGTCTCCCGTTCTTTAAAGGATTTTCCTGTCGCTGACTCCATTAAAATGCCTTAGGTAGAGAGTAGATTTTCTTTTTTTTTTTTTTTTACTTTTTTTTTTTTATTATATTTTTATTTACAAAAATACAAAGAACAAACAATAATGCCAAAAAGACAAAACATAAACACATTACATACAAACAAACCAAAATTTCTTAGATAGTATTTCCAAGAAGAAGAAACCACGAAGACATCTTTTTTTAGTCCTCCAATTCAATTAGTGAGCTGGGCTAACCTAATCAATCCTAGCACCTCATTTCTTTATATATCACTTATCCACTTTAAATCCAGTATACTGCTTTTGAAGAAGAAAGAAGAAAGAAAAAGAAAAAAAAAAGAGAGAGAAAAAAAAAAAAATCTCTTCCTTTCTCTCCCCCTCCACACCCTCCCCCCTCCCCCATCTCTAGTCCAACTTCATATTGATAATTTGTTCTATGTAATGTACAACATCCATACCCTGGGAGCACACAAAGACCTTCCAAGTCTTACAGAAAGTCTTTCCTGTTACCCCCTCTAGTTTTGATTCGTAGGCTGCCTTAATTGCTGAATATAATAGCAATTTCCTTGCTTCCGCAATGGAGGGTATTTTATAGGTAATCCAGTTCTTAAAAATAAGTGTCCTAACAATTATTATTGATGTTAATATAAAGTTAACATTTCTATCCCAAGAGATGTGAGTCATCAAAAAAAGAACAGATTCTTTTGTTAACTGTATTTTCCTTTTAGCTGTGTTGGAGAGAAAATATTCCATCCTCTTTTCAGAGGGGAACTTTTCTACTATGGCTCAGAGTTCTTCAATCCCTATGGAAGATAGCTGTTCCTTCATGGATCCATGAATAAGAAACTGGAGGTTTATTTGATTATCTAGAGTGATGCTTTGCCTATTTAGACTTGCTGTACTAGGCTACGGGCGCTGTGGCTGAAATTTTGGTCAGCTGAGAAGCCTATCTGTGGCTTAGTGGCACAGCCTTGGCTCTATAATACTGCAGATGCAAGTTCAATATCCAATTTGACCAAGACATGTATCATTATTTGGATTATATTTATTTTTTCCTCCAAAATCTAAGCTTCTGGTACTTCCTTACAAGGGTGAGACCTTGTTTGGACCTGGTCTGGCAAAAAGGTCTTTCTACCACACGTCAAGTGGAATACACTTGACTAGAAAGTCTTTCTTTCACTGTTTCTGCAGGGTAAGAACAGCACCAACTGAAAATTTAAGCAAAGAATATGAAAGTATGGTCTGCAAAAACATAAAATAGGACCTCCACGTAACCACATTATCCGAATATTATCGGGCTAAAAGAATTCCCAGGGGACTAAAAATGAGCACTTGTCTGACATTGCTGAAAAACAACAAGGAATATTGTGATAAATTTGAGTCAATACTCAACAAGTGCTCATACGATTTGATGGTCCTAACGGTGGAGTCATTACTTAGAGATAACCATCCAAGAAGAGAAAATAAAGCAAAATAAAGAAGAACTATATAAAATAACATCACTTGGGGAAATGGATGACCTGATCAAACAAGTGGAAGAAAAAGCGACGGAGCTGCAAAAAATAATAAAAATATAAAATACAAAAGTTTCAAAGAGATTAACTGGATTATCAATTGGTAATGTGTATAAATAGAGGAGCAGTAACCAAGGTTAGAAATACAACAAAAAGGGTGAAAGATGCAGAACCAATAGGCAACAAGAAAAGGCAACAGGTGGTGCAGGAGGAGCTATGACATCAGGCTCCGGGTCAATCAAGTGGGTATGAAATTCACCTTTGAGCACAATTCAACTGCAATTAACTATTTGGATTTAACCCTTTAAGGACACAGCTTTCAGTTTGCTCAATTGTTTTATGACGGAAAAATTCCGTCATATGTCCTTAAGAGGTTAACTAAGCTCCACAGCCGGCAAAATTGTTACAAGTGTCTACAGGAAAAAACAATTTCTGGGAACTCTATCTTGCACGCATCTAGCTGTCTCCCGAAAACATACTCCATATGCGGTAGCAAAGGGTGAATTCACTAGACTGAAAAGGAATTGCTCAGACAATCTTGACTATGAGCGTGAGGCAGACCTTTTGGTAAAATGCCTAAAGGAAAGAAAATATCCACTAAGGGACATTAATAGGGCTAGAAGGGCTTTAAAAACTGAACCTCAAGATATACTTTTAAATAACACAAAGATACACAGGAGAGGGCATGATTTCAAGGGGGTTACTTTTGTCACTCAATATAGTGCCCATTACCCTGAGATGACTAGAATTGTACGCAAACATTTTCCCCTTTTGGCCGCCAATGACTGTCTAACGGGTCTAGTGAGGGATGGTGTTGGATTTACATCCAGGAAATGTAAAACATTAGGGAGTCTCTTGGCACCCACACAACTAAAAACCAAAACCACTGCCCCCACCAGCTCGTTGCTCTCATGTACTGGTACTTACAAATGTGGTCACAAAAAATGTAGACCCTGTGACTATGTAAATGTCACTAAACGCTTCACATCTTTTGTTACTGGTGAAACTTTTGACATACGTAACTGTGTCAATTGCCTATCAACCTATGTAATATACCTGATCAGTTGCCACTAATGTAGACTTCAATACGTAGGTCTCACTACTCGGGATATGAATTCTTGCATAAGAGAACATCTCTCCACTTTGAATATAGGTCGTTCATCTACCCCTATGGCATTACACTTCACCCAGGTACACAATGGTAGCCTCAATACCTTTAGTTGGAATATCATAGAAAGGGTGTTCAAACCGAAATGGGGTGGGGATCTTAATTTGATTCTTGCAAAGAGAGAGATCTTTTGGATCTTTCGCTTAAAAACCTGTATTCCTGATGGTCTCAACTCCCGTTATGATATTATACATTTCTGGGAGTAGAAATGCCTTGCTCTGTTCTATACTGTTGAGGTTGTATTTGGTTACAAAGTATATGACCATCAAGATGTTATCTTTATACTCACTGTTTGGGATTATAATTCATCATTACTGTTTTGTACTTTATCTCTCCTGAATATTGTATAAGTCCCTATATATGCAAGGTGATTTTTATACGCTGTACCTCTATACTATGTTATATAATGGGTCAATGTAGGATTTGTTAATCCTCCCCTATTCCTTTGGAACATTTCTGTGTTACATTTGCTAATTTTGCTATTCTGTTGTATCAACTTCATTATATTAGCAATACAAAGTAACTATTTTGTATCCATTATCCCAAGTTCATAGTTGTATTCACGCTCCAAGTAAAACAATAGTGTGTGTCATTTTTAATTACATAGCGATTTCTAATATAAGTAATATCACATTACTATTTGTGTTCTGTGTTCTGTATTTGCTAGATATTTCTTTGTAACATAATTTGTCTCCTATTACAATTTGTATTTTTTATATTCATGATTGTATATCAAGTGTGCTTGTCTCTCAGTCTCGCTCATCTGATCATAACCTCTGGTTGTAGTGAGCTAATTAACGGTTTACTATTCAGCAGGTGCTCTCTGGAGGCGCGACATGTTCTCATCCAATAGGTGTGTGTAAGTTGGCCCAATATGGCTATGATTACGGCTAACAGCCGAAACGCGTAAGCCGGTTGGTGCTGCGCCAGTTCTGTTTGCTCTTGATTGTGTGTGCATTCCCTGTTTTAAACTGCACAATAAAAGCTAATATTTATTTGATCAGACTCTACCTCCTTTTTCGTGTATGGAAACAAATTCCTGCTCATATATTTCCTAGTAAATTGCTTATAGCAGTCCCTGAAAACTTCTTCTGATTCCTTATTCTAAGCAAGTCTCCTACCTAAACCGCATCCTGTGTATTTCGCCTGTGTGTTGATTATGCTCAGCTTCCAGATTCTAATCCATTTTTATTTTTTCTTATGTTAAAGACAGTACTGTGTAATCTACACAAACCAAAGAATACTGAATTTAGTATTTTTTCATTACTCTGTGTAGTGATATTAAAGCTGCAATGATATATTGTTGCATGATAATAATTTTTGTGACATGCTCATTTTAGCTACATACAAACCATTTTCTTGTACAACTTTAAAAGGTTATACAGCTGCAAACTATCACTAACTATCTCTGTCATAGATCGAAGGAGAGATTTATATAGATCGTGACATAATAACCAAGCCATTGGAATGGATCAAGCAGAGATTGTTAACCACATGAATAACCTTTTCATGTATCAGAATTTACTTTACCACCACACTATAGTGATTTTTCTGATATCTTTGACAAAAAAGAATCAGAGAATTTACCACCTCCTAGGATTTATGATTGCCCAATCAATTTAATTCCAGGTTCTATCATACCTTACGGGCACTTGTATCCCTTATCAAAAGAGGAATTATCTCATTTAAAAGATTACCTAGATGAAAACTAAAAAAAAGGCTTTATACGACCATCATCATCCCCAGCAGGTGCTGGAATGTTTTTTGTTCGCAACAAAGACCTAAGTCTAAGACCAATCATAAACTATTGTGAGCTTAATAAACCCCCTTCCACTATACTTGTTTGAATGCCTTCAAGGAGCCAGGCTAATTACAAAACTTGATCTCAGGGGTGCATACAACCTGATACCAATAAAATCTGGACATGAGTGGTTAACAGCTTTCCGCACCCGCTATGGCCTCTATGAGTATAGTTATGCCTTTTGGCCTGTGCAACGCTCCTGCAACTTTCCAACATTTTATAAATGATATATTCCACAATCTTTTCAACATCTGCTTAGTAATCTATTTGGACGATATCCTCATTTATTCTACCAATTCTGAAGATCATGTAAAACATGTTCATGCAGTACTTTCCAGACTCAGATACCATCAAATTTACGATAAGCCAGAAAAGTGTATTTTTGACTCTGATCACATATCATTTCTCGGATATAAGATATATTATCAAAAGGTATTCAAATGGATTCAATGGCTTTGCCAGCTTCTACCGAAGATTTATTAAGGGATTCTCCGCTATATGTAAACCCATGTCACAATTAACTTGCATGACGACAAGATTTCTTTGGACTGAGGATTCACCAAAAACATTTGAGTTTTTAAAAGAACACTTTATTTCAGCCCCAATATTGCGTTTTCCAGATGAAACTCTCCAATTTAGATAGACGCCTCTGACTACGAAGTTGGAGCTGTTCTCTCACAGAGGTCTTCTCTAAAGGAACCTTTACACCCTGTTGCATACTTTTCCAAGACCATGAGTCAGGCACAAATAAATTATTCTATAGGCGACAAAGAATTGCTAGCCATTAAACTAGCATTAGAAAACTGGGGACACCTTCTCGAAGGAACAAAGCACCCAATACTCATTTACACAGATCATCAGAACACTGAATTTCTAAAGACCAGCAAAACCTTAACAGCCCATCAAATGAGATGGAGTTTATTCTTTTCACGGTTTAACTTTCTAATTACCTACAGAGAAATGAAAAAGCTGACAGTTTTTTATCTAGGAAAGATCCTAAACCTACATTTGCCAATTGTACTATCACTATCTTAAACCCAAAGACCTTCATTGGCCTAACACACCAACCCCTGGATTTAATAAAGAAGGCACAACAGGAAGAAACTAATACTTCTTGGCCCCTGTTAAAATTACATAGTGATGGGCTTATATACCACCAAGATAAGGTTTATATAACCACACCTATGAGAGGGATTATTCTTAACGAACACCACGACACCCACATGACTGGACACCCAGGAATAAAGAAAAAACTTGAACTTTTAAAACGGAATTACTGGTGGCCATGTATGGTCAGTTCAGTAAAAGAATACATTGAAACATGTAGTACCTGCATTCAAGTCAAACATTCCAGGAAACCTCCATACAGACTTCTTATGTCACTCCCTATACCAAAAGGACCCTGGGGGAGATTGAATAATGGACTACATAGTAGATTTACCCAGATCTCAAGGGAATAACACAATGTTGGTAAGTGTTGATCTACTCACTAAAATAGCGCATTTTATCCCATTCCACTGTTTACCTACAGCCTCTCAAACAGCTCAACTTTTTTTGAACAAATAGTTAGACTTTATGGAATTCCCTCTAGCATTACATCTGATAGAGGAATGCAATTTACTTCAACATTCTGAACTCAACTCTGTAACAAACTTCAAATAAAGACCAGGTTTTCTACAGCGTATCATCCACAAACTAATGGACTTACTGAAAAAACAAACCAATGGTTGGAACAATATCTGATATGCTATGGTACATTCCAACAGGACAATTGGACATCACTCTTATCCACTGCAGAATTTGCATACAATAACTCATTAAATGCTTCAACCAAGACCACTCAGTTCCATTCCAATTATGGTTTTCACCCCAAATTTCTTATTGGCCATGAAAACCCCAGTCTATTCCCTTTGGTGAATGACACTTTAGACACCCTGAAGTCTGGTTTTGAACATCTACAAAACGTGTTAAAATCCTCCCAACTAAGACAAAAGTTTTATTACGATAAGAAACATACCAAACCACCTTCCTACTCCATCGGTTTGGCTTTCCACTAAGAACTTGTAACTGAATACACCCAGTAAAAAACTTGGTGGTTTGTTCATTGGTCCTTATGAGGTGATTAATGAAAATGCAGTCACACTCAAACTCACTGAGAATTTTAGGATATATAATGCATTCCATATCTCTCTCTTGAAGCCATATGTTACCCCCCCCTGAGACCCACCTAAGCAATTTAAAAACGTATATCTCTGGAATTTGATCCTGAGAAGGAATTCAAAGTTAAAGCCATACCTCTCGGAGGTTGCGGGCCAATTACAATACCTGGTCCATTGGAAAGGTTACTCCCCAGATGAGGATTCATGGGAACCATCCAGTAATTTATCTGCACCAAGATTATTATCCGTCTACCACAGAAAGAATCCTAAGAGACCAAGACCTTGATCCACGGAGTGGATGTTTGAGGGGGCCTGATGTCACATATTCCATGAATTGTTCACTGTTCCTTTAAGATTTCTACTTAGTTTTACATCACATGATATAAAAGGGGGCTTGGTTCACTTACTCGTTGCTTGGTTATTTCCTAAGTGTGTGATACATCATTAGGTGATCCTAGCCTCTCTACAAACCTGGGTATTTTCTTCTCAGAATAAACTTTCCTACAGCCATCCCCACTACTGAATCGGAGTTCTGCAGCCTCTCCTAAAACGTATTGTCATTTGAAGTATTGGAATTCGCTTACTATCGGCACTGCCGCATCTTCCGTTCTGAGCTCAGTTCGGCTGTCCGCTCTCAAGAGTTTCCTCTCCAGTTCCTCTTCTGCTGATCGTCAGGTCACATCGCTCCCAACTGATTCACCAGCGGCTACAGGGAGGTAAGACGCATCCTCCAGTTGTATTTACTTTCTAATCCTCAGCTTTACGTAAACCCACAAAGTAAGCAAACAAATTGCTGCTCATATATTTCCTATTATATTGCTTATAGCAGTCCCTGAAAACTTCTTCTGATTCATTATTTTAAGCAAGTCTCCAACGTAAACCGCACCTGTGTGTTGATTATGCTCAGCTTCCAGATTCTAATAATAATTTATTTATTTTTTCCTTATGTTAAAGACGGTACTGTTTAATCTACACAAACCAAAGAAAACAGAATTTATGCTTACCTGATAAATTACTTTCTCCAACAGTGTGTCCGGTCCACGGCGTCATCCATTACTTGTGGGATATTCTCCTCCCCTACAGGGAAAGGCAAGGAGAGCACACAGCAAGAGCTGTCCATATAGCTCCCCCTCTGGCTCCGCCCCCCAGTCATTCGACCGACGGTTAGGAGAAAAAGGAGAAACTATAGGGTGCCGTGGTGACTGTAGTGTATAAAGAAAAAGAAAACATTTTCAAACCTGATTAAAAAACCAGGGCGGGCCGTGGACCGGACACACCGTTGGAGAAAGTAATTTATCAGGTAAGCATAAATTCTGTTTTCTCCAACATTGGTGTGTCCGGTCCATGGCGTCATCCATTACTTGTGGGAACCAATACCAAAGCTTTAGGACACGGATGAAGGGAGGGAGCAAATCAGGTTACCTAAACGGAAGGCACCACGGCTTGCAAAACCTTTCTCCCAAAAACAGCCTCCGAAGAAGCAAAAATATCAAATTTGTAAAATTTGGCAAAAGTGTGCAGAGAAGACCAAGTCGCTGCCTTACAAATCTGATTAACAGAAGCCTCATTCTTGAAGGCCCATGTGGAAGCCACAGCCCTAGTGGAGTGAGCTGTGATTCGTTCAGGAGGCTGCCGTCCGGCAGTCTCATAAGCCAATCGGATAATGCTTTTCAGCCAGAAAGAAAGAGAGGTAGCAATAGCTTTTTGTCCTCTCCTCTTACCATAGTAAACGACAAACAAGGATGAGGTTTGTCTAAAATTCTTTGTTGCTTCTAAATAGAACTTTAAAGCACGGACTACATCTAAATTGTGTAACAAACGTTCCTTATTTGAAACTGGATTCGGGCACAGAGAAGGAACAACTATTTCCTTAATATTCTTGTTGGAAACAACTTTTGGAAGAAAACCAGGCTTGGTACGCAAAATAACCTTATCTGAATGGAACACCAGATAGGGTGGATCACACTGCAAAGCAGATAATTCAGAAACTCTTCAAGCAGAAGAAATAGCAACCAAAAACAGAACTTTCCAAGATAGCAACTTGATATCTATGGAATGTAAGGGTTCAAACGGAACCCCCTGAAGAACTGAAAGAACTAAATTTAGACTCCAAGGAGGAGTCAAGGGTCTGTAAACAGGTTTGATTCTGACCAAAGCCTGTACAAAAGCTTGTACCTCTGGCACAGCTGCCAGTCGTTTGTATAACAAGACAGATAAAGCAGAAATCTGTCCTTTTAGAGAACTCGCTGACAATCCCTTATCCAAACCTTCTTGGAGAAAGGAGAGGATCTTAGGAATTTTAATCTTACTCCAGGAGAATCCCTTGGATTCACACCAACAGATATATCTTTTCCATATTTTATGGTAAATCTTTCTAGACACAGGTTTTCTGGCTTGGACCAGAGTATCTATCACTGAATCTGAAAACCCACGCTTGGATAAAATCAAACGTTCAATTTCCAAGCAGTCAGCTGCAGAGAAATTAGATTTGGATGTTCGAATGGACCTTGTACTAGAAGATCCTGTCTCAAAGGTAGCTTCCATGGTGGAGCCGATGACATATTCACCAGGTCTGCATACCAAGTCCTGCGCGGCCACGCAGGAGCTATCAGAATCACAGAGGCCTTCTCCTGTTTGATCCTGGCTACAAGCCTGGGAAGGAGAGGGAACGGTGGAAACGCATAAGCTAGGTTGAACGACCAAGGCACCACTAATGCATCCACTAGAGTGGCCTTGGGATCCCTGGATCTGGACCCGTAGCAAGGAACCTTGAAGTTCTGACGAGACGCCATCAGATCCATGTCTGGAATGCCCCATAATTGAGTCAACTGGGCAAACACCTCCGGGTGGAGTTAGAAAATAGAAAAAAAGATAGAAAATCTGATGGCTCAGATAATCCGCCTCCCAGTTGTCTACTCCTGGGATGTGGATTGCAGATAGGTGGCAGGAGTGATCCTCCGCCCATTTGATGATCTCGGATACCTCTCTCATCGCCAAGGAACTCCTTGTTCCTCCCTGATGGTTGATGTAAGCTACAGTCGTCATGTTATCTGACTGGAATCTTATGTATCCGGCCTTCGCTAGATGAGGCAAAGCCTGGAGAGCATTGAATATCGCTCTCAGTTCCAGGATGTTGATCGGGAGAAGAGACTCTTCCCGAGACCATAAACCCTGAGTTTTCAGGGAATCCCATACCGCGCCCCAGCCTGATAGACTGGCGTCGGTCGTGACAATGACCCACTTTGGTCTGTAGAAACTCATTCCCTGAGACAGGTGATCCTGTCTACTGGAGCATGCACAGTTGTAATGGTCTTAAATGAATTCGAGCAAAAGGAACTATGTCCATTGCTGCAACCATCAACCCTACTACTTCCATGCACTGAGCTATGGAAGACTGCAGAATAGAGAGAAGAACTTGACAAGCGTTTAGAAGCTTTGACTTTCTGACTTCTGTCAGGAAGATCTTCATTTCAAAAGAATCTATTATTGTTCCCAAAAAGGGAACTCTTGTTGACGGAGACAGGGAACTCTTTTCTACGTTCACCTTCCACCCGTGAGATCTGAGAAAGGCTAGAACAATGTCTGTATGAGCCTTTGCCTTGGAAAGAGACGACGCTTGCATTAGAATGTCGTCCAGATAAGGTGCCACTGCAATGCCCCTTGGTCTTAGAACCGCTAGAAGGGACCCGAGCACCTTTGTGAAAATTCTGGGAGCAGTGGCTAGTCCGAATGGGAGAGCCACAAACTGATAATGTTTGTCCAGAAAGGCGAACCTTAGGAACTGATGATGATCTTTGTGGATAGGAATATGTAGATACGCATCCTTTAAATCTACGGTAGTCATATATTGACCCTCCTGGATTGTAGGTAAAATTGTTCGAATGGTTTCCATTTTGAACGATGGAACTCTGAGAAATTTGTTTAGAATTTTTAAATCCAGAATTGGTCTGAAAGTTGCCTCTTTTTTGGGAACTACAAACAGATTTGAGTAAAAACCCCTGAACTTGTTCCACAGTTGGAACTGGGTGTATCACTCCCATCTTTAACAGGTCTTCTACACAATGTAAGAATGCCTGTCTACTTATTTGGTTTGAAGATAAGTGAGAAATGGGGAACCTTCCCCTTGGGGGTAGTTCCTTGAATTCTAGAAGATAACCCTGAGAGACTATTTCTAGTGTCCAGGGATCCTGAACATCTCTTGCCCAAGCCTGAGCAAAGAGAGAGAGTCTGCCCCCTACTAGATCCGGTCCCAGATCGGGGGCTACCCCTTCATGCTGTCTTGGTAGCAGCAGCAGGCTTCTTGGCCTGTTTACCCTTATTCCAGCCTTGCATTGGTTTCCAAGCTGGTTTAGTCTGGGAAGCGTTACCCTCTTGTCTAGAGGCTGCCAAGTTAGAAGCCAGTCCGTTCCTGAAATTGCGAAAGGAACGAAAATTGGACTCTTTAAATGTTAAACAGGGCACACTTTATTACACAGCAAATCTGTATAAAACACAAAAAAGAAGAAGGCGCCAACATAGTGTGAATCTGTATTGAAAGTTGTTCACTCCCCACACATGAATTGTACTTACAAAAAGTCAGGCACTTGAGAAGTGCTACAACGGCTTTCTGGAGCATTAACAACTGTGTGAATCTGTATTGAAAGTTGTTCACTCCCCACACATGAATTGTACTTACAAAAAGTCAGGCACTTGAGAAGTGCTACAACGGCTTTCTGGAGCATTAACAGCTGTGTGAATCTGTATTGAAAGTTGTTCACTCCCCACACATGAATTGTACTTACAAAAAGTCAGGCACTTGAGAAGTGCTACAACGGCTTTCTGGAGCATTAACAGCTGTGTGAATCTGTATTGAAAGTTGTTCACTCCCCACACATGAATTGTACTTACAAAAAGTCAGGCACTTGAGAAGTGCTACAACGGCTTTCTGGAGCATTAACAGCTGAGAATCTGTATTGAAAGTTGTCCACTCCCCACACACTTTATTACTGAATATGTGAAAAACTATGAAGGAATTATCCAATCTTTACCAAATTTTCACCACAGTGTCTTAATGCATTCAAAGTATTGCACCCCAATTTTCAAGCTGTTAACCCTTTGCAATTTTAACCCCACTACAGTCCCAGCCACAGCCTTTGTTGTGACTTCAACTATCCCAGGGGGGTATTTCAAGCCTTCTAGGAACTTTTTCAGTGGACACCAGACCCTCTCACATGCATCTGCATGCACTGTACTTAAAAGAAACTGCGCAATAATGGCGCGAAAATGAGGCTCTGCCTAATACAGTGAAAGGCCCTTCCTGACTGGGAAGGTGTCTTAACTAGTGCCTGGTGATAAAAAACGTTCCCCAAATAATAAAAGTGTGAAATCCACTTCAAACTTTAAATAAAAACTTAAATAAACAATCGATTTAGCCCTTAAGAGTGTCCACCAGTTAATAGCCCATAATAAGCCCTTTATTCTTTCTAAGTCTAAGAAAATGGCTTACCGATCCCCATGAGGGAAAAATGACAGCCTTCCAGCATTACACAGTCTTGTTAGAAAATGGCTAGTCATACCTTGAGCAGAAAAGTCTGCAAACTGTTCCCCCCAACTGAAGTTCTCTCATCTCAACAGTCCTGTGTGGGAACAGCAATCGATTTTAGTTACTGCTGCTAAAATCATACTCCTCTTTTAAACAGAATTCTTCATCTCTTTCTGTTTCAGAGTAAATAGTACATACCAGCACTATTTTAAAATAACAAACTCTTGATAGAAGAAATAAAAAACTACAACTAACACCACAAACTTCTCACCATCCCCGTGGAGATGCTACTTGTTCAGACCGGCAAGGAGAATGACTGGGGGGCAGAGCCAGAGGGGGAGCTATATGGACAGCTCTTGCTGTGTGCTCTCCTTGCCTTTCCCTGTAGGGGAGGAGAATATCCCACAAGTAATGGATGACGCCGTGGACCGGACACACCAATGTTGGAGAAATACTGAACTTAGTATTTTTTCATTACTCTGTGTTGTGATATTAAAGCTGCAATGATATATTGTTGCATGATAATAATTTTTGTGACAAGCTCATTTTAGCTACATACAAACCATTTTCTTGTATAACTTTAAAAGGTTATACAACTGCAACATATCACTAATTATCTCTGTCATAGATCCAAGGAGAGATTTATACGGATTGTGAAAGCATCTTACGTACTGCACCATAGAGGATTTTCATTGCTTTGCGCTCTTCCCTCTTCTGTTGTTTCAGACTTCTCCTGGGATCTCTCCTGCTTTGGTGTTGCTCCCACTTGCCTCTGGTATTAGGCTGCGAGACGACTTGGATAACTCTTCTCCTATCCCCAAGAGCAGAGGCGTAACTAGAAACCACAGGGCCCAGGTGCAAGAATCTAAGAAGGGGCCCCCCCACCGCCCCTCCCCCCTCCAAAAAAGGGTAAATTTAATACATATAATTTTTTTTTTTTTACATTTTACACAGAAAAAAAATGTGAATCAGATTACATGTCTGCAAAAGGAGGTACCCTGTGCCCACAGTCTGTGAGATGGTCTGACCCCCTATTACTGTATATAGTGACACTATTTATCCCCCCAGAACTGTAAATAGTAAGTTAGTGACACAGTCTGTAATCTGCCGGTGAGATGGCTGGCCTGACCCTACCCGCCCAGTACTTTATAAATTGACCACAGTAGTCAGTGACATGGTCCCCCCCCCCATAATGTATATAGTGGTACTGTATAGTGACACTGTTTACCCCCTGCCCCCCATGCTGTAGTAACAAGGTCTGTAATTTGCTGGTTCCACAAACATACACACACACATACATGCATAAATACACACACAGTCACATACATACACACATACATGCATAAATACACACACAGTCACATACATACACACACACACACCATACACACACACACACACACACACATACACACACATAAACACCAATGGGTAAAACAGAAACACTAACCCCTGTAGTCATGTCACACTCACATGATATCAGTGCAGGCAGTGGTAGGTTAACGTTTTTTATAAAAAAAATATATATATAAAGCTGGGCCCCCACCCTCAGGGGCCCAGTTGCACCTGCGACCTCTGCACCCCCTGTATTTTCACCCCTGCCCAAGAGAACTATATCGTTTTTAGGCATCAGAACTGAAGGGAGGCCTGTCAAATCAGGTTTAGATCTGGTACTCTAGGTTTGGGACTGTGTTTGTTTCATAGCGCTGTATTTTGTCTGTTTGTATATATATATATATATATATATATATATGCATTGTAATTAGAGAAGACAAATAAAGCAATATAGCAACATATAGTACTGTCACTTTAAAAAAAGGGATTGCACTCAAAAAACTTTTATAGAATAAATCTCATATTTATTAAATGCCTACAGCACAGTTAATGACTGGAGGATATCTACACAGATTCCTAGCAGAAAAATACCAAACATATATTACATATCACATTTTATAAAAGCAAAAACCATTGCAAAACCTGCAAACTAAGCACATGAGCAAGCCCTTAATATAGAGATGTATACAGTTCACCAAAATGTATGGCCATACCCAACCAGCTGTATCCAGGTTAGAGTTTATGTTACTCACGCAGTCCCCAAATGTTGATAAGGCTGGCCAGCAAACTGATGTTTAACGGAATATCTTGACTAAAGCGGGCCCGTTTCAAACATACCGCCTCAAATTTCTCAGCATGGATGCTCCGATCTTGCGGAGTGACGTCACAGGTGGGAGTGTTGGCGTCCCAACACACCTCTCATCCGATAGGTCTATTCTCAATGCTTCAATTGCATAGACGGATCTGCCTGTCAGAGGCAGGAAAACACAGGCAAGGCAACTTTAGTTTGACAGGACCAATATTCAGGGTGAAATCAGCCTTGGGGTTAGTAGATCCAGACCTTTCCAGTATACACAGTTCTGTGTTGGCGTGCCCAGTAGGGTATATCCTATATATATATATATATATATATATATATATATCTGACCTGTTCAGGTATCTCCTGGATATCCGGAAACTCCTCCTACTTGCACTCTTTAAAGACAGGAAACTCCGTACATCTCACATAGGGTAAACTTGTCCCAGGGATTAGTATAAAATAGACAAAGTCCATAAGCAAAATGTCGCACATGGAACTACACACAGTGCCAACGTCACGTACATTTCACACCCACCATTTAGCATATGTGTCAGGGGCTTCATCAGGGCATAATAGGTATCCCAGAACCACCTCTTTTATAGCACCTGTCTGTGCTCAGGTGATCCACATTCCAATTTCATTTAAAGGGGACTTAACCAAATTGAAAGTTAATTCATGTATAGGTAAACACATTGAAATAAACTTGAAGAAAAAAGAGATGAAGGAATCTGGCACTTCTTGAGTTCAAAACGTAAGCAACTTTATTGGCAGGTAAAACAAAAAGCAAAAATAAAAGTAGAGCATAGCAGCCCCAGCAATTTAATCATTGCGATACAGCATTCAAAAGATTTTTTGAATGCTGTATCGCAATGATACAGCATTCAAAGAGTTTTTGAATGCTGTATCGCAATGATTAAATTGCTGGGGCTGCTATGCTCTACTTTTATTTTTGCTTTTTGTTTTACCTGCCAATAAAGTTGCTTACGTTTTGAACTCAAGAAGTGCCAGATTCCTTCATCTCTTTTTTCTTCAAGTTTAATAAGCCTACCGGGATATCTGGCCTATACTCCGGATTTGACACCTTACCGTTCAGACTCCCAGAGAAGGAACCACTCAGTGACGTCAGACGCCGCGACAAGCCGGGACGCTTTCACGTACCAACACACAGAGAGAGGATCCAGTGAACTCGAGCAGGGGCACTCCCAGCATAGCCGGAGACACCGCAAAGGACGAGTGAGTTGTTCCCCCAGGACCGAACACTGAAGCTAAAAATCTGTGAGTACGAACCTTTCATGAGCTTGAAATAATAAGCTATATTGTGAACTGTTGCCTTGTCCCGCAGTGTATCCATTTCCTACAGACTGAGTGAGCACGAACTACAACAGGTGTCTATCCTTGCTTCCCATATTAACAGGAGAACTCCACTTTTTCAAACATTGAAATAAAACCTGCCCTTTCTTGCTGCAGTACTCAAACAGTAAATGTCACAACATAATTCCTAGTGAAGACAATTATAACCGTAAATGCATATCTCATAATAAGTATTCATCAATTTAGCATGGTGCTCACTCTCCTTACATTTATGCATTCATGCCTCAACTAAATTTACTAAAAAATTTTAATATTATTGAAAGTTTACAAAGGATCCTTGAGAAAATAGGAGATAGTTTAAATTACAAAAGGAAAAAGTGTTACAAAAAGCATGCAAACGCCAATCTATCATTTAAGCCAAGTGGAAATCTAGTACTTAGTCTAAATATCCACTTGGCCTCTTTTTGAAGCAGAACTTTATTGTTATCACCCCCTCTACCGGAGGATATATATATATATATATATATATATATATAGTTGAACACTTTGTAAGTAAAAGCGCACACAGAGACTGTAATAAAAGAGAATGTCTCAAAGGTACCTGTAACTTGCTCGCTGTCCGGTAACACGCTGGGGAGCAAATGAGTCTGAGTGTGTTGAGATCTGCAGCTGTGGAGTCTGAGCCGGTCTGTAGTCAGCGTCCCAAAAAATAGTAATATATTCCACTAGAATGATCACCACATAAAGCGCAAAGATCTCCAGGATATAATAAAACTTCCTTTATTGTAGATACAAAAGTAAAAACATGACAGCCTACACACAGCTGTAATAAAGCACTGAAAGTAAAAACACAGTGTCAGCGATCGAGACCACACAGAGAAAGTCCAGCACTCACAAGCTCTCAACTAAGATAAAAAGCAGCAATGGAAGAGATGGGAAAAGCTCAGGTACCTCGTCAAGGTCTCTTCCAAAAACCTGGGTCCCTAAACAGCCACACAATCAAACAACTGTGAAAAAATAGAGGGTGCACAGGCTTATGTAATCTCCCCAAACATATACAAAACACGGGTGGGGTCAGCACTCTCAGGTCAGACTGGGTACACATCTTATGACCCTGCAACATGCACAGCCCTGGGTGCAAAACAGCACTCTCAGGAAGCTGCACTATTACCAGAGCCACAGGCAGTTAACCCCAGACAGGTCTGGGTGCAAGGCTCAAACAAGGAAAATTACAAAAAAATAATACATTTATATAGCACACAGAGAAAGTCCAGCACTCACTTACGAGCTCTCAACTAAGATAAAAATCAGCAATGGAAGAGTTAGTTACCGCATCTGGCCAAATGGGAAAAACCCAGGTACCTCGTCAAGGTCTCTTCCAAAAACCTGGGTCCCTAAACAGCCACACAATGCAAGCTCACATGAGATTACATAAGCCTGTGCACCCTCCATTTTTTCACAGTTGTTTGATTGTGAGCCTGCATTGTGTGGCTGTTTAGGGACCCAGGTTTTTGGACCCAGACCTGTCTGGGGTTAACTGCCTGGGACTCTGGTGACAGTGCAGCTTTCTGAGAGTGCTGTTTTGCACCCAGGGCAGTGCATACCCTGTGCATGTTACAGGGTCATAGGATGTGTACCCAGTCCGGCCTGAGAGTGCTGACCCCACCGTGTTTTGTATATATATATATATATATATATATATATATATATATATATATATATATATATATATAGGGTGTGAGAGAGTAGGTAATATTGCTAATTTATTCTAAATGGTGCCACCCTTAAAATTAATATAAAATATAATAGAGATAGAAAAAATACCAGGGTATATAGAATTACCCTAGAACAGCAAGGGATAAATACACAGCACACAAAAAGACATTCAAAAATTTATAATTTATTCCCAAGAATACAGTTAAGTATATAAAGGTATTTTATCTGTCAGTGTCAGTCACCACTATAGACAGCAAAATCTAAAACATTTCAAGTGCACAGAGACCTAGTTCTTTCCCTATTCTATCAATCAAAAATGGACATCATAAACAGTAAGGGGATAGCAACTTTCAAGTACATTAAAGGGTTTAGTAAAACTGAGGCTGTGGGTATTTTACATAAAATGGAAAATTCAAGAACAAGGGGTCATGAGCTCAAGCTAAAGGGTAGTAGATTCAGGAGTAATTTGAGGAAGCACTTCTTTACAGAAAGAGTGATTGATTTATGGAATAAACTCCTCAAGAGGTAGTAGCAACAAACACTGTGGGGGACTTTAAAAATGCATGGGACAAGCATAGGGCTATCCTACGAACTAGATAAGTTTATACTGTTAGGTAAGGTCGGGCAGACTTGCTGGGCCTATGGCTCTTATCTGCCGTCAATATCTATGTTTCTATGAAACCAGTAAAATTGCTGTTTATAACGAATTATATAATGAATCCGCTGTTGGGACATATGTTAGATAGGCAATATACATGCTTAAACAAGTAGCTGCAGTCCAAACTAAAGTGAACTAGATGATATATGGAAAAGCGCTTATTTTCACTCCTTATATGTACAGGGGAATCTCCTCTTTAAAGCAGACAGACATACCGCAGCTATTACTGCTGCATAGAGAGTCAATAGCAAGTATGATTTCTCAGTTAGAAAGCACAGCATATACTTAGCTTTGATCCTCCGGTTTGTGTTGTTTCCACTTGTCTTCTGCTTGCAAGCACCTGCGATGATTTCTTGGCATGTGACGTCAGCAGCAGTAGGAGTGGCGGAGCGTCACCAGGGACTGTGAGTGGCTGTAGACAGAAGGAAGCTTTTCATTGGTTGAGAGACGTCCAGTTGATTTGGTATTTCGCCGTGAAGTTTGCCAAGAGCTTTGACAAAGTGCAGTATCACAAAGTACTGTGTATAATCACCTCTCATGCAGGCACGTCCTCCATTGCATTCCAATAGCACACCCCTCAAACCACTCACTCCACTGCCGGAGTCACATCAGAAAAACGATAGCTCACTTGAGATGTGCTGCTGCATATATAAAGCCAAAATGTCTCTTAAGAAACAGAAGATTCAAGGAATAGGTCTAGACTGATGCACTAGAAATCCTGACCCACGGTACAGTCAACAAGTACCTGGGTTATCACAAACACATAGTGCCAACGCACGTTTTTCCCCCACCTCCAGTATGTGTTACAGGGGATCATCAGGGCATGTAGAGTCCTCACTGGACTTCCTCTTTTATTCAGATACCTGATTACTTACAGGTGATTTTCCCAAGCAACCTTGCAACACCTTAAAGCTGTATCGCCTTTAACCCTGTATACAGAAAAATCACAGAGCTCTATATTGTGTGAGAAAGTAATAATTAGTTACATTGGTTCAACCTAATTCCTGGTTACCCCCAATACTTTCAATATACACAAAAAAAGAGAGATAGAATTTACCCTCTATCCTGGCGCACACTTCAAGCAGATGTTTATTACATTTTAAATAATTATTTATAAGAAGTGGACAAATTCAAGCTTATCATTCAAACCTTTTGGTAATCTAGTTCCCAATCTGTCATGCCCTGACGAACCCCTGGGACACATGCTCTGGAGGGGGGTGAAACGTGCGTTGGCACTATGTGTATAGCGGCACTATGTGTATAGCACCTTGGAAATGTTAACAACTGTCGGAGGTCTCTGTGGTAACATATAAAAGCTGAAGTCTTATTCCAGCACTTAATTAAGCTTATACTGCTGCCTCTGAAAATATCCCAATCAACAGGACAAGTTTGTGAACTGTGAACCTGCGCTGAAATAATAGCGCATGGATGTTGTGCCTGTGAATTGACATCAGGAATCAACTCTATAGCTTGAGGACAGCTAACAGAAGCGGTGCTTAACTACTGAAGTGTGCAAAGTACTTTTTTTATGTCAGCAATACAGCTTTGTATCTATCTTGGACGTCCTGACAAGGATATACAGAGGTGTGATTGGCTCATTTTCTTTTGGATTCTCCTGGACCAATAGATACAGATTCAGGTACTAGGAACCAATTGAGTTTGCAGTGACGAGCTGGCCACCCCCACTGGGGGTTACGTCACACGCCGAGGAATCACGGATCAGTAAAGAGCCCCATCGCAACTATGCTTTGAAGGAGGAAAGATAAGTACTGTCTTATATCCATACTAACTTTGTATCGGTTTTTGACCTAGTGTGCAGCAGGTTCTGTTGCGGTCTTTCACCTACCGATACCTTCTGTGAATTACCACTATATGGTTTCTTATAGCCATTTTCTATATTCACAGTGGGAACATGGACTGTTAAGTTGTTACTATGTTTATTTGCAGTATGTAATGCCGTTAGCCTGACATTTAGGAAATATCTGTGTCTTGTATTTTGACATTGTGTACATTTCTTCACATATATTATCCTATAGTTTGTATCATCTTTAGTTTGCATATGTATGCATAGGGAATTAGATACTTTGTTAGCTTTACGTTACCTTTAGTTTTATTTTAAATTGTGAGATGTTGCTCCAACTACCGCAGCCCGGTGTAACAGACTAATCACTGACTGTGAAGTGGGAAAGTTAAATAAAGAAATTGGATTTTTTCAAAATAATATTTTGTGTGCTTTTGTTTTCCCTTACTTTTTTGGGACATTCACATATGTCCTAATTATTTCTCTCTTAATTTGTTGTTTCATATTATTATTCAAGGGTAGCACCGAATATTTATATACAGCAATATTTTCTACTCTCTCTGATTTAAAACTTTTTTTTCCCAATCTGTAGATCCATTTGGCCTCTTTTTGCAAAAGGACCCTATCATTATTACCACCACGTCCATTTGTGATGCCTTTATCTATTATGATAAACTTTAATGAATCTACATTTTTGTTATGTACATTACAGAAATGCCTAGCAACGTTAGTTTCTCTGGAGTGGACAATATCATCTCTGTGCTCCTGTACTCGATCCTTTACCATTCTTTTGGTTTTTCTAACATAGAAGGCCGGACAGGAGCACCGCAGAAGATATATTACCCCTTCCGATCTGCAGTTAAAAAAAGAATCTTATGTCAAAGATCTTTCCATCCTGGACAGAGAATTGTTTTGTGCTATCCATGTGTGCACAGTAAACACAGTGCCCACATGGGCCAAATGGATCTACAGATTGGGAACTAGATTACCAAAAGGTTTGAATGATAAGCTTGAATTTATCCACTTCTTATAAATAATTATTTAAAATGTAATAAACATCTGCTTGAAGTGTGCGCCAGGATAGAGGGTAAATTCTATCTCTCTTTTTTTGTGTATATTGGGGGTAACCAGGAATTAGGTTGAACCAATGTAACTAATTATTACTTTCTCACACAATATAGAGCTCTGTGATTTTTCTGTATACAGGGTTAAAGGCGATACAGCTTTAAGGTGTTGCAAGGTTGCTTGGGAAAATCACCTGTAAGTAATCAGGTATCTGCATAAAAGAGGAAGTCCAGTGAGGACTCTACATGCCCTGATGATCCCCTGTAACACATACTGGAGGTGGGGGAGAAACGTGCGTTGGCACTATGTGTTTGTGATAACCCAGGTACTTGTCGACTGTACCGTGGGTCAGGATTTCTAGTGCATCAGTCTAGACCTATTCCCTGAATCTTCTGTTTCTTAAGAGACATTTTGGCTTTATATATGCAGCAGCACATCTCAAGTGAGCTATCGTTTTTCTGATGTGACTCCGGCAGTGGAGTGAGTGGTTTGAGGGGTGTGCTATTGGAATGCAATGGAGGACGTGCCTGCATGAGAGGTGATTATACACAGTACTTTGTGATACTGCACTTTGTCAAAGCTCTTGGCAAACTTCACGGCGAAATACCGAATCAACTGGACGTCTCTCAACCAATGAAAAGCTTCCTTCTGTCTACAGCCACTCACAGTCCCTGGTGACGCTCCGCCACTCCTACTGCTGCTGACGTCACATGCCAAGAAATCATCGCAGGTGCTTGCAAGCAGAAGACAAGTGGAAACAACACAAACCGGAGGATCAAAGCTAAGTATATGCTGTGCTTTCCAACTGAGAAATCATACTTGCTATTGACTCTCTATGCAGCAGTAATAGCTGCGGTATGTCTGTCTGCTTTAAAGAGGAGATTCCCCTGTACATATAAGGAGTGAAAATAAGCGCTTTTCCATATATCATCTAGTTCACTTTAGTTTGGACTGCAGCTACTTGTTTAAGCATGTATATTGCCTATCTAACATATGTCCCAACAGCGGATTCATTATATAATTCGTTATAAACAGCAATTTTACTGGTTAACCCCTTACTGTTTATGATGTCCATTTTTGATTGATAGAATAGGGAAAGAACTAGGTCTCTGTGCACTTGAAATGTTTTAGATTTTGCTGTCTATAGTGGTGACTGACACTGACAGATAAAATACCTTTATATACTTAACTGTATTCTTGGGAATAAATTATAAATTTTTGAATGTCTTTTTGTGTGCCGTGTATTTATCCCTTGCTGTTCTAGGGTAATTCTATATACCCTGGTATTTTTTCTATCTCTATTATATTTTATATATATATATATATATATACGTTATAGTCCTTTTCATTCAAACACCTTGTCAAACACCATACCCTTTTAACCCTTATAACTTTCTTAAATTAATATTTAGATAAATATTTTTTATTAGATAGTGTAACTCCTATTTTAATGTATTTATGTAGTGTTTAATGCAACTTTTTAAATAAATATTTTTTATTAGATAGTGTAACTCCTATTTTAATGTATTTATGTAGTGTTCAATGCAACTTTTTTGTAGCCCTAACCCTTTATGTGAGGACTTCAGTCACACTAATCCGATGAGCGCAAATTTAGTTTGCGCTCGTGTAGTCGCATTTACTTTCAACTTGTAATAAGTTAACAGGGGCACAATATTTCAATATTGCATGCACTAGCGTTAGTGTGCCACTTGTAATCTAGCCCATTGTGCCTTGCAGAAAATACATATTTCTTTTTAATGGTAATGATTGTCCACAAAATCCTATTCTTACAAATGAGAATTACATCACCTGGCCACTAGGAGGAGGCAAAGACACCCCAACTAGAAATTCAACTATCCCTCCCACTTCCCCTTCCTTCCCAGTAGTTCTTTGCCTCTTCTAGAAAGTAGGTAGAGATGGAGGTGCTCTCCAGAATGTATCATTTTGGAAACCCTCAATGGATAGTTCCTAGAAGAGAGGGTTAAGGGAGTTACTCGCATTCTGACCCGGGCAGAAAGTCACCAATGCCAAATCTCCCTATTTCCACATTCCAGGTGTGGAGGACTGGGTAGCAGACTATTAAGTCAACAGGCTCTTCTCTCTGGGGAATGGTTTCTTGATCAAGAGATATTCAATTAGACTAGTTTCCAGTGGAGATATCTGAAGATGGATTTCATGGCATCTCATCTCAATTTCAAGCTTCCAAGATCGGGTCTTGATCATGGAACCTTTAAGTGGAGGTAGTAGATGTTTTGGGGGTTCTCCGGGATTATTGTTTTTTTATATTTCTTTCCCCTCGATAGTACTTATTCCTCGAGTATTGGAAAGGATTATTAGGAGTCCTGTCATTGATAGGTTAGTCCCTAAGAGATCGCGCAGGACTAAGTAGGTCAATCTTACAAGAATATTGTCTGTTTCCTCCATAGCATATCCTCAGAGAGTGGACCTTCTATATCAAGGTCCTTTCCTTTTCCAAAATATAGAATCTCTAGGGTTGACTGCATAAAGATTAATGTTTTTTTGACTCAGGGAGGTTTCTCTGAGTCTGTGTTTGACTCTCTTGTCCAGGTGCGTTCACCTATTACCAGACAAGGTAAGGTGTGGACGGTTTTCCTGACCAAGGGTTCTCTTGACCAAGGTGAGAATTCCACATATTCTTTAGTTCCTTCAGGAGGGACTTGATAAGGTGTTCTCATCCAGTTCCATTATGGGCAGGTTTAGGTTCTTTCATTTTTCTTACTTGAAAAGTTGGCACAGTGTTTTGTTCTGGATCTTGTTAGAATCAGACCAGTACTCATTCACATTGCTCCTCCATGGAGTCTTAATCTTGTTCTTAAAGTTTTTCACACCTTACTGTGTTTAAACATGGCTTTGTCAATACACTATTAGGTTACTTTCCTGGAAAGTGTTTTTCTTATTGGCAATCTCTTCTTTTCACAGATTTTCAGGATTGTTGGTTTTCCAGTATTTTCCTCCTTATCTGGTGTTTTTACTATGATAAGGAGGTATTTAGGACTGAGACAATTTTCCTGCCTAAGGTATTTTCGACCAACATCATAACTCTTTAGTTCCTGATCTCTGTTCTTCTAGGAGAGATGGCTACATACTCTAGATGTGGTCAAGGCTACAGTCTTACCTTCATGCTAAGGATTTTAGGTTGGCTTTTATGGAGGCAGGTCAATGGCCTCCGGCATGTATTACTGCTCATTCCGCTCGTGCAGCATCTCATATTGGGCCTTCATGACTAAGGCTTTGGTAGAACTAATCTGCAAAGCTGCTACTTGGTCTCCCCCCTCTTATATTCTGTACCTTTTCCAGTCCAATGTTTTTCTGCCTTGGCTGCGGCATCTTTTAATAGATAGGTTTTTCAGGCGGTGGTGTTTAGTAACTGTCTTGCCTTTTGATCCTGTCCTACTTTTTATTTGTGGACTCCACAGCTTGGGTATAGATTCCCATTTGTAAGATTAGGATTTTGTGGACTCTCACTGCCATTAGAAAGAAAACTAAATTTATTCTTACCTGATAAATTATTTTCTTTATTGGTAGTGAGGATCCATGAACCTGCCCTATTTTTTTCTGGTGGCAGTAGTTCCAGTTTGCACCTCTTATCCCTTTTATCTCTCTTGCTTTTCCTTATCCTCAGATATGAACTACTGGGAAGAAAGGGGAAGTGGGGTAGTTGAATCTCTGATCGGTGTGTCTTTGCCTCCTCCTGGTGGCAAGGTGATGTAATTCCAATTTGTAAGAATAGGATTTTGTGGACTCTCACTACCAAGAAAGAAACTAATTTATCAGTTTTATTTACTTGAATATATTAGTCTGGTTAGAGGGATAGTGAGTTCCTCTAGTAATGGGCAGTAACACTTCCTAGAAAACATTAAATGCAAGCCTGTCAGCTATCCTGCTGTGTGATAACCCAACCATGTGTGTAACACAGGGTGCTTACATTTCTGTATGGCTTGCTCTGGGTTATTTAGCTTCCCTCCGCAGAAATAGGACTATTGCACCTTAAGTGGGTGAGACTCTGTGAGAGAGGAGGATTCTCAGGCCCAAAGGCAACTATTCAAGCCTTCATTGGATTTAATTTGCTTCCATTAATTAAAGTGAATAGGTTATATACATAAAGATACAGTGTGCACTGTGTGTATGTATATATATATATATATATATATATATATATATATATATATATATATATATATATTACCCTCACCAGCCACTTTATTAGGTGCACCTTGCTAGTACCGGGTTGGACCCCTTTTGCCTTCAGAACTGCCTTAATTCTTTGTGGCATAGATTCAACAAGGATTCCTCAGATATTTTGGTCCACATTGACATGATAGCATCACGCAGTTGCTGCAGGTTTGTTGGCTGCACATCCATGATGCGAATCTCCCGTTCCTCCACATTCCAAAGGTGCTCTATTGGATTGAGATCTGGTGACTGTGGAGGCCATTGGAGTACAGTGAACTTATTGTCATGTTCAAGAAACTAGTTTGCGATGATTTGAGCTTTGTGACATGGTGCATTATCCTGCTGGAAGTAGCCATCAGAAGATGGGTACACTTTAGTCATAAAGGGATGGAGATGGTTAGCAACAATACTCAGGTAGGCCATGGCGTTTCATCTATGCTCAATTGGCACTAATTGACCCAAAGTGTGCCAAGAAAACATCCCCCACACCATTACACCACCACGACCAACCTGAACCATTGATACAATGCAGGATGGATCCACGCTTTCATGTTCTTTACGCCAAATTCTGACCCTACCATCTGAATGTCACAGCTGAAATCGAGACTCATCAGACCAGGCAACGTTTTTCCAATTTTCTATTGTCCAATTTTGGTGAGCCTGTGCAAATTGTAGTCTCAGTTTCCTGTTCTTAGCTGACAGGAGAGCCACCCGGTGTGGTCTTCTGCTGCTGTAGCCCACCTGCTTTAAACATGTTGTGCATTCAGAGATGGTATTCTGCATACCTTGGTTGTAACGAGTTGTTATTTGAGTTACTGTTGCCTTTGTATCATCTCGAACCAGTCTGCCCATTCTCCTCTGACCTCAACAAGGCAATTTTGTCCACACAACTGCCGCTCACTGGATATTTTATCTTTTTTGGACAATTCTCTGTAAACCCTAGAGATGGTTGTGCGTGAAAATCCCAGTAGATCATCAGATTTTTTAAATACTCAGACCAGCCTGTCTGGCACCAACAACCATGCCATGTTCAAAGTCACTTAAATTCCCTTTCTTCTCCATTCTGATGCTCGGTTTGAACTTCAGCAAATTGTCTTCACCACGTCTAGATGCCTAAATGCACTGAGTTGCTGCCATATGATTGGCTGATTAGCAATCTGTGTTACCAAGCAATTGAACAGGTATACCTAATAAAGTGGACGGTGAGTGTATGTATGTGTATATACAGTATATGTATATATATATATATATATATATATATATATATATATATATATATATAAACAATATTAATTGTGAGGGGATGGAAGTCTTGGTGAGTTCCCACACTTTTTTAGTAGGACTTGACTCCTGGACTATACAAATAAAAACATACATCTACTTAAATATATAATTGATGCCAAGCTATACTGGCAACTAACTTTTATGACGGGTGTATCCCTTAGGGTGGAGTGTCACTTTATGGGCTTCTCACAGATCTTTGTCTTGCTTGGTATTTTATGATTACAGTATTATCACACTTGCTGCATTACCGTAGCATAAATTGATATGTCCTGATTATTCAGAGTGCTAAAATATGTGTTTTATAGTGTATTGTTGAGGATTAAATACCATTACACTATTAATACTATTTTGTTGGAATCATCATTATTGACTGCACTCTGTGTGGGATCAAGGAAGAGAAGAGAGAGCTTTGCTTACTAAGTTACAGTAGGAAGGCAGCACGGTGCAGTGATCGAATTAAATCAAATTAATTAATGTAAAGGAGGAGGTGGGCAACACCTAAGAGTTCTTGACCTGACTACTTGCCACTTTCCATAGTATAAACTCTGGGTCAGGTTATAACCCCTGGGCAGTAGAATAGACAAGCATAATTTGAATGTGCATAAAAAGTATTAATACACAAGTACAAATATAAGTGTATAACTGCTTAGATGTAAAAGCTATATGGCACACATGAACTAGTACTGTCTGGCTGTTGTGCAAGTTTAAAAAGCACCAAGATAAAGGGCAGCTTGCAGGGTTTTAGAAACAGGACAACTTTAGAGGTTATAAAATATCTTAATATAACAATGTTGATTATGCAAAGCTGGGGAATGGTAGTAAAGGTGTTATTTATCTTTTGAAACAATAAAAAAATCAAGTAGACTGTCTATTTAAATGGTTAAACTACAGTTCTACAGTTTTGTTCTAATTTATTTTAAGGGATAGAAAAGTCAAATTTAAACTTGCAGGATTTAGATAGAGCATGTCATTTTAAGACATTTTTAAATTCACTTCTATTTTCAAATGTGCTTTGTTCTCTTGGTGACATTTCCTCAGCTGTAACAATGGAGTACTCAGGTCTAGCTGGTGATTGGTGTCTACAAATATTTGTCTCTTGTCATTGGTTTACCAAATGAGTTCAACTAGCTACCAGTATAGCATTGCTACTCTGAAACGGACTTTAGCTATGTGTTTAACCCATTTGCAGGTGTTAAACACACAGTTATATGCAAACTAATGTGCAATCATAAAATGCTCTACAATATTAAAGAATTTCATTTTTGCACTTTTTTTTATCCCTTTAAAGGAACATTAACCCCTTAGTGACCAGACCACTTTTCAATTTGTTGACCATCTGGGACCAAGGCTATTTTTGCATTTCTGCGATGTTTGTGTTTAACTGTATTTTTCCTCTTACTCATTTACTGTACCCACACATATTATATACTGTTTTTCTCGCCATTAAATGGACTTTCTAAAGATATGATTATTTTCATCATATCTTATAATTTACTATAAAAAAAATATAAAATATGAGGAAAAAATGAAAAAAAATGCACTTTTTCTAACTTTGAGCCCCAAAATCTCACACATCTACAACCACCATAAAATACCAATGCTAAACAGTTTCTAAATTTTGTCCTGAGTTTATAAATACCCAATGTTTACATGTTCTTTGCTTTTTTTGCAAGTTATAGGGCAATAAGTACAAGTAGCACTTTGCTATTTCAAAACCATGTTTTTTCAAATTG